>NC_092786.1:37872977-38179180 GCF_047496795.1 Chiloscyllium punctatum
TTTGAAAACACATACTCTTCATTTAAATCAAGATAGCCACGTCCTCTCTATAGTTTCATCTCAGGATAAAGGGTGTATTGTCTTTGAGAGAGCGTGCTTGGCATATTCAGTATCAAATGTTGGAAATCGTTCTACTTTCAGAAATGTTGTTGTTGCAAAAAATTATATGTACAGATCTTGCCTTTGCACTTTGTATGGCATGATCTGCCTGTATAGCAGGCAAAACAGCACTTTTCACGATACCTCTGTGCATGTGACATCAGTCAAATTAAATCTCGCTTACCGAATAAATAGATTTGCATCTCACAATTTCAAAGCATCCTGGAATCAATACTTTGATGCAGGAAACACAGCAACCATTTCCCCCACAGACAGTGATGTAATAGTAACTTGATCGTCTATTTTTAATGATGTTGGTTGGAGGAGAGAACTTCCTTACCCTACCTAGAAAGAGCAGCATTAAATCTTCTGCATCAATTTGAGGGGATAAATGGGTTCTTGGTTTAACATCTCAGTTTAAAAGCAGCCCTTCAGAGAGTGCAGCAGTCCCTCAGTACTGCACTGATCGGTCAACTTTGCTTTTGTGCTGAGGTCTCTGAAGTGCGACTTGAACCTACTACAATAAAGTTTGCTCAATACATTAAGAGGAAGCAACTAAAAAGTGCAATTCATTTGCAAGGCAATATCAATCCTGATAGAAACAGATGTGAGCAAATGGAAGGAGAGGTGAGTAGAATACTACTGCAAACCAAATCTGTCAGACTGTATAGCACTCAGATATCAAAGAAGGAGCTAATAAAATGGGCTGCTCATTTTTGATGAGTTCAAGCTTCCAAAGTGTCACTGCAGCTGTATTCATCCAAGCAAATGGAGATTTTCTACCACAACTGACTTGTGACATTTGGTGGACAGCCCTTTAGAGACTCAACAGATGAATTATTTACTACAGAATTCCAGTTCAGAAGAGGAGAATCAGTTGATTATAACTTTTGCTTTTAATTTTTGATCAGAAGGGCTGATTATTGAAGATGGGCACATTCACTGGGTAAGAATAAAACCATGGTTACATGACCATGCCAAATTATCTGTATTATAATTTCAAAAAATTAGCTGTACAGCTTTAAGGACTTAACTTATAATATTTATATAGCACCTTTAACTATGGAAAACACTCCAATGCATCCCCAAGAAGCGCAATCAAAGTTTGACACCTGGCCAAATTGATATTAGGATAAGCACATAGTTAGGTTTTTAAAAAGGCAACTTAAAAAATGGGAGTGGTGGGGGGAGGGGCAGAAAGAGTGGGGAGAGTGTCTGGGACAGCCTAAGTATCTATCAATGAGTGAATTGACGAGCCCAGGATTTTGAAATACTCAAATTCCACATTATCCTCAACTATGTGCCAAGATAAAGACCAGACACACGAATTAAAAAGCCACTTTGAGGTGAAGTTTTATTTTCCCTGTGGAGTCGTTGCTCAATGTGTGGGCAGCATTTATTTTTATTGCGCAGGGGAGGTTTTAGTGGGATAAGAGTTTGCCAGACCAAGCATCACAATTTTCTAACAAGAATTTCACAATAAGATTCACATAAAAAAATTACAGTAATCTTATCCGAATGAAACAAAACAAAAGATGATGTGCTGGTTAGGTGTCACTTGACTAAAAATTATGTTACTGTTGACTACAAAATCCCAGTGAACAATCTTGTCCAACTAATCACTCTTCGAAAGTCAAACTGCAAAACAGAGGGGTCTGGGGGAACAGTCATTATTTCAGTGATCCATCAAGTAACCTGAAGCACATTCAGTCATCCTCCCCTCTACTACACACTGCTATTACACATCTGAAACAAAAACAGATATTCCTGGAAAAACTCAGCAGGTCTGGCAGAATATGTAAAGAGAAAGCAAAGTTAACATTTCGAGCCCAGTGATCCTTCTTCAGAACTATTCAGAATCTTCCGGTCTGACGGGGAGTCACTGGATTTGAAGCATTAATTCTAGTTGTTTTCTCTCCACAGATGCTGCCAGACCTGCAGAGTTTCTCCAACAACAACTGCCGTTTTTGTTTCACTGTGCTTTATAAATTGAACAAGCTAAAAGTACAAACATGCTATTTTTGCAAAGTTTGCTGACATCGAAAAGCTGCAAACTACCGACAGGTACAATATAAACTACATACTGGTTATGGTTCTCGTCCAAGTCTCAGTTTGTGTCTACGATTCACAGAATTCTAAAGAAATATTAACCCTTTCAGAGAACCCTGGGCTCAATTTGTGAAACTCAAAAGGAAAAATGTCTATTATTTCAGAAACTACTTTGTAGTACAGTATATCTACAGCAAAATTAATGTGTGAGTGAATTATAGAAATACAGAAATATTCTCTTAAGAACACCTCATCGCCCAATTTAAATATCTGTTTCCTACAGGGACATTGGTAGGGAATGAGAAACTACCTGAGCCCCGATGCGTTGAGTCTTGTTCTAGTTCCCAGACCACCAGCACCCGAGATCAGCAAAGAGCCAGAGCCTTCTAAGTTTGTGCAGTCTCATGAGATAGTATTACATTCATTTTATAAATTTCCATAAGGACTTAAGATAAAGACTATTTTGTCCACAAACTCTAACAAACTGCAAAGATATGTTGTGCATTGCGCCTTTCCATCATGATATTATTAGTCCAATTTTCAAAACATGCATTGGGTGGACTGTGAACAAGTTCCAGTTTTAACACTATTACCCAATTTGTCTCAAATAAAAATCTATTTAAACACTAAGTCTCCTTATAGCTTACACAGGCTGCACTCAGGTTTATGTGGGTTTTATGAAAAGAACCTTCATACTGTAAGGCGCTTAAAAAAACTCGTGATTACTGCAATCAGTCATATTCCCAGAAACATGCACAAGCAATGATCCAGCTCAAGTTGCAGGCTGGTATTTCTATCATGACAGCAGCACAATATTATTGAAGAACTGGCCAGCAATCTACTCCAACACTCTGAAAAATTCAGCATTTAATCAATTTAACAGGCCTCCAATCCACAAAACCTTTCACAGTATTTTACCATATGAAAAACATTTTTGTACTCCAATACTAAGATTAGAGTTTGCTTGGCAGAATGGGGAAGGAGGGGGGGTAGGGATTGAGGGGGACGATGGACAGAAAAGGGGGTTTAGAAACAAAACAAACAAACAAAAAAAAGAGTAAATTGGAAAGTCAGATTGGGCTCAGGGAACAAGGTAATCGAAATACAACTCTACAAACAAATGTTAAAGCCTCAAAACAATTGGCTCTACTTTTCAATGATCTTCTAAATTAATTATTACTCTTAAACTAAAACCTGGATTGTTTAGAAGGCTGACTTAAGGCTTTCAGAGAAGTCAGAGTTTGGAAATAATCTGTGTTTTCACTAGATTTTCTGTTTTTTTTCCATCACCACACGTCCACCTTCAGCCAGGAGCATGTACAGTCACAGGCAGCCATCTGCATTACTATTATTAGCACGCAGGAGATAACAGGCAATGTCAGCATTCCTTCATCCCCTCCTCAAAATGAGCAAACAGTACATATGGGAAGATATATTGTTGACAGGTTTGAGGAACAGGCATCCCTGGAACTCGAGTCTGCATCCATGGGCTGTTGAGTTCACACTAGTAATTAAACTACTGGACTGTGTGGTTGCTCTCAATGTTAACATTAATCAAGCAAGTTGCTGATATAAAACACTATTGCAAAATAATTTAGTTTTTTTCTCCTGACCTTGTTTGATTTCTGTCTATGTATTTACTACTCTGTCTGGATTTCATATTTTAACAAAATGTTAGCACACATTCATAGAAACACTGCCAAGTTAAAAAGTGCAAGAGTTAATTGCAAAAAGTACTGTATGTAGAATCAAAGACAGAATCAGTCTCTGCTAATCTGGACCAATGAAGGCATTTTAGAAATCAGAATAGTAAAGTATATTTTGTTGACTGAATTCTTTTACGTGGTTAGTAAGCAAACACAAAGGATGCTACTGAAAGTTATTACGCAGAACACAAATATCACACACCCTTATTTCATTTAGACCAAACATTAAAGCACCTGCCAACAAAAACAGAAACTGCTGGGAAGAACTCAGCAGCGGTGGCAGCATCTACGGAGAGAAAGCAGAACTAGCTCTTAAGTAGGGTCACTGGACACAAAATATTAACTCTGCTTTCTCTGCACAGACACTGCCAGACTTGTTGCGTTTCTTCAGCAATTTCTATTTTTGTTTCAGACTTCCAGCACCCAGAGTTCTTTGTTTAATTTTTTGTGCTAAGAGACAGCCTGCAAACATTCAGAAAACATAGTGATCATTGTATTTCTAAAACTGTATTACAGAAGCCACACTGAAAATGCATTTGCAGAAATAAGTGTAATTTTAAAGACAGGGCAGATCAATTATATTACTGTACTCATGGAGCAATTCATCCTGGGACAGAACTGGATCTACGCAGCAACCTGTTCTTGCACTTGTAAAAGTTCGACAAGCTTTGACAGACCATTCTAGCTACAATCACTTGGATCCACAAAAGTATGAATCTGAAATTGTACTAAATTTCAAAGTCACCACTTGGAGGATCCTAGCAAAATAGAAAACAAACTTCCTTCTGTTCAATGCGACAATGGTCCGCGTTATGGTTTCAGCATCCTTTGCAGAAATGACATGAGTACATTTGACAGAGAAGTTCACTCATTTGCTTCTTGGCTCATCAACATCTTATGAGAAAGGCATTTTCTTGAAATGTCAAAAATTGCCTTGGGCAATGGCTGAAGCTGATAGAGTAGTTGAACCAATCCAATAATACAATAAAATGTACAACAACCTTATCCATTACAGGATACTTGCTCTGTATTAGACCCTTTCGTTTGGAGCAATGGTACATTTCGAAAATGAAAATCACAGGAAATCTCAAGGTAGAATCATAGATTCCCTATAGTGTGGAAACAGACCTTTTTGCCTAACAAGTCCACACCGACCCTCTGAAGGGTAACTGACCTAAACCCATTTCCCTCCCCTATTACTCTACATTTACCCCTGACTAACACACTTAACCTACACATCCCTGAGCACTGTGGGCAATTTAGTATGGCCAATTCACCTAACCTGCACATCTTTGGATTGTGGGAGGTAACAGGAGCACCCAGCAGAAACCCACACAGACAGTGGGAGAATGTGCAAACTCCACACAGACAGTAGCCCAATGTTGGAAGCAAACCTGGGTCCCTGGCACTGTGAGGCTGCAATGAAAACCACCCAGCTATCAGGCCGCCCACAAGATTTTCACCGTGGGTTTTTATTGCACTACATTATCTGCTAAGTGACACTGGCACTTTTATATTGATGTTGACAAGCAGGAGGCTGGAAGAACACAGCACTCCAGGCAGCATCAGGAGGTGGAGAAGCCAAAGTTTTGGGAATAAACCTTCTTCAGAACTAGGGGTGGGTGTAGGGGGAGCTGCAGATAAAGTGGGAGGCAGGGGCAGGGTAGTGAAGTGGGGATAGGTGAAGACAGGTAGAGGGTATGACCTGGTTGCTCAATGGGAGGAATGAATCTGGTTGGTGGAAGAGAGGGGACGAGATAGGAAGGGCATCAACATGACCACCTTTGGCGTCCTCCATTTCCAAAACAAGCCACACCTCCTACTGGAGGAACAACACCTTATCTTCCCTCTGGGCAGCCTACACAGCCTGGAGAACTGAACACAGTTCTCCAATTTCAAATAGCCTTCCTCTTCATCCTGCCAACTCCCAGCCCCTCCCCTCCCTTCAACCAACCAGATTCATTCATCCCATTGACCAACCAGATCATACCCTCTGCCTGTCTTCACCTATCCCCACTTCACCACCCTGTCCCCGCCACCCCTTTTATCTGCTGTTTCCCTCCACACCCATCTGCAGTCCTGAAGTAGGGTTATACATGAAACATCAACTTTTCCATCTCCTGATGTTGCCTCCTGCCTACATACTTTGGATTCCAGCATCTGCAGTTTTTTTTTGTCTCTAACCAACTTTTATATTGATGAACACTTAGCCACTAGTAAAAGTGAGAAGTTCTAGTTGTGCGTTGTCCTATCCTTAATTGACAATCAAGATTTACTGCCATGATACCAGACACAAGAAGTAGTATGTACAGATCATTCCGGTATAATGCACGTGTCGTCAACACTAATTGGCTGTAACGCTGATTTGGAGATACTGGTGTTGGACTGGGGTGTACAAAGTCAAAAATCACACAACACCAGGTTATAGTCCAACAGGTTTAATTGGAAGCACTTGCTTTTGGAGCACCGCTCCTTCAACCACCTGGTGGACTATAATCTGGTGTTGTGTAATTTTTAACTTGGTTGTAACGCGATTGACAAATTGTGGGCACTGTTTCGATAATGCAAACTTTCTACTGAACGGTTACAGGGACTTTCTATGGCCATCTTCTACAATCACGATTTCCTATAGTGGTTTTCCATAAGCGTGATTTTTTTAATAGTGTGATGTTGCAGAGGAACAAACTGTTGTGTTATATCAGAATGCCCTGAACCACAAAAAATTGAACAAATCAGCATGACATAGGACAGCACAGTGGCTCAGTGGTTAACATTGCTGCCTCACAGGGGCCTGGGTTCAGTTCCAGTCTTGGATAGAGTTTGCAGATTTTCCCTGTGACTGTGTGGGTTTCCTCTGGGTTTTATGGTTTCCTCCCACAGTCCAAAGATGTGCAGGTTATGAATTGGCCACACTAAACATTATCCCGTAGTGTCTAGGCATGTGCAAGCTAGGTGAATTAGCCATGAGCAATGTGGGCATTACAGGGATAGATGGGAGGTGGCTTGGTTTGGATGGGATGCTCATCGGAAGGTTAGTGCAGTCCTGATGGCCAAATAGCCTCTTTCAGCATTGTAGGAATTCTATGAATCTAAGCTAAATCTCTGTTGTCTAAAAGCAAGACTGAGGAGTTGTCTGATAGAGGTGTCCAAGATTATGAAAATGTTGATATCGATGATAAGAGATGTTTCTATTTGCTGGCAAGACCTGTGTAAGGGATCACAAAGGTAAGATGCTTATGAATAAATCAGAGAAAAATCTTTATCAGACACCACTGAATGTAGAACTGGTTATAAAGGAATCATTGTGATGAATAGCACTGGTATTTTCAGAAGAAGGTAGCTAATTGTTGTACTTAAGCTGATTGTCAAATAGTATGAGGTGCTGATTGTGGCACTTTTGCTGGTATGTGGCTCACATTAAGGGTTGTTGGAGGTAGGTTGCTGCCACCAATCTGCTTCTGCTTGTACTTTGTCTAGGGTCTGTCAAGAGGTCAGTAATTACTGTACAGCAATATATCCTCTATCAAAGTGTTGTTGTTTCAAATTAACAAAATGGTCTATTACATGACAGCAATAAGACAACTACATGACAAGTCAGGCATAATTACTAGAACTCTCAGAAGCTATACAGAATACATCTGCTCCACATGAAAAGTAGTGGACAACTTCAAGCCTCCACTCACTGACATCAACAGAACAGAATGGTGTTCCAAAAAGTCATGTTAGACTCGAAACATTAACTTTTACCACAAATGTTGCCAGTCCTGCTGAGTTTCTCCAGCACTTTGATTTTATTATTTGTGAACATTGACTTTTTCAGAACTACAACCTCATACAAACAGGAAACAGAAGGAAGAAATATATGTTGATATGTCAGATTAAAAATGAGGGTGGGGAGAGAAGTAGGGTGATCAAAGCTTGTGCGAAGATTTGTAGCTTGGGTGCTCGTTGTTGTGGTTCTGTTCACCGAGCTGGGAATTTGTGTTGCAGACGTTTCGTCCCCTGTCTAGGTGACATCCTCAGTGCTTGGGAGCCTCCTGTGAAGCGCTTCTGTGAAACACTACTATTATAGGCCAAGTCAAACAGAGAACAGCCAGGGAATTCCTAGAGGCATGGCACTCATCCACAGATTCAATCAATAAGCACATTGACCTGGACCCTATATACCGACCACTGCAGCGGACAGCTGGAACTGACAACCGGAAGTGGCAGATTCAAACCACTACAAATGCCGGAGGAAAGATCACAGAAGTGTTTCACAGGAGGCTCCCAAGCACTGAGGATGTCACCTAGACAGAGGACAAAACGTCTGCACCAGAAATTCCCAGCTCGGCGAACAGAACCACAACAACAGAGGTAGGGTGAAATGGCACACAAACAGTGATGTGGACTTGTTGGGTTGAATGGGTATTTTGCATAGTTTGCAACTGGATGTAGCAGAACGGAAATTATTATCCACCCAACAATACTGTATACAAACCCAAGTCTTGACAACAAATATATCACATCAACTGCTATAAACCAGCCCTTGAAGTAAAAGAAAATGCAAAATTGTGAATTTTGTTGCAATTCCTGGCTATGTGGATGATGGTGCTATTTAATTATTCAAGCTGACTTGGTTGAAGCTGTGTAAGAACCATACTGAAGCAGTTTAAAAAAGCTCCAGCCACAGCTCTCCCCAGAATGAAAACCATCATTTCATACAGGACCGAGCAAGTTGATCTAAAATGTACCAGAATGCCTCTGAGAGCTTATGTGGAACAGCAGTAGCATCCAATCTGCTAAGCGAAGAGGCCTGGGTTTTCAAGTCCCAACAGCTCTAGAGGTGTGTCATAACACTTCTGACCAGGTTGATTTAAAATATCTAAGAGGAACGTAGTCCTGTAAATGACTGACCTGTGAAATGGTACATACTGTTCCTCACTCCCACCTCAATACATTAGTACAGAGACATTGCACAGAGCTTCAGCATTTACAAAGCTCCTAATATCAAATATTGTCAAGTTAAACTAGCTCACAAGTCTCTGCCTGCTTGAAACAGTTGGCTCATCCTTACCCTCAAATGTACTTTGACTGGATGCCTTGGAAGTCTTAACTGGTCTACTGATAAGATGTAATTATATATTCCGTTTCAAATAATTACTAATCTGGGGGACCTTGTTCAGTGTGCTGTTTCCTGAAACAGCTCAATAGTTTAGATTTAGAAATTCAAACACCAGAGCGTAGGTAAAACTTCTTTGCTGTTAAATCTGTTTATCAGCTCTTAATCTTTATTTTCATCTGGTATGTACATGAAAATATTTAAAACTGCACTGGTGCAGTTTTGGGTGTTAGTTCATAGTGACCCCTTCCTTACAACGTTTCCTATTCCATTGAACTGTCTATTTTAAAACGGGTCACTTTATATTCTAAAAACTCTTAAAGTGTCTAATCTTATCTGCTTCATAAAGAAAGATGGTGCATTTTTACAGTGCACTTCACAATCTAAGGACATTCTGTGGAGATGCCACTGTTTAACTGGGGTCGACAAGGTCGCAGTCACATGACACCAGGTTATAGTCTCACAGGTTTATTTGAAATTACAAGCTTTTGGAGTGCCACTACTTCATCACTTCACCTGATTAAGGAGCAGTGCTCTGAAAGTTTGTGATTTTAAATAAACCTGTTGGACTATGACCTGGTGTTGTTTGACTTCTGACCTTATCCACAATGTTTCAGAGCCAGAATTAAATATTCTTGAAGTTGTAATGTGGCGAACGTAAACAATCTCCGATGACAACAGATTCATTACTCTGCAGAATCAGAGGCACCACAATTGCTTCAAGCCAATCAGAGAATTGTCCTTTCAAAAAAAAAGTGATGAGCATACTTTATAAAGCTCCTTTATTCTCTGGTGCGTTGACATTTATTTTGATCCATTCATAGCTGTGTCAAGATCTGTGTTTTATTTCTGGACTTGGATTTGTCCGAAAGCCTAAATGTCTTTCACCTGATTGATGGCTATCAGGTTTGTGCTTAAAACACTGGAAATTATTAAACAGCAATTTCTATTCTCACTATTTACTTAATAACTTTTTTAAAATAGCTACATGTGTCTCTTTACAACAAACAACAGCATTTATTTCTCTTTCACGTACAATAGTTATAGTCAATAAAAAAAAACTTGAGGTGAAACAAAAATCAAGCTGTAGTGAAAGTTCTCTTTTAACGAGAGCACCCCTTACTCTGTAGGCCAAACTGAAGCCAACATACAACCAGAGTGCTGTACTCAGTGTACTTGTTTTCAAATGGCTGAGGCTGCCTGGAATGCCTTAAGCAACTCCAATTTGGCAGGATGCCTTCATACTACAGACAACCCTTCCTGAATACTGGGAAGCGCACACAACTAGAAAATGCTGCAACCCAGAGGATTTCACAGATGCCATTTAAGTGGACTCAAGCTGTAAGGGGCATGGCAGCTTCACTATGTGAAGGGCACAATGGTTTTATACATGCAGCATGCATAATGAAGATAGGATTATAATCAAATTCTTCAAACTTGGCAGTGTGCAATACACATGGTAATTTGAGTACAGCTCAATTTTAGTTTTAGTGTAAAGTAACTGTAAAGAGAGGCGACAAGGCTCATCCAGAATCATCGTATGTGCCAATAGGCAGCATTTCAGGGCCTTGGTCAGCACCTGCTGACACAAATTACTGCAGAAAGGACAAGCCTTCCTCCATTTCAGTTCTTCCCTGTCTGTTGGCTAATGCATTAGAACAATTCCCTCTTGCCTGTCAGTGCCATGCGCAGTGCTAATGGACTTATAATGTGAGATGGACTCCTTTAACTCTGACTTATTTATTTCATCCCTGTGTCAGACAACCACTTTGATTTAAATAGTGCCTGCTAGGCAGAAAAATGCCCTAAGGCACTTAGCAGTTTCTCAAATCCTGTCAGCAAATAAATGCAGCTCCGAATAACCTAACCACTTTGCACAAACTGCATCCTGAAACCATGCATTCCACAAAATACTTTTAATTTAATTGTGTTTGGTCTTGGGAAGTTTAAAAGGAAAATCTAACAGTAATTGCCAATTCAAACAGTGATGTACATTCTTGAATTAATGGAATATGATTTTGAGAGAAAGAATTTTGGAAATTTTAGTCACTCTTTACTGCCCAGAATTACAACTTCTAGAAAATAACGCACACAAAAGTGCCTTGCAAGCCGCCTTCGAATTAATCCCCTGAACAATATCACAGTATTATATAATGGAGTAATGTAAGGAAAGAAATACATGTTGCAATTGTAGCAAAACCTGGATGCAAGCTGGCTCCAGTAATTAGTCATAAAATGAGCAAACTGAGCAGATGTAAACTGGGAAATACAGAATAAATACATTGATTTCATTCTCAATGGTATCTTTTTTAATCTGGAACATAGCAATTAAAAATGTTGCTGCCGTTTCATTTTAAAAAAACTATGAACATGTTAGTATTTCAACGTGCAAGGTGGGCTAAGATTTGTTTAAATTGCTGTGTGGTTCTGTATGAGACACACAGAATTACCTAGGCACGGTGTCACTGGGCTCATTCTGATGCAGACCCTGATTGTCCAATAATTGATTTTAATGAGCGGAATATTATGAGCACATAATGCAGAACTCACTGATAGCTGGAAGATGATGTTGAGAATTATAGAATCTAGCTGCTTCCAGTAACACTTTGCTCTTTTTAATAGTCAAAACTTTCCATTTGGCCCAGAGAAACATTTAGCCTCGGGGTGTTTATCATTGGTGACTTGCTCTCTAAACTTATTACTGTTGTGATTGGAAGCCACAAGGGTTTTTCCAACAATAATAGCCAAGTAAAAGAGTCCTGGTGAAAGTATAAAAGACTCAGCAAGATAGAGTCATAGAGTTATGGAAATGTACAGCATGGAAACAGACCCTTCGGTCCAACACGTCTATGCTGACCAGATATCTCAACCCAATCTAGTCCCATCTGCCAGCACTCAGCCCATATCCCTCCAAACCCTTCCTATTCATATACCCATTCAAATCCTCTTAAATGTTGCAATTGCACCAGCCTCTACCACATCCTCTGGCAGCTCATTCCATACACGTAACCACCCTCTGCATGAAAATGTTGCCCCTTAGGTCTCTTTTATATCTTTCCCCTCTCACCCTAAACCTATGCCCTCTAGTTCTGGACTCCCCCACACCAGGGAAAAGACTTTGTCTCTTTACCCTATCTATGCCCCTCATAATTTTGTAAACCTCTAAGGTCACCCCCCAGCCTGTTCAGTCTCTCCCTGTAGCTCAGATCCTCCAACCCTGGCAACATCCTTGTAAATCTTTTCTGAACCCTTTCAAGTTTCACAACATCTTTCCGATAGGAAGGAGACCAGAATTGCACGCAATATTCCAACAGTAGCCTAACCAAAGTCCTGTACAGCCGCAACATGATCTCCCAACTCCTGTACTCAATACCTGACCGATAAAAGGAAAGCATACCAAATGCCTCCTTCACTATCCTATCTACCTACGACTCCACTTTCAAGGAGCTATGAACCTGCACTCCAAGGTCTCTTTGTTCAGAAACACTCCCTAGGATCTTACCATTAAGTGCATAAGTCCCACTAAGATTTGCTTTCACAAAATGCAGCTCCTTGCATTTATCTGAATTAAACTTCATCTGCCACTTCTCAGCCCATTGGCCCATCTGGTCCAGATCCTGTTGTAATCTGAGGTAACCCTCTTCGCTGTCCACTACACCTCCAATTTCGGCGTCATCTGCAAACTTACTAACTGCATTGCCCTCTCTCCGGAGCCTCCTTCGAGATTCATTAGCTTTGAAAATATGTCTGACTGTCAGAGCATTCAGCATTAAAATTAGAATGAATGGGAGACATGGGGCTAAAATAGTTCGAATCAAATCATATGCAGCCCATGACGGTGTGGTACTAAATGCTAATTTGATAACACAGAACCAAGGAACATCATTTAATGTAAATGACAAAAAGTAGAGGGCCCAGCACCAATCCTTGTGGCACTCCACTGGTCACAGGCCTTCAGTCTGAAAAACAACACTCCACCACCACCCTCTGTCTTCTACCTTTGAGCCAGTTCTGTATCCAAATGGCTAGTTCTCCCTATATTCCATGAGATCTAACCTTGCTAATCAGTCTCCTGTAGGGAACCTTTCAAACGCCTTACTGAAGTCCATATAGATCACATCTACTGCTCTGCCCTCAATTTTCTTTGTTACTTTTTCAAAAAACTCAATCAAGCTTGTGAGACATGATTTCCCATGCACAAAGCCATGTTGACTATCCCTAATCAGTCCTTGCCTTTCCAAATACATCTACATTCTGTCCAGGATTCCCTCCAACAACTTGCCCAACACAGAGGTCAGGTTCACCGGTCTATAGTTCCCTGGCTTGTCTTTACCTCCCTTCTAAAACAGTGGCACCGCTTTTGTCAACTTCCAGTTTTCAGGCACCTCACCTGTGACTATTGATGATACAAATATCTCAGAAAGAGGCCCAGCAATCACTTCTCTAGCTTCCCACAGAGTTCTCGGGTACACCTGCTCAGGTTCTGGGGATTTATACACTTTTAACCGTTTCAAGACATCCAGCACTTCCTCCTCTGTAATCTGGACATTTTGCAAGATGTCACCATATATTTCCCTACAGTCTATATCTTTCATATCCTTTTCCACAGTAAATACTGATGCAAAATATTCATTTAGTATCTCCCCCATTTTCTATGGCTCCACACAAAGGCCGCCTTACTGATCTTTGAGGGGCCCTATTCTCTCCCTACTTACCCTTTTGTCCTTAATATATTTGTAAAACCCCTTTGGATTCTCCTTAATTCTATTTGCCAACGCTATCTCATGTCCCCGTTGTGCCCTCCTGATTTCCCTCTTAAGTATACTCCTACTTTCTTTATAACTCTTCTAACGATTCACTCGATCTATCCTGTCTATACCTGACATATGCTTCCTTCTTTTTCTTAACCAAACCCTCAATTTCTTTAGTCATCCAGCATTCCCTATAACGACCAACCTTCCCTTTCACCCTGACAGGAATATATTTTCTCTGGATTCTTGTTATCTCATTTCTGAAGGCTTCCCATTTTCCAGCTGTCCCTTTACCTGCGGACATCTGCCTCCAATCAGCTTTCGAAAGTTCTTGCCTAATACTGTCAAAATTGGCCTTTCTCCAATTTAGAACTTCAACTTTTAAATCTGGTCTATCCTTTTCCATCGCTATTTTAAAATAAATAGAATTATGGTCGCGAGCCCCAAAGTGCTCCCCCACTGACACCTCACTCACCTGCCCTGCCTTATTTCCCAAGAGTAGGTCAAGTTTTGCACCTTCTCTAGTAGGTACATCCACATACTGAATCAGAAAATTGTCTTGTACACAGTTAAGAAATTCATCTCTATCTAAACCTTTAACACTATGGCAGCCCTAGTCGATGTTTGGAAAGTTAAAATCCCCTACCATAACTATCCTATTATACTTACAGATAACTGAGATCGCTTTACAAGCTTGTTTCTCAATTTCCCTCTGACTATTGGGGGGTCTATAATACAATCCCAATAAGGTGATCATTCCTTTCTTACTTCTCAGTTCCACCCAAATAACTTCTCTGGATGTATTTCCAGGAATATCCTCCCTCAGCACAACTGTAATGCTATCCCTTATCAAAAATGCCACTCCCCCTCCTCTCTTGCCTCCCTTTCCATCCTTCCTGTAGCATTTGTATTCTGGAACATTAAGCTGCCAGTCCTGCCCATCCCTGAGCCATGTTTCCAAAATAGCTATGCTATCCCAGTCCCATGTTCCTAACCATGCCGTGAGTTCATCTGCCTTCCCTATTAGGCCCCTTACATTGAATAAATGCAGTTGAATTTATTAGTCCTGCCTTGTCCCTGCCTGCCCTGACTGTTTGACTCACTTCTGTTCTCAGCTGTACCCGTCTCAGATTGCTATCTTTCCTCACTATCTCCCTGGATCCCACCCCCCACCTTACTAGTTTAAATCCTCCTGAGCAGTTCTAGCAAATTTCCCTGCCAGTATATCAGTCCCCTTCCAATTTAGGTGCAATCCGTCCTTCTTGTACAGTTCACTTTCTACTCCAAAAGAGATTCCAATGATCCAAAAATGTGAATCCTTCTCCCATACACCAGCTCCTCAGCCATGCATTCATCTGCTCTATCCTCCTATTCCTGCCCTTACTAGCTCGTAGCACCTCCTTTTTAAATTTCTGCCTAACTCTCTGTAATCTCCCTTCAGAATCTCAGCCTTTTCCCTTCCAATGTCATTGGTTCCAATGTGGACAACAACCTCCTGCTGGCCCCTCTCCCCCGTGAGAACATTCTGCACCCTCTCTGAGACATCCTTGATCCTGGCACCAGGGAAACAACACACCATTCTGCTTTTTCTCCACTGGCCACAGAAACGTATGTCTGTACCTCTGACTACAGAATCCACAAACATAATTGATCTCTTGGAAGCCGACGTACCCCTCATTGCATTAGAGCCAGTCTCAACACCAGAAGCTTGGCTGTTTGTGCTACATTCCCCTGAGAATCCATCACCCCCGACATTTTCCAAAACAGCATACCTGTTTGAAATGGGTATATCCACAAAAGACTCCTGCACTAGCCGCCTACCTCTCTTACCCTTCCTGGAGTTAACCCATCTATGTGACTGTATCTGAGACATTTCCACCCCCCCCCCCCCCCTCCTATATCTGCCATCCATCACATACTTCTGCTGTTGCAAATTCCTCATCGCTTCTGTCTCTCCAACCGATCCACTCAATCTGTTAAGATTTGCATCCAACAGCATTTATGGCAGATATAATCCACAGTAACCCTTAAACTCTCTTTAAACTCTCACATCTGACAAGTAGTACATATCACTGCAAAGGCCATTTTTGCTCCTTCACAATCTACAGACCCAGAAAATAACACAGTCTTATTCCTCTACAAATGCTGCCCCAGGTTAAATTAATAGCTATGGCTTATATTTTAAGTTTAATCAAGAGACTTAGCTCCAAAAACATAATCAAGAAAAAATCCACTATACTCACTACTGCAGTCTCTCTCGGACAGACTTAAAACTACAATTAACTTATCTGATTCGGTGTTGTGCCCAACAGTTCCTCCAAGATTAGTTGTGAAAGTAATGTCAGTTTGGATTAAATATAGCATTTGCACTCAAGAGTCAAGTTGAGAGTTCAAGCCAACATACAGACCTTGAGGGTGTAATCTCGGCTAAAATATGCTTGGAAGTATTGCTCTGTCAAAAGTGTTATTATTTTGATCAACACTGAGACTCCCATCTACCTATTCAGGTGGACATATAAGATATCCTTGCATTATTTGAATATGAAGGAATTTACTGTCCAATTGTCTGTCAACAAGCATATCCATCAAACTACTGGTCAGACTCTGCTTTGCGTTTTCATAGGAACTTGCTTTTCAAAAAAAATGGCTGCTGTACAACCACTTGCTGGCATAACACTGGAAAATCAAAGTAATTAATTAGCTGTGAAGCAATTTGGAGCACAAAGAATGTAAGTGGTGTGCCATAAACACACATTTGTACACTTTTTATATGAAACAAGTGTTTCAGTTTGAGACAAAATAGAAATTAAAAACACTACAGATTTTTTGTTCAAAACATTATTGATTTAAAACTTTTAAGAATAAAAGTTTATTAGGAGTTAAATTTAACTTGTCATGGGCCTAATTCTTAAATCAACGTGTAACAAACAGTTGTACCTTTCTCTATTTTGCTGGACAGTTAGTGGAAATAATAGTTTTTATGGCCTTTGAGCCTTAAGAGGTTGTGGATTCAAGCAAATCCAAACATAAACCTAAATGAACAGTCAGTGCACCACTGAGCAATTTTTTTTTGAAGGGGGAGAAGGGGGCTCTCATTTTGATGTTCAATTTAGGCCCATTTGACAGCTCAGGTTGTCTTGCAAGATCCCACAGTACTATCCTGAAGATGAGATGACTTTTCCCAGTTTTCTGGGCAAATTAGTTTCACTCAAACAACTCTAAAACCAATTGTGCAATTAATCCTCTCATTCCTGTTTGTGTGACTTCAGTGCAGAATATTTGCCCACATTATAACAACAATTACTTTTCAAAAGCAGTTCATTGGTTTTAATGCCCTTTTGGGAGTCCTGAAAAACTAGAAGTATTTCATAAATTAGTGTCAATTCTAACTGACATCATACAAATCTTCCTTCTACGATCAGAGAGCTCAGATTTGATTACTTAAGTATTTTAACTCAAGTTACACTTTTGAGACCTTTACAAACAATTATCAATTTACGGTCATTTCTTTTTTTTTAAAAAACTCTATACACATCTGAAAGGCAACAATTATATCTTGCTGTGTAAAACTGTTTACACATTTTTTTTTGGTTTTCTGTCTAAACTATGAACATATAGTTCCATCCGATATAATGAGAAAGGGACAGCACAAGCAAGCAGGTTATTAGCATGTAGGAAAATTCTAGAAGGTCTAGAAAGATATGTTTTTATCTTAGTCAATCAGTAATGGCATCAATCAAGGCTGTTAACTACCTTCTCTCTCCTGCCAATCTCCATCACAGCTGCCTACACCCAGCTTTGTGTTATCACAATTTTCTGTTTATATTACAGAAAGTGGAGATCATGTGGTGCACTGGTCTTTGAGTCAGAAGCTTTGGGTTTCTCTCCAGCTCTTGGTGCCCATGGAAGCTGCACACATATTATGGCAAACAGGCTGATGATAAATCTGTAAATGCTTCTGATACTCCAATTAGAGGAGCTTCCCCTGGTCAGACATATTTATTATGGGGCATTATCCCTCAGGATATGGCTTCTAATGATAAACTAATGACCTTCTTCAGGAAAATCTGGCAATGGAAACAGAAAGAAGCATAATTTATGTCACAAGTAGAGAGGGTGATTAAGAAAGTGTTTTAAATGTGCTTGCCTTCATTGCTCAAACCTTTGAGTATTGGAGTTGAGATGTCATGTTGAGGTTTTACAGGTCATTGGTGAGACCCCTTCTGGAGTACTGTATGCAATTCTGGTCATTTTATCACTGGAAGGATATTATTATTAAACTGGAGAGGATTCAGAGAAGATTTACCAAGATGTTGCTGGTGAATAGAGGTACATGGAGATCTAAAAATAGGCTGAAAAGACTGGGAGCTTTTTCCACTGGAGCATAGGAGGTTGAGCATGACCTTACTGAGATTTAGAAAGTCATGAGAGGCATGGATAAGGTGAATGACAAGAGTTTTGCCCCTAGGGTGGACAAGTTCAAAACTAGGGGGGCATATTTTATAGATGAGAAAGACTTAAAAACATTCAGTCATAGAGATGTACAACACAGAAACAGACCCTTCAGTCCAACTCGTTCATGCCAACCAGCTATCCCAACCCAATCTAGTCCCATCTGCTAGCACCCAGACCATATCCCTCCTCACCCTTCCTATTCATAAACCCATCCAGATGCCTTTTTAATGTTGCAATTGTACCAGCCTCCACCACTTCCTCTGGCAGCTCATTCCATACAAGAACCACCCTCTGCATGAAAAAGTTGCCCCTTAGGTCTCTTTCCCCTCTCACCCTAATCCTATGCCCTCTAGTTCTGGGAATTAACTGCCAGAGGAAGTAGTGCACGCAGATACAGTTACAACATTAAAAGACATTTAGAGAAGTTCATGATTTGAAAAGGTTTTAAGGGATATGGGCCAAGCAGTGGCAGGTAGGATTAGCTTAGTTTTGGAACATGGTCAGTGTGGACTGATTGGACCGAAAGGTTTCGATGTTGTATGACTCTGACTCTATATGGCATTAGATGTGGGAAGAGAAAAGATTACAGAAAGTGCAGTACCTGCTCCAATGTAGTGCCACCGAGGGATCCATGTCATATAAATGATTGATGACCTTACTAACAAAAGCAATGTACTCTTCTCTTTAGATAGACTACTCACTGCTCTAATCAACGTACAAGCTGAACATTTAGACTCTCCTTTGGTCAGTGAGTTACTATATGAAAGCTCAGTTGGCTGGATGACTGCACCAAGAATCAGAGTGATGCCAACAGTGAGAGTTCAATCCCCACACTGGCTGAGGTCAGCATGAAGGACTCTCTTTCTCACCTTCACTCCTTACCTGAGATGTGGTGACTCTCCGGTTAAAACACCACCAGTCACCTCTCTCTATTGTAGGCACAGCCACATGGTCCTCTGGGACTATGGTGATTTTATCTGTACCAGATGAACTCTGCTGATTCAAGGCTGTAGTTCATGGCGACCTTTCCATGGGAATTAGGGGTGGGCAATAAAAACTCACACTGTTAGAAATGTTCATATCCTACACGTACATGGAAAAAAAAACACTTCCCTAGACTAATTTGTTGCACCAGAGAGATAAATGAAATTGTGGGAAAGACGTGATTATCCCAGAAATACATTGGATACTGGGGAAGGACCAACAGCCCAGGTCTCTTTTCTCTTGGATAGGTGACCATGATCTAATCGAGGTCTTTAAAATGGTAACATTGTCTTTGCAACCTCAATTTGATCAATGTTTCCTTTCATATGGAAGAACAAAACTGGAAATCATCAATATCAGATTGCCATCAAGAAATCCAATAGGAAATTAAGAAATTACCTAAAGAGTGGTGAGAATGTGGACCTCACAGCCATGTGGAGTGGTTAAAATGAGTCATATAGATGCTTTGAAGGGGAGGAAATAGAGGGCTAGGATGATAGATTTACATTAGAAATCAGAAGAGTGGAGTATCAATACTGGTATTAAAGGCATGTTTCTGAGCTGAATATTTTCCATAATTAGCTCATTACTCAAGTTATTTTTCACTCTATCTCCCCCTTTTGCTGACATTCACTAAGTGTGGTATTCTGGCAAGTAATAACTTTTGTCCGTCGTATAATTTTGCAACTATTCAAGGATCAGCAACTAAGTACAGCATGTAGATGTGGGTGGCAGGGTAGTTAGCACTGCTGCCTCTCAGCACCAGGGACCTGCATTCAGTTCCACCTTCAGGCGACTGTGTGGAGACTGCACATTCTCTCAATGTTTGCATGGGTTTCCTCCAGGTGCTCTGGTTTCCTCCCACAGTCCAAAAATTTGCACATTAGGTGGATTGGCCATGCAGAATTGCCTCATAGTGTCCAGGGATGTATAGGCTAGGTGTATTAGCTATGAGTAATGCAGAGCTAAAGGTATAGTGGGGGGATTGGTCACTCTTCAGAGGGTCAGTGCGTACTCAATGGGCTGAATCGCCTGCTCCCACACTGTAGGGATTCCATTCTATGATTGTTGATCTCAAAAGATACTAAATCGAAGTGACACTCTTCTCAGGACGCAGGGCTAAATGGGAGGATATTCAGCCAAATGTGATGCCCTTTTTAAAGGAATATCCTCTGCTTTTATTTTTATTGGATATTATCAGAAACAAAACTGAGGCATGGCAGCATAACCATGAGAAGAGGTCAAATTAGAGAGGCAGTCCCACTATAAAAGTGTTTACACTAGAAATTGCAAATGAAAAATTGATGAAAGGTGACAAAAACAAGATTTTTTTCCCCATGTGTTTCAGACCTTCCATTGATGAATGCATTGGACAAATGACGATGTGTTGTGGTTCTGTTCGCCGAGCTGGGAATTTGTGTTGATTACGTTTCGTCCCCTGTCTAAGTGACATCCTCAGTGCTTGAGAGCCTCCTGTGAAGCACTTCTGTGATATTCCCTCCGGCATTTATAGTGGTTTGTTTCTGCCGCTTCCGGTTGTCAGTTCCAGCTGTCCGTTGCAGTGGTCGGGTATATTGGGTCCAGGTCGATGTCTTATTGATTGAATCTGTGGATGAGTGCCACAGATTCAATCAATAAGCACATCGACCTGGACCCAATATACCGACCACTGCAACGGACAGCTGGAACTGACAACCGGAAGCGGCAGAGACAAGCCACTATAAATGCCAGAGGGAATATCACAGAAGTGCTTCACAGGAGGCTCTCAAGCACGGAGGATGTCTTCTAGACAGGGGACGAAATGTCTGCAACACAAATTCCCAGCTCAGCGAACAGAACCACAACAACGAGCACCTGAGCTACAAATCTTCTCACAAACTTTGACGACATGTATCATGGATGTGTCTTTCTCTGATCAGTGTAAGATGCTAATCAGTAAAACACACTAATAGGGGAGATGGTGGTGTAGTGGTAACTGTCACTGGACTAAGAATGCAAAACCCAGTCTAATACTTTGAGGACATTAGATTGAATCACACCATGCTGAAATTTGAAATTTGGAAAAAAAAAGAGTCTAGTCTAATGGCAACCATGTTACGGTGGCTGATTGTTGTAAAGATCAATCTGGTTCACTAAAGTCCTTCAGGGAAGCAAATCTGTCATCCTTACCTGATCTGGCATACATGGAACTCCAGACGCACAGTAAAATCATTGATTCCTAACTGCCCTCTGACAATTAGGGGTGGGCAAAAAATGTTAGGCCAGTCAACAATGCCCATATCCTATTGAGTGAATAGAGATGCCATGATCAGGGCTTAGGGCTGATTGAAATCTGCATCACAGATTAAAAAGTCAACATTATCCCAAAGGACCATTGGGCCATTCTCTCAGCGAGAGCTGATTGGGGTAGTTTGACTTGAGGATAACTATGCCTCGAGGATAACTATGCCTCAAGTGAGGGGAAAGGTTGAGGAGGAGTGCGCTAACATTAGGCTGTGTGGGGACTGAATTCACTCTGTTGGCATCACTTTGCATTAAAAACGAGCTATCCAGCTAACCAACCCTTCACAGATATACAGTAGTTATCACATATATTCCATTGTTCAATACGTAGGTTAATGAAACTTGGATACTGGAGCAATAATAGGTTTCTAGTCCAGCTAGTTAAAACTCCACCATCAAGCTGACCCAGGTAGAGTGAAGGCACTGGCATAACTTACTCATTTTCAGAGAAAATTAATAAAGCTTAGAACGTTGTCAGAAAACCCTGCTCAGAAAAGTTTAGGTTTTATTTCTCCATGAGAAATAGATGAATTCTAAATGGTCAAACTATTCATTGTCCATTTATGATCCATCCATTATGAGTTTAGTGAATCATACCTGATGAGCAATCTAATCTCAGTCCAAGCCGAAACCTTAAATCTCCTCAGAAATGTCTTACTCCACATGGGTTTTACATAACATGCTAAAACCTTCAGAGAAGTGTTTGACAGAAATGTTCTCAAACAACTGTTTTTGCTTCATAAAGAGATACAAAGACAGGTTGCTAAAAGCTTAATTAAAAGAGAGAGGGTTTGTTAGTTGAAAGAGCGATTGAAGTCATCACTGATGAAGTTTTGAACATCAAGAATGCACAAGAAATTTAAAATTAAAGGAATGGACAGATTTTAGAGGAATGTAGAGCTGAAAAGGTTAGGCATGGTTGAACTTAAAAGCAGGAATGCATATTTTAAAAATCAAGGCATTGCCTGCCAGAAATCAATGTTGATCAGTAAACATGGAGAAATAAATGCATGGTATTATTTTGGTTGAACTGAAGCTTAAAAAGAGTGCAATTATGACATCTAATAGCCAATAAGGACAGATCCAAGTCAAGGATCCACTGTTTCAGTCATTCAAATGTTCACCCCAATTTTATGAAATACAATGAATTACTTTCAGAATATATACTGAAAATTTTGTCAAATATGAAAACATAATTTAAAAGTATGCAACATTCTTTAATACAGTTGTATGGGCACATTTACAAAGTTATTCAAACCAGCATTTTAAGTCATTGCTTCTTTTATCAGAGACATTGCAGACAAGAACAAACCTGAAATTTTAGGTTGATACCTCAAGAGGTTCAAAGTCCTCATATTATGTTGTTTCCTAAATAACATGCTTTGCCTGTGGTGCTTCATTAACGCTCAGATGTTTTGCTTTAGGGAAATAAAAGCTACATCCATTCTCAAAAGACAACTGCAAATAGTAGTTGTAACTTTGGCATTGGACCACATTAAATGTGTTGTCTCTGGGCTAAACAATACAAACTCTAATGTTTTACAACAAAATATTCCACAGAATCCAGTCATTATATCTATCCAATGCACTAAGTTAACACAAAATTAGTCTCGAATGGATATGGGCATTTGACAAATGTAAAATGATCTGCAACAAAAATCTGCAATTACTGGGCTAGTTTCAAATATCTACACTCCAAACACTTGATATTTGGCATTTTGAACCTTTGAATCACATGTACGCAAGTGTTTCTCATGATAAATGCCTTATCACTTACATTTACACCAAAATACTGCGACAACAGCTGTCAAGAGAATATGTAGTAAATTAAGCGCACAAGCTTTAACAAAATTCCCCTTCAGTCATCGCTCAGGGAACATGGTTTTGTGGATTCAAATTCTATTTAAGTTGACTCTCAGCTTATCTCTAGTACTGCTTCAGTGCTGAAATGTTTCTTCTTTGTTCCAATTATCCTGCAGTCACATTCCACCAACAACACTGTTTTGCCACCTGGCCAAAACAGAATACATGTTAATTTAGTCAGATGGTCAAAAGGTTATTTTAAAATGCAACACATTTATGACTCATTTTATTTTAAGTCTGAACAGTAGCTTTCAGGATCACACCGGTTCACTTCAAGCTACACAAATTAATGAAGGCACCCAGTTGTTCACAAATAGCGGTCTGTAGTCAGAGGTTATCTTGTAATGTCACTAAGAACAGCATCGACAGGGTTATATGCAGATCGTGTGGACTGACATCCTTCATTGCTTTCCTGGACGAGACGTTGGCACTATCTGGATCGACATTAGGCTGACTTAAAAGGATCGGGGAATCCTGGGAGAAAGGAAAGGAAAAGGAGCAAAGAAAGAAAAGGAAGGATGGAAAGGACAAACATTTCAAACGTGCCTTATTCAATCCTCAAGACATTACAGAGTGCTTTATGAACAACTGAAAAGCTGTTGTTGTTATGAAGGCAAACAAAGTACCAAGTTTGCACAAAACAAAGAAACGAATGGCCAGATCACATATTTTTCGGTGTTGTTGGCTTCAGGAAGAATGTTGGCCAGGTCACTGGAAAGTTGGAGCAATGTCAATGCACAAAATATTCTACATGCATTTCAGAATGCAAGTTTAACACATATCCCAGAGACAGCACTATCTGACAATCTGGTACTACAATTAAGTACTCAGATTATATGCTCAAATCTAGGACTAGACTGGAAATCCACAATCTTTGACTCAAGTTATGTAAGAAAGTGGCAGTGAATAATCAGGGGTAGTAAAAACAGCTTAGGTTCCCTCTATCTGTGAATGCCACAATCTGATTACACTCAATGGGAATATAACCAAATTGTAAATCTCTGCTAATTTTAAAAATTATTTACTCAGGGAATGAAGGTGTTGATGGCTGGACCATCCTTAGTTGCCTTTGAGAAGGTGGTGGCGAGCTGTTTGATGCAGATACGCCCACAATGCCATTAGGGAGGGAGTTCCAAGATTTTGAGCTAGTGATACTGATGGAACGGCAATATACTTCCTAGTCAGGAAGAGGAGAGGCTTGGAAGGGAACTTGCAGGTGATGGAGTTCCCATATATCTGCTGCCCTTGTCCTTCTAGATTGTAACAGGCTGTGGATTTAGAAGATGCTGTCTCAGCAGCCCTGCTGTATTTCTGCAATGCATCATGCAAATGGTACATGCTGCTGCTACTGAGTATAAGTGGTGGAGAGGGTGTGGATGACATGCCAGGAAAGTGGGCTGCTTTGTCCTGGATGAGGTCAAACTTATTGAGTGTTGTTGGAGCTGCACCCATCAAAGTAAGTGGGAGTATTCCATCACATTCCCAACTTGTGCCTTGTAGATAGTGAACAGGCTTTGAGGGGTCAAGACGCAAACTACATGCTGTAAGATTCCTAAACTTTGACTTGCTGTTGCAGCCACAGTATGTATATAACTGTTACAGTTCAGATGGAATTAGATTCCCTACAGTATGGGAACAGGCCCTTAAGCCCAACAAGTCCACACAGACCCTCCAAAGAGTAACCCACCCAGACCCATTCCCTTACGCTATATTCACCCCTGACAGTATGGGCAATTTAGCATGGCTAATTCACCTGACCTGCACATTTCTGGACTGTGGGAGGAAACGGGAGCACCCAGAGGAAATCCACGTAGACACGGGGAGAATGTGCAAACTCCACACAGTCAGTTACCCAAGGCTGGAATCGAACCTGGGACCCTGGTGCTGTGGGCAGCAGTGCTAACCACTGAATGGTAACCTTCAGGAAGTTGATCGTTGAGAATCCAGTGATAATAATGCCACTGAATATCAAGGAGTGACAGTTAAGATTCTCTTGTTGGAGGTGATTGTTGCTGGGCACTTAAATGGCCCAAATGTTACTTACCATTTGTTAGTCCCAGTCTGGGACTGACCAGGTCTTGCTGCATTTGGATATAACCACCTCAGTGATATTTTGATCTTCCAGTCCTTTTACACATTATTATTACACACATTAGGATGACATTTATTAGATGCTTGGCACAGAAACAGACCTTTTGACCCAACCAGTCCATTTATGTTACTCTTGAGCCTCTTTGCATCTTTCCTTATCAAAAGCTATCAGTGGAACCCTCAATTCCAGTCCCATCACGTGTGTGGCCAGGTTCTCCTAAATACATCTCTATTAGATTTTCATATGCTCTCCACTCTTTGGCAAAGAAACTTCTTTTGAAATCTCTACTTGATTTCTTGCTATCATACATATATATACACACACAAAAGCCTTTAGTTATTCTCTTGGCCCGAAGAGGAACCATCAATCAACTATCAACTCAATTAAAGCCTTCCTTAATTTTAAAGTCCTGTATTAGGTCAGTCCTCTTCCTGTTTTCCAAAGGAAAAGGGAGCCAGCCTGTCAAGTCTTTCCGGACGTATATCTGGTATCATTCGTTTAAATCTTTTCTGCATCTTCTCCAGTACCTCTGTATCCTCTTCATAATACGGAATCAGAACTACATGCAAATACTCTAAGAATAACTTTGTACCTGACTCATTTTTCATCTAGTCACTAATTTAAAATAATTTATACTGAAACTACATAAATCATTTCACAGACAACCCCAAGAGGTCAGAAAGTCATGGAGATCTACAGCTAACAAAAAAAAAGGGGCTTCACCCCATCTCACCTGCGCCAGTCAAATACAATCACCTAACGATTCCAATCCCATTTTTCAGCACTTGACCCATAGCCTTGTATGCCATTAGCATTGCACATGCATATTACTCCTTAAATGTTATGAGGGTTTCTGCCTCTACCGTCCTTACAGGCAGTGAGCTCCAGATTCCCACCACCCTCTGGATGAAAATGGTTTTCCTCACAAGGTTGTAGTGTACTATATAACACATTGAAGTATCCTGAAACAAATCATTTAGAAAAGTTGTCTCCTACAGAACGATAGTTGTGAAATAAAATAGGTTCCACTGATTCTCCTTTACAATGAAGAGACAAGTGAATAAAATGCACCTCTTCAAGAGGTATTTTGAATGAAGACAGCAAACAGCACTTGTTTGCATGGAACACAATTATTCGTTTGATCAAATGTGAGTTCAGCTGTTATCAAACATGAGACTGCAACTCCATGAAAGTTACAACACAATTTTTACTGGGGAAAATAAAATCACAATCTCAACTAACATAACCAAAAAGAAAAAGCGAATAGACTTTTTCAAAGAAGCCCAGATATCTAAGAAATCAATATTCCTTAAATGCCTGAAAAGCCGCAAGAGAAGAGGATCTGGCCAGTTTTTAGATTCAAGCTGCAAAGACTCCTTTGCGTATTTGACATGGACCCAGGGCTGCACGGACTTAACTCACTCCCCTATGGTGACAAAGATATCTCAACAATAAACAATTTTTTTTAAGTAAAAGGTTTTGGTGAGCTGTTTATAGTAATGTGCAATACTAGCAAAAATAATTCCCTACTTAGTCACATTTCAAGTTCCATAAAAACATTTGTTTCTTTTACAGGCGAACATCAACTGCTGAAATAGCAAATAAGTCAGAAGAGTCAAAATGGAGAATCAAAATTAAGGTGCACACTTTCCCTTTATTCAAGATACTAAACTATTAATATACCTGACATTTTTAAAACGAAAAAAAATGCATAACTTGATAGGATTAAAAAAAAAGCAGCTCAAAGAAACAGCATTCAAAAATAATCCCAATTAACTTGGATTCAAATAAATTCCAATTGCTATTGGAAGGGAAAAAAATATTCTCTGGTCTCAAAGTGTTTTCTGTTGGCTGGGTTTGTAACATTTTCATTACAAATTTTTCCTCAAATTAACTAATTGCCCATGTATTTCAGCCTTGTGCGATTTTACAATAAATCAGTTAATTTGAAATGGCAGTTTTACCACAAATTTAATGTGCAATTTCAGTAATGACAAGATAATCTTGCATATAAATAAATCAGAAAGAGAAGGGAAATCCACATAATGAGCAGCTTTAAATTGGAATAGCATAGCTTTTCTTCGTGAAAACTTCCAAACAGCTGTGGCACCAAACAACTTAATAGGTGACCACATGATTATGTGGTAACTGGGATCACTGCATTACTGCTTTGTTTACTAAATATTCTTTGTAGACCATTAATTCCTTTTAAATTAATAAACTACTAGCTCAGTAACAATTTACTAATGCTCATTTAAATATTCATTAACAGAAAGTGCGAATGCATATAAATCAAGCAATATATAGACTATATTAAACCCTTTGCAATGGTAATTCAGTAAAATTAAATTATTCCTGTTACAGGAAAATGCAGGCACTTGTGTTGATGCTTAAAGTGCATCTCATTGCAACCAGCCTGAGTTAACATGGTTAATATTGCCTGAAAGACACTTGTAGAATTTATGCTTTTGACCAATGATCGTCAAAAGTTAACCTTGCATTTATTTTGTTAAAATATTTCCATGGTCTTCTTTATTTCTATTCTACCTGATGAACCACAAACTATCCTCACAGCACTTCATAACCAAGAGAAAATCTCACATCTTATACAGCCAGCATTGTTCTTTGCCTAAATTGCAGTCTACTCAGTTGCTACATCAGCAGCAGTAACAGACTTAAACATACAGCCCATCATCAGTATTCTTGTAGGACATAGCAGAAGGTGAGGACTGCAAGTGCTGGAGATCAGAGTCGTGAATGTATTGCTGGAAAAGCACAGCAGGTCAGGTAACATCCGAGCAACATGAGAATTGACGTTTTGGGCATAAGTCCTTCATTAGGAATCCTGATGAAGGGCTTATGCCCGAAACGTCAATTCTGCTTCTCGGTTGCTGCCTCACCTGCTGTGCTTTTCCAGCAACACACTCTCAACTCCCTGTAGGACTTGTGCCCTAGAAAATGGGGTTCAAAACACAGATGGGCTGGAGATGCATAGCAAGTATCCTCAGTTGGTGATTTGGAAAAGATTTGATGTCACCCTAAAATAAATATTACATCTCTCACAAGTCTTAAAGTGTTGCTCAGTTATATAGTCAGAAGGAATGATGTATTTCAGACTAGAAGAAAGTTAGTAGCATGTCATCTGCAAAAATGCAGAAGTGAATGGGGTGTCTACCAAGTGGACTGTTTAGTACTGGATACTGCCTATTGTATTCAATTGCTTGGTGTAAAATTGAGAGTGCATATCAACTACTCACAGTGCTTCAGTCGGTCAAGTGATTACTCAAAATCAAAATCACGCAGCAATTTATAAGGTTGCGATTTTTAAAAAAAATCTCCTTATTAAAGGCTCAGTTCCACACATACAAATGGGTGAGTATAATGTCAGAAGCACAAATTAACCCACTGTTGCGTTTGGGTAATGTTGGAGCTCAACTCATCCAGAGAAGTGGGGAGAATTCCATCGCACTGCTGACTTGTGCCATGCAGATGGTGGACAGGCTTTATGAGTTACCCATCACAGAATTCCTAGCTTCTTAGTAACTCTTGCTGCCACCATATTTTTATGACTGGTCCAGTAAAGTTTCTGCTCAATGGTAACCTCCAGGATGTCGATGATGGGAGATTCGATGATGGGAGATTCAATGATGGTAATGCCATTGAATGTCAAGGAGTGATGATTACATTCTTCCTTGTTGGAAATGCTCGGTCTGGTACTTATGGTTCAATTGTTACTTGCAACTTATTACATATGTTTTTAAGTTGTCTAGGTCTTGCTCCATAGAGACACAGAATGGTTCAGTGTCTAAGGAGTCACAAATGACGTTGAGCATTGCGAATCATTTCCACTTCTCACCTTCTATTGGACAGATGGTCATTGATGATGACCTGAAGACAGCAGGATCTTGCAGAATGAATTGTTTAGATTAACAAAACTCTTTCATTCTATCTGCATAGAAAGCTTAGTTCACTAATCAAATGATGTGTTTTGTGTTGTGTCACCATAGTCTTACCAGAACATTGGGGCTGCTTTCTCATTAGAGTGAATTGACTGGCGGTGATTTAACCTGTGGGCCAGCAGACCTTAGGTGAGGGAAGAGATTGAGAAGGAGAGTCCTTCTGTTGGCATCACACTGCTCTATAAACCAACAATCCAGCCAACTGAGCTAAACCAATTCCCAATTAAATGATATAGTTCAATTGAACAAAAAAAAAGTTGGTGGATAAAGCATCAGAAATTGAATGTATTACAATTAGAAGCCGAGGATTGATTCGACTTAGAAATTAAGTTCCCTGATATGGAAATGAAATGGAATACAGCATCTGTGCATGAAGTGTGTATTCATTCTCACACGTTGCCATGGTGTTGCTAAGAGTCATCAGTAACAAAAAAGTGCAGTCAGAAATCCATTGAACTCAAAAGGTTACCAAAACAAGGTTTCTTACACAGTGAAACAACTGGAACAAAAAGTCGTCATAATGATATAAAGCATGGGAACAGACCATTCAGCCCAACCAGTCCGTGCTGACCAGTCTCACCTGTCTGAGCTTGGCCCATATCCCTCCAAACATGATATTCATGTATTTACCCAAATGTCTTTAAAATATTTTAACTATACCCATATCCACCACTTCCTCAGGCAGTTCATTCCACACGAATCAACCTGTTAAAAAAAAGGCCCTTCACTTTTTAAAATCTTTCTCCTCTCATCTTAAAAATATGCCGCTTAGTCTTGAAATCCCCCACCTGAGGGAAATGGCACCCAAATTCATCTTAACTAAACCTCTCATTATTTTAGAATATCAGGTCACCTCTCAATCTCCTACACTCCAGAGAAAAAAAGTCCCAGCTTGCCCAGCCTCTCCTTATAGACAATAGACAATAGACAATAGACAATAGATGCAGGAGTAGGCCATTCTGCCCTTCGAGCCTGCACCGCCATTCAATATGATCATGGCTGATCATTCCTAATCAGTATCCTGTTCCAGCCTTATCTCCATACCCCTTGATTCCACTATCTTTAAGAGCTCTATCCAATTCTTTCTTAAAAGAATCCAGAGACTGGGCCTCCACTGCCCTCTGGGGCAGAGCATTCCACACAGCCACCACTCTCTGGGTGAAGTAGTTTCTCCTCATCTCTGTCCTAAATGGTCTACCCCGTATTTTTAAGTTGTGTCCTCTGGTTCGGCACTCCCCCATCAACGGAAATATGTTCCCTCCTGCCAGAGTGTCCAGTCTTTCATAAGCCTATACGTTTCAATCAGATCCCCTCTCAGTCTTCTAAACTCAAGGGTATACAAGCCCAGTCGCTTCAGTCTTTCCACGCAAGGCAATCCTGCCATTCCAGGAATTATAAATCAAACATCTCAGAAAGTTGACTGGGAAATGGAATGTGTTCTTAATGATTAAAATCAGGATTAAATATAATCACGAAGGAAACCCTGTAAATGGTTCTTTGCTCTTTCTCTTAACGGAGGAATGCTAGTGTCAGTGGGTCAAGTTCTGTCATTACAATCATATTCTTTGGAGCTCAGGGACAGAAATGACATGGACTGACACCAGACAGAGAGTAATGCTTTAATTGTGGGGTTGATGATGCATGAGCATTAAGGGAGTTATTATCATTCCCCCAATATAGATGCTCGTTTACATCCAGACATTGAACAGTCATATCCAATGTTGATGGACATTGCCGAGGGGCTCAGACATCTCACACGATTTCTAGCAGTGCTGGCATGGAACATAACTTGACAGGTGCATCTTTATGGATAATGCCCCCAGAATATTCCCTACCCATATCAGAATTTATGCCTGACCCCAGCATGGCCTATGTCCTAACTGGACCTAAATGTGTGCCAGGAAAAAGCAGAAGCGAAACTAAAGAAACTATCACCCTGAAACCTTGGGCTGAAGTAGAAGCGGACTTCAAACTCCAATATCATGGCACTGCTGAACCACACATAGGTAGTATGATTTATTAAGTATATTCTGTGGCAAGTTAACAGGTTTAAAATCAAAAACCAGCATTGGCCAATGCCTAGCCAAAAGTAGTCTGGCTGATGCATTAATTTGCACAGGGATGCCATTTAAAACTACTTCAAATAAAGCAATTAATCTTATTCCAAAAGAAGGAGGAAATACTCAAAATAAGTAAAACCATAGCATGGTGGGAGCACGTGTAAAAAGGTACCGTTTGATTACTTTGGACAGGAATTGTCGCAAGGTGATTGGATAGTATCGTTGCTCCCTGCAAGGTAATGATAACAGTCAATTTATCTACAAGGGTTAAACCCAGAAACTTGCTGGCAATCCTTAAACACTGCACTTCTGAAATGACAATTGATAGCCTTGCTGTGGATGAGTCTTTACTTTTCCTCCAGTTTAGTATTATTGTTATAGAAATGATAATTAGGATTCAGACAATTATAGGATCCAAGCGCAACAGATTTGTCACAAAAAAGGAGTCAAATCTTTTTGCATGGATTTCAAAAGTTCCCTTTAACAAGATGTTAATTATAGACAGTGGGATATCTGATACCTTGTTGCTGAAGTGCAGCACCCAAGTGAAAGAGGAACATGTGGACCTTTCACGTCTGCAAGCACAACAAAACTCAACCATGGTCTGATCCAATTTCATGTCTGCTGTGTACAGATGGCTGCAGTGACCACCACTACTCTCATATCAGGTTGTTATATTTGAACTCAGACCTTCCATAACAGTATTCCAGGCCAGACTATCTGGAGTCTGATGAAATATTCTGGGCGCAATATATTTAAATCAGGTTTACACTCTGCTATGTTTAGGCAACCAAGCTTTAATTCAGTATGTGAAACAAATGGACAACCTAGCTGTCTGTGTATTTCAACAATCCAAATAATTCCTTACAAATCAAAGTCAACACATGTGCACTCAGTGCATCAATGTGGAAATTAAAGTGAAGAATTAAAATAAATCAAAACAGATTCAACCAGCTCTAACACAGCTACCATCTGGAAATACAGACTTGCTTTTACTCCAAACATGATCATGTGTAACTGACTTTTACTTCTACTCCAATTCTAACAATTTTGAGTATGGTAAGTAACATGCATTTTAAATGGAACGGAGCTTAATGAGGTTAGAGGAGACAACTGAGGCACTGAAAGGGAAATCATTAGTTAGTCCTACACCTATTTATGAAACAACTAACATTTTAAACAGCAGGAAACAAATTTGCATGTCTAAAGGTAATTTGCAAAGGATACCCCTTTCTGCTACCTTGAAAGCCAAGATAAATTTACCAGAGTAAATGGTATATGCAGTTTCAAGTGCAACTGGTCTAAATTTTAAAAATTGAAAGGTGATGTTCTTAGCTAAAGTATGTTATTAATGTTACAATGTTGTGTTAAGACAACATGGTTACAGTTATCTCATTATAAGTTAGATTTAGCTAATCTGCTTTCAAAGTATACTATCCTGCAAAGTGGCAAAATCTAAACATTTCAAATTCACATTTACTGAATAAATAACTTTTCATCCAAAAATGTAACTTATTAGCAGTAAAACGTGATATTTGATTTAGATTATATCAATATTAACATTTGATAGATTGTGCAGATCAAATGTGCAAAAATCTTTTGCGCGTAAGTGCTTGCCTAGAACACTAAGTTTTGTAGAGCCACCTACCTAAACTGAATCACTTTCCTTACAGGAAGCTAGTGAAAACATCCAACAGAGAAGTTAAAGGACAAGAACATTTCTTCTGCATTAACAAACACCTGTAAAAGGTATTCTTCAGCCAGAAAACAATTTTATATTACGGATATCTATAGAATATACAACATGCTTCAAATATTCTTTAGACTCGCAGACATACAGTCTATACCTTCAGATCTGAGCAGTATCACTAAATAGATTAATAAATCATTAAATTGTCCTTAATTAGAAACTAGAGTATAAATCAACACTGGGACACAGCTGTCTGCAATCATTGCTAATAAATTTTAAAACAATTAAAAACTCTAGGAAATTTAATTTTTGGACTTCTGCCATTTTGTTGAACAGTAATCACCCTGTTTAACGAAAAACTGTTACTAAATTCTAAAGAACAACCCACGATTTGTACTAAAAGTAGAAGGAAAATAAGATAAATTGATGTTATTTTAATTCAAAGTCTTTGAGACAGGGAGAGACCTACAAAATAAGTTTAATTTTTACAATTCAATGTTGCAACCTGTCTGACCAATTCATTGAATTAGCTTACCTTGCACTTTTGTCCCCAAACAGTTCCAGTCACTTCCTCCACAGAATTAAAGCTCTTTTGCTCTGATCTGGGGGCTACATGGATTTGTAAATGAGGGATTCCAACCTTTGATTGCTTAGGTTTCGAGTGATAACTGGAAACCAACTGACAGGGAACTTCAAGCGAATGGCTCCTTTGAAAAATCGGACGTTTATTTTGATCATTTATAATTTCCCTTTCTATCACACCATTGAATGAAGGTAAACATACAGAGGTGCTCCTTATTAACTTGTTAGGATGATGTGTACGTCCAGCATTTAAAGAACTCTGCTTAAACTCCTTCATGAACGACTCAGGCTGAATTTGTCCTTCCTTGGTCTCTGTTCCAAATACATGAGCTCTTTGGTAATTTAAGTGCAGAATGTGATTCAAAGGTCTTTGCAGTTTCTTCACCTTCCCCCAAGACTCTGCTTCGTCCTCACCATAATCTATTGCTCGATTTTTGCCAGGTTGCTGTCCATTACAATGAAGTGACTTAATGTCTCTAATTTCAGTAGAAGCACAAATTGGGTTAGACAAACGCAGTCCATTAACTGCTGTTGCAACAAAACATGCACTTGCTTCTTTGAATTTAGACACAGCCTGATCTTCATCTTGATTTGGTTCATGGGGGCAAGGAAGGAATCTATTTAATGTGGGATTGTTACTTGCACTTGTAAAAGGATCTGGGCTTGTTGGTGTAGCTGGCGGAGTGCTACATGGACTCTGAGGAAATATCACCAGTGATGAACAACGTCTCAACGGCACCTTCGATTTCCTCAACTTTACCGATGCTTTGGTGGACCCCACCGCACATTCTAAAAGCTCTTGGTCAAAAGAAATATCAGGATTGCATGAACCACCCTCACTGCCACTGTTGCTTGTACGAGTACTAGGTTCACATTGTCCTCTGGATTGTTTGGACTGCAGTGATATTTGCAACGTGGAGCTTTTTTTGCGGTGATGATCACTGTTACTAACCTGTGGTATAAACAATGAAGAACTTCGCTGTAGGATACGTTCACCCTGTGATGCTGTCTGCACGACCACAGGTTCATGTGTAGTCACTTGGTGAACATTCTTTATCACATTTACTGGTACAGTCTCAACTGTCATACAAATGTTACTCTCCAAGCCTTCTCCCGAAGTTTCAGACAGTGGGTCAGTGTTGCTCCTCCTGGTTGCAAAATGCAATCGCAAACGACGGGCCATTCTTCCTTTTTGAAATACAATAAAGTGGTCCTAGGTTGGAATGAATCTGAGCTGGTTAAAAACTCACATTCTGCAGAGAAAGCTTAAGGCAATCATAGCAAGCACTGCCACATGCGATACGGTCACCATCAGGAGCTGTAGATAAGCAGAAATAGCTGAAGTGACAAGCAGCATTCCAGTCATTAGTGCACCAAGGCTATTAAGCCTAGGAAGTTAGAAATGTCCAGCAGCAAAAATCATGATCGCAGGAATACCTCCCGCAAGTCTGAATAGCCATGAGTGTCTCTAACGGTGAGAAATAAAGGCAGACGCTCTTCCACAGCACTGAAAACTCAGCAACCTTTACAAGAAGCTCAGCTGCTGCACACTGTTTGAATTCTAGCCAACCTTGCTTCAATTAAATCTCCTTTACTTGCATGAATGACTGAATCCAACCCAAAATCAACATCTTCTTGCATTTCGGTTTCATATATTACATCTCGTCCCCGGCAAGCAAGCTAAATATGTGGCACTGCTTTAGGCAGTGGAGTTTCAAACATTTCTCCTACACTGAACCAACATCGTATTTTTACCCCATAGTATTGCATTACAGGAAATTTTAAAGAGCGACATCCAGCATAATTCAGAATCAAAAGGCTTTCTGAGTATTACCCACAATGTTAAAACCTCAGGGATATGAGAAATAGACAGGAAGCGACTGTTAATAACTACGAGAGCACTCCATAGTTTTGCATTTACAGTCAAATACAATTTGCCTTCATCAGTTCCTCAATGTGATAAGAACATTTTTTTTGGCAGACAGTAGTTCTGAACTCACATTTTCAGTCCTGCTTTAACCAAACACATTGAAATCCAACCGTATAAAAGAAGAAACCATTTAAAAAAAGTAAATCCTTGCTTAAAAAAAAATAAAAACAGAACTATTATTAGACTCCCATTGGACTGAAATCCTGCTAGTACTGGGCTGCTGCTTGTCAAGACTGTTCAGTGTAGCTAACTGGGAAAAACCTCTCTCTTCATACACAGAAATGCCACATTCTGACATTTGAAACTCGTGGCTGTGCCAAAGGAGTTACATTCTTTTCTTCCTGTGGCTTTCCGATCAGCTGCACAGATTCAAAAGCACTGAATAAGTAATTTATTTTTAAGTGGAAACATTTTTCAAATACTTTCCTCTTCATCTTGTAATCATGTAATAAAGGTACAATCTTAACACATCAGAAATTGTTCCTCAATGATGACAGCTTTGCACCAACATTTCAGGCTATGATACTGCATACACTTTACAAGCAAGAGAAAATTTCCTTTGAGTGAAGTCACACAGATTTTACGTTCCAAGCCTTGCAAGATGTAAAGTTATTTGACATTTTAGTGTGTGGAACCATGACATAAGATGACTAGCCACTTCACACATTCCAGTTAAAACCTTAACATAATACTTTATTAACCAAACACTCAACAGTTTGCAAGTTGCTACGCAGGAATAGTAGACCATTCAGCTGGATTGATGAAATAAAACGTGCAATATTTTTCCACGAGTCAAACAGCAAGTGTTTGGTAACTGTATAATGGCCATCTTAATGCCCTTAGGAGCTAAAAGTGGCTGCACAATGGAAAAATGTACTGCTTACAATCAAAAGCTGTAACAACTACACCATTTTCTGCTGGCATTTTAACAGATGCCTTTTACGAAAATTTTCTACCACTGCACAGAAGTGAGAAAGTTATTCTGAACTGCAAATAAAACTAAAAATGGCCCTTTGAGCATTTCAATTTGCACTTAGTCAAAAAGCAAACAAAATAGCTAACCTAACTAAACAGCGTGCACCAGAGCCATAGGTAGTTTCTTTGTACAGAAATAAATGCTTGGTCAAACTCCTTTTTTTATTGCAAAAACATTTCCATAAAAAATGCATCTGGATAGAACAATGCCCTCTTTGTAGAAAAAAAATTAGCATCATGCTTTTCGATTCCAGGACTTTTTTTTTCCCTAAATAAAGTTCCAGACAGCCAAAGGCATAGGAATTTTTGTTACACACCAGCTCAGCTTTTTCAACATTGCATTGAACTGGAATACTTACAGCCTTTGCAGTTTCTCAGTCTCACTCTGCATTCTAGATTCAGTATTACTAATGACAAAATACACTGCTCTAAACACTAGAATGTCTGATTTGAAGAAAAGTACCAAGCTTCTCAAATGGAAACAAAATCTTAATATACCAAATTAAATCCCAAACTTTTGGGAGCACACACCTGAACAACTATCTTACAATATCAACAGAAATTCTACAAATGTAAAAATGTCAACAGTAAAAGAATTGTCTGTGCAGAAATGCTTACTGTCTGGAGTTTCTTTAAATTGACACAACTCAGAAGCAATTTTATTAGCCTTGTTCTGGTAACAATATATGCCGGAGGAAGTAGTGAAACAGCCCACAGAGCTGAAAATGTGTTGCTGGAAAAGTGCAGCAGGTCAGGCAGCATCCAAGGAGCAGGAGAATCGACGTTTCGGGTATGAGCCCTTCTCCCTGAAGAAGGGCTCATGACCAAAACGTCAATTCTCCTGCTCCTTGGATGCTGCCTGACCTGCTGCGCTTTTCCAGCAATACATTTTCAGCTCTGATCTCCAGCATGTGCAGTCTCACTTTCTCCTAGAAGATCCAAGCAGCCCACAGAATCAGTCTCCAAAAGAAAACACTTGTTGTTTAATTAAATGAAGAACAACGTCAGGCTGAAGGAAAAAGAAGGAAATGGTGAGCGGTTGTTCAAAAGCTCTGGGTGTGCTGGAGTGGGGGGGGGGACCAGCAATGTTAATGAGGGCACCCTGAAAAAGTGACGCTGTTTGAGGAGTGCTGACGTGAGCATAGACATTGGGAACTAGTCTGAGGACTGACATTCTTGCAACTGAGGGAGTAGAGGGAAGGTTCACCTGACTGATTCCCAGGATGGCAGGACTGACATATGAGGAAGAATTGGATAGAATGGGCTTGTATTTTCTGGAATTTAGAAGAATGAAGGAGGATCTCATGGAAGTATATAAAATCTTGTTGGGACTGGACAAGCTAGATGCGGGAAGAATATCCCCGATGTTGGGGGAAGTCCAGAACTAGAGGTCACACTCCAAAAATAAGGGGTAAGCTATTCAGGACTGAAAAGAAGAATTCCTTCACTCAGAAGAATTCTCTCCCACAGGAAGCTGTTGGGGCTAGTTCATTAGATATATTCAAGAGGGAGCTGGATGTGGCCCTTGTGGGAGAGGACAGGAATGGGATGCTGAGATTACATGATCAGCCATGACTGTACTGAATGATGGTGCAGGCTCGAAGGGCTGAATGGCCTATATTTGCACCTATTTTCTTTGTTTCTATGTCTCTATGTAACTGCAGTTGATGGCACTCTAATTGTTAATAGATAACCGGTAACTTCAGAAGTGTGACAGGGTGGTGGAAACAAATTCAATAGTAGTTCTCAAAAATGAACTGGATAAATATTTAACAAGAAATGATTACAGGGATTTAAATGGAAATACTGGGAAGTGAGATGAACTGGATTGCTTCTCAAAAGAACTGGCGGAGAAATGATGGGTCAAATGGCCTCCTCCTTTGTTACATTATTCTGTAACTACTCGGAGTGCCAAGTTGAAGTTAAAACTTGCAAAATTGTTGTAGCAGTACATTTGAAAATCAGCTCTGTTGCCATGCATTGCTATGCTTGACAATGTCAATTTGTGGATTTGCAGTGTTACCCATCATGAGGAAACAAAGTGGATGCTGAATGCATCCTCACAGAAAAACAAGCAAAACTGGAGGGTCAGTCACCAGTCAAATCCTGCATTCTACTTACCTGTAGACTGTCACAGGCCTGTAGAACTTTAACATCCTTGTTATCATAGGAAAGGGATCAACATAATTAACAAATTTTCATTGTTTACGAAAAAATAAACTATGCTAAGCCATACACCGCTATGTCATGCCATTATGACTCAAGCTTGGAGGAAAATAACTGGGAAGCATGATGGTAATGTCACTCCGATTGTAATCCATGCCCAGGCTTATGGGTCCAAATCCTACCATAGCAAATAATGAAATCTGAATTCAACAAAATATTGAATTAAAAGTTAATTCAATGGTAACTATGCAATCATTCTTGGTTGTTGTAAAAAAAAAACTATCTGGATCACCAATGTCCATTTAGGAAGGAAATCAGCAGTCTTCACCAGTCTGGCCTACATATGATTCCAGACCCACAATAGACTCTACAAGCCCTCAAAAGACCTAAACTCCAGAGGTGAGGTGAGGTGACTGTCCTTGATGTCAAGGTAGCATTTGACCGAATGTGGCATCAAAGAATCCTCATAAAACTGAAGTCATTGGGAATCGGGAAAATAATCTCCACTCTTGGAGTCATACCTAGCACAAAGAAAAATGGCCATGATTGATGGTGGTCAATCACCTCAGTTCAAGGATATCACTGCACGAGTTCTGCAAGGAACTAAGCATCTTCAACTTCCTCATCAATAAGTCTCCATCATAAAGATTAGAGGTGGGAATTTGTGATTCCTCAGATACTGAAACATTCTGAATAAAAATAAAAATAAAAAGAACTGTGGATGCTGTAAATCTGAGGAAGGGTCACTCAACCCGAAACGTTAACTCTGGTTTCTCTCCACAGATGCTGCCAGACCCGCTGAGCTTTTTCAGCAATATCTGTTTTTGTTACTGAAAGATTCTGTGCCCATACAGAGTCACATCCGGCCTGGGCTGATACATGGTGACTAATATTTATGCATCAGAAGTGTCAGTCAATAATTATCTCTAACAAGAGAAAATCTAATCATTGCCCCATGACATTCAATGGCTTTACCATTGCTGAATCCTCCACAATCAACATCCTGTTGATTACCAATGACCAGAAACTGAACTGGAGTAGCCATATAATTAGAGTGGCTACAAAAGCTGGTTAGGGGCCATATAAATATTTTGACTACAAGAGAAGGTGAGAGGCTAGTTAATAGTGAGTAACAGACAACCTTTATCCACCATCCACAAGGCACATGATTGCTCTCCACTTGCTTGGATCGGTGCAGCTTCAACACTACTCAAGAACCCAGCCACCATCTTCACTCCCTCTACCACTCACACAGTGGCAGCAGTACCACAAATTACAGTAACTTACCGAGGATTCTTCAACAGCAGTTTATAAACCCACAACCTCTGCCACCAAGAAGGAGAAGGACAGCAAAAATATGGGAACATCAGCACCTGCAAAGTCCCCATCAAGGAAAATGCTATCTTGACTTGTAAACATATTGCCTTTATTTCACTATCATTGGGTCAAAATCCTAAAACTCTCATCCCAACACCATGTGGGTGGACCACTAGCTCACCAGTAGCTTCTCCAGGACAACAAGCAATGAGCAATCAACACTGGCATAACCAATGATGCCCACATCCCATGGACAAATCAAAACACCATGGTAATTAGAGATGTAAATTAATCTGAAACATTGAGTCAGAAATACTGTATAGCTACAGAACTTGTGACACAATTATCATCTTAATCAGAATTATTACCTTAATCAGAACATACCATGCAAAAGTGAGACAATGACATCCTTCCTTTGTATTCAGAAGCTACAAATAAAAATAAGAGTTGGGTTTATCCACTTCAGTGGCAACTTCATTATACTCACCAAACGGTTTTCATCAAACACTTCAAAAAGAATTCGATGCTGCATTGGTTGAACCTAGGAAAAGACAAATATAAAAGTATGCTCATTAGAAAGGACACAGGAGATTTTCATATGACACCCACCCAAGTTGTAATTTAACAGAACGTAAATGCGCCTTTAACCTTGCCATGCAAGTAATCAATGGTGAAACTTCTCAAAGTAGTTTTAACTGTTTCTCAGAAAGTACACAACACCAGGTTATAGTCCAACAGGTTTAGTTGAAAACACTAGCTTTCAAAGCACTGCTCCTTCATCAGGTGGTTGTGGCGAATAAGATAAGATGACACAGAATTTATAGCCAAATGAGTACAGTGTCATGGAGATGTGATGATACATTAAACAATTTTAGATCAAGTCTTTCATCTTTTAGAATGGGATGTGTTGGTTTCTGTTCTTTGATATTAAAGAACCTGGAGTTGTGTGATTTTTAACTTTGTCCACCCCACTTCAACACTGGCACTGCCAGGTTTCAGGAAGTGGGCCAAATTAGTTAGAAAATGCCATGCAACATTTTAACTCTTAATCTGAAGCAGATAAGAACCAAAGTCCCAAAACAAAAACTGACAAATCCATTGGGACTCATATCATGCCTGTCTATTAGGTAGCAGATTACAAAATTAAAATCACTCCATAAATACCAAAAATCTAGGAAGAGTTATATGAGAAAATGAAAATCCTAATTGGCTAATGTAGCATATAAAAAACACACTGTCTGTTCTCATAGTCAACGTTTAATCTAATTTTAAAATTTATAGTTTCATTCTCAGTATTGAAGCTTGTGTGGACTCAGTTTCCTACTCATTGCTTTGATGAATCTGTCCAACATCTCACATGGCCAGCATAAAAAATATGCTGACCAAGATTTGAATCACAGATGCAATGAAGATCGTGTCAAGAACTATTTTAGCTCATACATCCTCCATTATCTCATGACAATTTCCAATTGTTTCTAATTATTCCACTGTTTTTCTTCCATTATCAAATCCCCAAATTCATTCTAAATGTTGGTCACCTTAGGTTTAGAAACTTCTTGATACTAATCTCAAATGCATTTTTGACTGTCCTTTTGAATTGCTTTATTTCAATTTCAAGTAGCCTTCTGAGGTGCTTTCCTCCACTTTGAAAAATTCAAATGTATACCTGCAAAGTGACCATGACTGGACCTGAAAACTTCAGTGTATTTGACATTTCAGAAATTGAGCAAGGAAAAGGAGGTGAGGTGACTTTACTAATAAAAGCCAAAATTTAAAAACAAGAAATGATATTGATTCAGAGAATTAAATTGTTAAATCAGTTTGGGTAAAAGTAAGTAAAAGTAAAGTACATAAGTCACTGTTTGAAATAGTTTATGCACGGTCACTTTAAGTCAAAGTGTAAGTCAACAAATAATGAGGGCTTATATTAAAGGAAGGTTCTGTTCAGCGACTGGACAAATCAAATTAGCCTGAAGCACAAGTTCTCAGAGTGTAATCCATACCTAGAACTAACTTTCTGGAACTGTCACAGTTAAGAAAAAAAGTTATTTTAGACCCAGTAATGTCTAACCAGCTGGGTGTTATGGTGCATTAAGTGACATTCTTGTCTCTGAGCCAGAAGCTGTAGATTTGAGACCCAGTTTAGGACTTAATGGCCATACGGTTGACAAAACAGGTTGATTTTCTCTGCCATAAGTTTAATGGCAAAAAGCAACAAATTGTTCTGGTCAACCATGCTTGATGCAACAAGATGCTCTTCAAGCTACAGCCTCTAAAGGCAGGCCACCAAACTGTTCCAGAAAAAGAAAAGCTATAGAAACAGACAAACACATACTTTGCTTCAAAGTATTCAATGCTAATGTCCAATGAGATATAATTAATGATCCCATAGTAAAAGATCAACTAAACAAGAGAGTGTTCTTAACAACACAGAATTTCACATTCAATATGAGGATGAAAAATGTATTTCTTAAACTAGTGCCTTAAACTTAAATAAAGGTAATTACAAGAGTAAGAAGACAGAGTTGACTGAAACAAAATGGGAAAATAGATTAAGAAAGAAAGATAAGTAACAGCAGATGCTTAAGGAACTATTTCACACTTCTCCAAGATATTCCACTGAGAAAGTAAGGTATTATGAGTAGGATGCACTATCCTTGGTTAAACTATGTAAGGATGGCATCAAATTGAACAAAAAAGACTGTACACTGCTACAAATATTAGTCATGATTTGGAGGTGCCAGTGTTGGACTGGGGTATGCAAAGTAAAAAAAAAATCACTACACCAGGTTATAGTCCAACAGGTATATTTGGAAGCACTAGCTTTTGGAGCACTGCTCCTTCATCAGGTGGTTGTGGAGCATAAGACACAGAATATGGTCCACAGCAATCTGATAAAGGAGCAGCACTCTGAAAGCTAGTGCTCCCAAATAAACCTGTTGGGCAACAACTTGGTGTTGTGACTTTTAACAAATCTTAGTGGTAGCCAAGATGACGGATAAATATTTAGTTACCAGAAAAGGGTGACTCAAAAAATAATGAAGGGGAATATAAAGACTGAAAATGGGTGCAGAGGTATTGATTTCAATTTTTTTTTAAAAATGCCGACATTCAGGAAAGGTCTGAGGGATTGGAAAGCCACAAATTTAACACCATTATTCAAGAAAGGAAGGAGAAAGAAGCACAAAACTATATTCCAGTTTGCCCTATGGCAGTCATTCAGAGAATGCTACAATCCATTATAAGGTATTTCACAAATTTATTTTCAATCTCTTTAGGATGTATCAAGCAGGGTGAATAAAGGGGAACCAACAGGTGTAATCTACGTGGATTTCCAAAGGGCATTCAAAGTTTCTCATAAAGGGTACTGCAAAGATTCATGATGTTGGGGGTTTATATATTGGCATGGTTAGAATATTGCTTAACCAACAGGAAAGACACATGTAATAAATGGATTATCAGATTGACTAACTAATTAATAGAATGCCACAGGCTGATGCCTCCAATATTTACAAACTAAATTAATGACTTGGAAGAAGGGACAGACAGCGCTAAGGTTAACTTGAATGTACAAAGATAGATGGGAAATTAAGTTGAGGAGGATACAAAGAATCTATGAAAAGTAGATTAAATCAATAGCCAAAATAAAAAGGCAATGGAGTATAATGTAGAAATAACGTCGAAAATTCAAAGTATTCACTTTGGCAGGAAGAATAAAAGGGCAGACTTTATTTTAATATTTGTTCACATAGTGGATGCACCATTGACTAGGCCAATGTTTATTGCCATCACTCATTGTCCTTGAGAAAGTAGTAGTGAGTCACCTTTCTGAGCTTTTGCAATCCATGGGAGTAGGTATGCACACAGTGCAATTAGATTGGAGTTTGAGAATTGTGACACAGTGAAGGAATAGTGATATATTTTCAAGTCAGGATGGTGAGTGGCCTGGAGGGAACATGCAGGTGATGGTTGTCCCACGCATCTGCTGCCCTTATCTTTCTCAGTGGTAGTGGTTACATGTGTGAAAGGTTTAATGTTTTATATTTAAATGGACAAAAATTGCAGTGTGCTGCAATAGAGAGAGAGAGAGAGAGAGAGAGAGAGAGAGAGAGAGAGAGAGAGAGAGAGAGAGAGAGAGAGAGAAGGCAAACACAAAAGTTGGCATGCAGCACAGCATGTAATTTGGAAGCCAAATGGAATGTTAGCCTTCATTGCAAGGGTGAAAAAAGTAGGGAAGTCTTGCTACATCCTGTACAGGGAACGGGTGAGGCCATGCCTGGATTACTGTGTAGAGTTGTGATGTTGGTACTTAGGAAGATCAGGTCAGAAAATGCTCATTAGTTTGATTTCTGGGATACAGCTGTGATCTTATGAGGATAGGTTGAGCTGATCAGGCCTACACTCATTCCTGTTTAGAGGTGATCACGTTGAACAAAAAGATTGGAGATGGCTCGATAGAGAGTGTTCCTTCCTGGCAGAACTAGAGGGGCACATTATAAAATTAAGGGGCTTGCCTTAAGAAAGAGAGGAGGAAGAAACTGTCTTTGGAATTCTCTATCCCAGACAGCAGTGGAGGATGTCACGGAACATATTCATGACTGAGTTGCACAGATTTTTCATCAACAAGGAAGTTGAGAATTATGAAGGAGAGACAAGACAGTGGTGTTGAGCCCACAGTCAGATCAGCTATGATATTATCAAATGTCACAGTTAGTTCAATGGGTCAGAAGTGTTGGTCCTCTAGAGAATGAAAATGTACAATAAAATAGTAGAGAATAGGCAAATGAAATAAATATTTTGCTTTTTTTTCATTATCATTCATTTACAGGATGTGGCTGTCTTTAGCATTTATTTCCCATCTCTAATTTCCCAGGGGGCAGTTAAGGGTCAACCACATTGCTGTGTGTCTGGAGTCACATATAGGCCATACCAGCTAAAGGATGGCAGTTTCCTTCCCTCCAATTTCCTGGGTTTCTGGATTAACAGAACAGATTTAATACCACTAGGCTATCTCATCCCCTTCAGTCTTCTGGGCAGAGGAGAGAGAAGAATAAGCATAAATCAAGAAATAGAAGGGAGACAGGAGCAAAACTACAAGGGTGATGGATATGATACTAAGCAAATTAATGCAGTTGCAGGCTGATAGGTCTCCAAGTCCAGACGGGCATTATGCTAGAGTCTTCAAAGAGGCGGTGGATGTGTTGGTGTTAATTTTCCAAATTTTCCTAGATTCATGAAAGGTTTTATCACACTGGAAAGTATCCAAAATAACCCATTTATTCAGTAAGGGAGGGAGATAGAAAATAGGAAACTATAGAGCAGCTTGCTTTGCATCCAAAGAAAAGTGTTAGAAACGATGATAGCCATGCACGTAGGAAATCTCAAGGTAATCAGGAAGAGTTGGCAAGGTTTTGTCAAAGGAAAATCATGTTTAAACAACTTATTCATATTCCTTAAAGAAGTAAAATGCAGTGTGGATAAAGGAAAGCCTGCTAAATATATTATACTTGGATACCCAGAAGGCATTTCATAAAGTGCCACACCAAAGGTTATTGCAGAAATAAAAGCTCACAGTACAGGTGGTAACATTAGCATGGTGAGAAAATTGCCTGGCTGGAAAAAAAACAAAGTATGCACAGATTGGCACCCGAATTAACAGAATGTGACAAGTAGAGTCCTGCAGGAGCTTCAACTTACAATTTAGGTCATGACTTAAATGAGAGAAGCCAATACATTGTAACTAAATTTGCATGACGACACCAAGAAAAGTAGGAAATTATGTTGCGAAGAAATAGAAGGAATTGCAGATAAATGTAGATAGGTCGAGTGAGTGGGCAAAACGTAGCAGATGTATAATCTGGGAAAATGTGAACTTTTCACTTTTTGCAGGAAGAACGAAAAAGACTACTACTTGAACGAAGAATGATTGCAGAACTCCAGGTGTGAAGGGATTTAGGTATTCGCATTCACGAGTAACAAAAGGGTAGTATGCAAGTACTGCACACAATCAAGGTGGCTAATGGGATGCTATCTTTTATTATGAGAGGAATTGAATATAAAAATGAGAATGTTATGCTTCAATTATATAGGACATTGGTGAGACCATATCTCACAGTTTTGGTTTCTTTGTTTAAAGAAGGATGTTAACACGGAGGCAGTTCAAAAGAGCTTTGCTACATTGATATGTTGAATGAGTAGGTTGTTTTAGGAGCCTGGATTTGTTTCATTTGGAGTTTAGAAGACGGAGGGGAGGCTTAAAATGTGTAAGATCCTCAAAGGTCTTGACAAGGTGGACTTGAAAAGGATGTTTCCTCTTGTGGGCGAGTCCAGCATGAGGGAGCACTGCTTTAAAATTAGGGGTCACATTCCGAGGGTTGTGCAACTTTGGTACAGAATGCTTCAGAAGACCGTGGAGAGAGGATTATGGAATACATTGAAGGCAGAGGCAAATAGCTTCTTATAAGGCAGGGGAATTGAGGATCATTGGGGTAGACAGTTTTGGAATTTGTAACACAAATAAACAGATCAGCAACCCATCTTGATCAATGGTGGAATAAGCTGGAGGTGCCAAACGGCTCATTTCTGAATTACATTTGCTCACTGAGCTGGAAGGTTTGCTTTCAGACGTTTCATTACCTACTAGGTAACATCATCAGTGAGCCTTCGGTGAATCACTGGTGGTATGGTCCGTTTTGTGTGTGTTTAGGTTTCCTTGGGTTGGTGATGTCATTTCCTGTAGTGATGTAATTTTCTGCTTTTTCTCAGGGGGTGGTAAATGGGATCCATGTCAACATGTTTGCTAATCGAGTTCCGGTTGGTATGACATGCTTCTAGGAAGTCTTGTGCGTGTCTCTATTTGGTTTGTCCTTGGATGGATGTATTGTCCCAGGCGAAGTGGTGTCCCTCCTCCTTTTTTGTAAAGATACTAGAGACAGTGGGTGATATCTTTTTGTGGCTAGTTGATGTTCATGTTCCCTGGTGGCTAGTTTTCTGGCTGTTTGTTAATGTAGTGTTTGTTACATTCTTGCAAGGTATTTTGTAAATGTCATTAGTTTTGCTTGTTTACTGTCTAGGGTCCTTCAAGTTCATTAGCTGCTGTTTTAGTGTGTTGGTGGGTTTGTGGGCTACCATGATGCCAAAGGGTCTGAGTAGATTAGATTAGATTAGATTAGATTACTTACAGTGTGGAAACAGGCCCTTCGGCCCAACAAGTCCACACCGCCCCGCCGAAGCGTACCCACCCATACCCCTACATCTACATCAACCCCTTACCTAACACTACGGGCAATTTAGCATGGCCAATTCACCTGACCTGCACATCTTTGGACTGTGGGAGGAAACCGGAGCACCCGGAGGAAACCCATGCAGACACGGGGAGAATGTGCAAACTCCACACAGTCAGTCGCCTGAGGCGGGAATTGAACCCGGGTCTCCGGCGCTGTGAGGCAGCAGTGCTAACCACTGTGCCACCATGCCGCCCTACATGTCTGGCAGTCATTTCTGAGATGTCTTTGATGTAGGAGAGGAAGTGGCTAGGGTTTCTTGATGAGTTTTGTCTGCTTGTTAAGGTTTGTTGCTGAGAAATTGGTGGACTGTGTTCACTGGGTACGCATTCATTTTGAATACACTGTATAGGTGATTTTCCTCTGCTCTGCATAGTTCCTCTGAGCTTCATTGTGTGTTGGCTTGTTGAAGTAATGTTCTAATGCAACTTCATTTGTGGATGTTGGGGTGATTGCTTCTGTAGTTCAGTATTTGTTCAGTGTGTGTTGTTTTCCTGTAGATGCTGGCTTGAAGTTCGCTCTACTGTGACATTTGGAATGGCAGTTTGTTGTTGTTTTCCTCCTCTACAGTGCATTTTATGCCAGTAAGGCTATTATTGATGGACTTGAAAGTTTCCTCTAATTTGTTTTGTTTAGTGATGACAAAAGGTGTCATCCATGTAGTGAATCCAAAGTTTGGGTTGGATGGTTGGCAGAGCTGTTTGTTCGAGTCTCTGCATTACTGCCAAGAACCCCGATATCGGAGTTCCCATGGGTGTTCCGTTAGTTTGTCTGTAGGTTTTGTTGTTAGAAGGTGAATGGGTGATAAGGTATAGGTTCACTAGCTTGATGATATTGTCCTTGCGGATGAAGTTGGTGGTGTTTGATGTATGTGTCTTTGGTTCTTCTAACAGACTGAAACTGGGCCGAAAATACCAAACCAATGCTACCTGTGAACAGCTGTACTTCTGCACGAATGCCTAAGGAAACATGTACTACCTAAATGTCTTAAATGCGAACCTCTCCTTAACACCCCACTAGCCAAAAGAATAGCAGAGTAAAATGGCTGCAGAATGCTTAGAGAAAGGAGTAATGATGCCCACAATAGACTCCAAATAAAATCAGGAAATTTTGTGCCAAAATACTTTACTCACTAATGCAATAGACTATGAAAGAACAGACATTGGACAACGAGTCCTAGACAGTGACAAACACAGAAAATGAAAAAACTAGACTTGCAGAAAAAAATTTGACAAACTTACACAAAATAACAACACTGACAACACAGAAGCATGGATAAAAATAAAACTTATCTGACCGACCCTTAACAGACACTGAAAAAGCCGTCTTAGTAAGAGTATTAAATTATGACTTCCAGGATGCAGACAAAAAAGATGTATTAGCAGCATTAGTAACAACACTGAAAGACATCGAACTCATAGAAGAAACCCAGCAAACCATCAGACAGACAGGTGCACCAACATTAAGTAGGAAAAAAGGAAACATACTCAATACACAAGAAAAAAAAGACTTAGAAGAACTAAAAGATAAAAATAGTTATCCTACCTGCAGACAAACGATGCTTGACAGTCATTCTAAATCAAAGAGACTACATTGAGAAAGTGAACGCACTGCTTGCAGATGCCAACACTTACTAACAAGTGGCGATAGACCTGACTGCACAACTAGAGAACCAAATCACAACCCTACTCAAAAAACTTCAGAAATTGGGAGAAATAAAGAAGACCATAAGACATAGGAGTGGAAGTAAGGCCATTCGGCCCATCGAGTCCACTCCGCCATTCAATCATGGCTGATGCGCATTTCAGCTCCACTTACCAGCGTTCTCCCCGTAGCCCTTAATTCCTCTAGACAACAAGAATCTATCAATCGCGGCCTTGAAGACATTTAGCGTCCCGGCTTCCACTGCACTCCGTGGCAATGAATTCCACAGGCCCACCACTCTCTGGCTGAAGAAATGTCTCCGCATTTCTGTTCTGAAATGACCCCCTCTAATTCTAAGGCTGTGTCCACAGGTCCTAGTCTCCTCGTCTAACGGAAACAACTTCCTAGCATCCACCTTTTCTAAGCCATGTATTATTTTGTACGTCTCTATTAAGTCTCCCCTTAATCTTCTAAACTCCAACGAATACAATCCCAGTACTGGACACAGTACTCCAAATGGGGCCTAACCAGAGCTTTATAAAGTCTTAGTAGTACATCTCTGCTTTTATATTCCAACCCTCTTGAGATAAGAGGCAACATTGCATTCGCTTTCTTAATCACAGACTCAACCTTTGGAGAATCCTCGACTAGCACTCCCAGATCCCTTTGTGCTTTGGCTTTATTAATTTTCTTGCCATTTAGAAAGTAACCCATGCTTTTATTCTTTTTGCCAAAGTGCAAGACCTCGCACTTGCTCACATTAAATTCCATCAGCCATTTCCTAGACCACTCTCCCAACCTGTCTAGATCCTTCTGTAGCCTCCCCACTTCCTCAGTACTACCTGCCTGTCCACCTAACTTCGTATCATCGGCAAACTTCGCTAGAATGCCCCCGGTTCCCTCATCCAAATCATTAATATATAATGCGAACAGCTGTGGCTCCAGCACCGAACCCTGCGGGACACCGCTCGTCACCGGCTGCCATTCTGAAAAAGAACCTTTTATCCCAACTCTCTGCCTTCTGTTAGACAGCCAATCCTCAATCCATCCCAGCAGCTCACCTCGAACACCATGGGCCCTCACCTTGCTCAGCAGCCTCCCGTGTGGCACCTTATCAAAGGCCTTTTGAAAGTCTAGATAGACCACATCCACTGGGTTTCCCTGGTCTAACCTACTTGTTACCTCTTCAAAAAATTCCAATGGGTTTGTCAGGCATGACCTCCCTTTACTAAATCAATGTTGACTTGTTCTAATCAGACTCTGCTCTTCTAAGAATTTAGAAACCTCATCCTTAATGATGGATTCTAGAATTTTACCAACAACCGAGGTTAAGCTAATTGGCCTATAATTTTCCATCTTTTGCCTTGATCCTTTCTTGAACAAGGGGGTTACAACAGCCATCTTCCAATCATCCGGGACCTTTCCTGACTCCAGTGACTCTTGAAAGATCTCAACCAATGCCTCTGCTATTTCCTCAGCCACCTCTCTCAGAACTCTAGGGTGTATCCCATCGGGGCCAGGAGATTTATCAATTTTAAGAATTTTTAACTTTTCTAGCACTATCTCTTTCGTAATGGCAACCATACTCAACTCAGCCCCGTGACACCCTTTAATTTTTGGGATATTACTCATGTCTTCCACTGTGAAAACTGACGCAAAGTACTTGTTAAGTTTTCCTGCTATTTCCTTATCTCCCATCACTAGGCTTCCTGCATCAGTTTGAAGTGGCCCAATGTCTACTTTTGCCTGTTGTTTGTTTCTTATGTACTGAAAGAAACTTTTACTATTATTTCTAATATTACTGGCTAGCCTACCTTCATATTTGATCCTCTCATTTCTTATTACACTCTGTTATCCTCTGTTTGCTTCTGATTTCCCACTGTTCTAAGCCACTTTATAGGATTTCTCTTTTTCTTTAATACATTTCCTGACTTCCTTTGTCAGCCAAGGTTGTCTAATCCCTCCCCGGTTAATCTTTCTTTTCTTGGGAATGAACCTCTGTACAGTGTCCTCAATTATACCTACAAACTCCTGCCATTTTTGCTCTACTGTCTTCCTGGTTAGCCTCTGCTTCCAGTCTATTTTAGTCAGTTCCTCTCTCATACCCTCATAATTACCTTTATTCAACTGTAACACCATTACATCCGATTTTGCCTTCTCCCTTTCAAACTCCAGGCTGAACTCTACCATATTATGGTTGCTACTTCCTAAGGGTTCCCTTACTTTAAGATCTTTTATAGAGTCTGGTTCATTGCAAAGCACTAGGTCCAGAATAGCCTGCTCCCTTGTGGGCTCCATGACAAGCTGTTCCAAAAAGCCATCCTGTAAGCATTCCATGAATTCCCTTTCTTTAGATCCACTAGCAACATTATTTACCCAGTCCACCTGCATAATGAAGTCTCCCATGATCAATGTAACCTTGCCTTTCTGACATGCCTTCTCTATTTCCCGGTACATGTTGAGTCCCTGGTCCTGACCACTGTTAGGAGGTCTATACACAACTCCAATTATGTTTTTTTTGCCTTTGTGGTTCCTCAATTCCACCCACACAGATTCCACATCATCCGATGCTATGTCATTCAATACCATAGATTTAATTTTGTTCTTAACTAACAAGGCAACCCCACCCCCTCTGCCCACCTCTCTGTCTTTTCGATAAGTTGAAAAACCATGGAGGTTTAACTGCCAGTCCTGACCCCCCTGTAACCAAGTCTCTGTGATGCCTACTACATCATAATCATTCACTATTCACTAAATCATTCACTAAATAAGACCGACTTCCAAAAAAATGAAAGCAGACAGATCCAACACACCATCCTTCTATAGGTTACCCAAAATTCACAAACCAGGAGTCCCTCCTCAGACCCATAGTCTCACTATCTGGAACACCAACTTACAGATTAGCCAAGGCGCTACACCCAAGACTAAAACGCTTATTATAAGACTCATGCCACTTCATCCACTCAACCCAAGAATTCCTGAAGACCAAAGATACCAAGATAGAAAAGGATGAAATAATGGTCTCTTTTGACGTGACGTCACTATTCACATCCATCAACATCAACCTGGCCAAGGAAACACTGACTACACTATTAGAAGAATTGGCCATGCTAAATTGCCCACAGTGTTAGGTGCATTACTCAGGGGTAAATATCGAGGAATGGGTCTGACAGGTTACTCTTTGGAGGGTCAGTGAAGACTTGTTAGGCCAAAGGGCCTGTTTCTACACCATGGGAATCTAAATCACTTTAGAAAAGTAATCAAAATTATTTAAGATTTAGAGTATATTTTTTCCTCAAGATTACATGTTTTGGTGGAAACAGAATAAATATTTGTACATAAGCTGGAATTTGGAAAGCAGTTATAATATTTTCATTGATTAAAAACTATGTTAGCATATTTACAATTACCAAATGAAATGCCACTACCCTGAAAAATATTTTCAAATACAAAATAGAGACCTGTTGGGTTTTAGTACCATTAAGAAATCAAATCCCAACCCCCTAACACCATGGGGCATAGCATAAAACATCTCACTTACGAAATGTATAAAAATAAAATGACTTCATTGTTTCAGGGTATGGTACTTTCTTGTTACTGTTTCTACAAGTCACAAGTCACTTTAATTTATTCCCCATTCCAGAGTCAAGAGACCAACTGTGATAGTTATAGACTTTGATTTCTTATGGGCACTTTAGTTCGAATATATTTCCCTCTTTCACACAGCTTCTTCAATCAGAATTAAGAATACAGAGTTTCTGAATATTAGCTGCAGCCCTTTATAAATGAACATACCATAGGGCGTTTTTGGAACAAGCTCGGTCAGAGAATTCCTTCCTCTCAGCGCTTACGGGTATTTGGGACTGTCTTGGCAGAGGAATAAATATTAAATTGTGAAGCAGATCGTTTAACAGACTCTGAAGTACACAATAAATCTATACTGGAGGCAAAAAAATGCGGTCTTAGTACACACTGTTTTATTATTTATTTGGATTTTATTTCAATGCTGCCAGGACCTACTTAATTTCCTACACTATTACATAAAATGATTGTGACAGTGTAGCTCACGTTACTGTACTTGTCACAAATCTCACCATTGAGCACTTACATATATACTTACGAATAATTTCTCTCATCTCAATTTTCACTCTTTAGCTTATCTCCAAATGAAATGCAAAGTGGTCTAACCAGATCACTAAGCTGAAAACATGCACCATGTTAAATTCAATATCCATCTGCTTTGACCTGCTCTACAAGTTGCAATTATACATTGTGCCAACCCATATCATTCCAGTCTGGTGCAGATTTTCTAGGCCAGAGTTTCCACTGGTTCAAGTTCATACTTGTACTATGGAAACTGTGTGCATACAGAAGTAAAAAAAACAGAAGGGCAGCTAATCAGGGGATCCACATCAGAAAAGTGTTTAACCTCACAAACCAGAGTTAAACCACGAAGCAGAGCAGCACCTACGTACTTGCAGATAAAGACTGCTGACAGAAAAAAATGTAGTATTTTATGGAGTTTTGTAATATTTTATTTATGAATAAAATGAAACTATTATTTTTTTTATTGTGAAAGGAGTCAAAGATTTTGAGGGGTTGAGGGTAGACAAGAAAGTCAAGATAAGGCTATAATTGGAACAGCCACGATGTTATCAAACGGCAGACCTGAGGGGCTGAATGGCCTAATCCTGTCCTAATTGTTATTCTTATGAACGGATGGAATTGTGTTGTGGATGTGTATACAGAATCTGTACACTTGTGTATTCCTTTTCCTAGGAATCTTCTATTCCCTGTTCTGCACTACGGGAAATGATTCATTCCAATCAATCCTGTCTCATAATTTTAAATGGGGAGCAAGTAACAAAAAAAAATGGACAGTAAAAGCTTTTTAAAAAAATGTGAAAAAAAAGAGTGAGGCACCCGTGAACAGACACCTTAGAGAAGGGGCTTGAGGAAATAACAATGGGGAGCAAGGAAATGGCAGAAGAGTTGAAAAAAATACTTTGCATCACTCTTCAGAGTAGAGGACACTAATGACATCACGAAAATACTAAATAATAAAGGAGAGGATAGTTAAATACAATAACTTTCATTAGAGAAAACATATGATGGAAAGTGATGGTGCTGAAAACAAAAATGTCACCTGGACTTGATGGGCTGCATACTAAGGAAGTTGCTAGAGTTAGTGGATGAACTTTAATTAATGTTCCAAGAATCCTTAGATTCTGGGAAAGTCCCGGAAGGTTAGAAACTATCAATATAACATTTTTGTTCAAAAGGTTAGTGTGACATAAAAAATTGGTTAAGCTAAGCAACCTATAGTTGTATGTCATTTGGAAAATGTTAAGATGTACAACTACAGCATTTAAAAAGACACCTGGATAGATAGATGAATAGGAAGGGTTGAGCGAGATATGGGTCAAGTGCTGGCAAATGGGATTAGATTAGGTTAGGATATCTGGTCGGCATGGACAAGTTGGACTGAAGAGTCTGCTTCCGCGCTGTACATTTCTATGATTCAACGCAATAACAGAGCATTTAGAAATATATAATATAATTGAACAGAGTCAGCATGACTTCATGAAGTGGAAGTCATTCATCCAAAAATCATTAACAATTAAACAGAAAATAACTATGAATATTTTATTCAAGTCTAGATTGTACCATTTATCACATCAGTGGTAAAAATGGACCATCAAACTTTGATTTCCATGGTCTGGTTTTTCATGGACTAAAAAGGCTTTAAAAATGGAAGGACCCAGGTATCAGATGACTAATGGTCACCTGATCTAGTTGTGCCAAACTCATGAAACTATCAATAAACAAGAGCCACTCTGTGCTGGAATTAACCTGTCATCAAAACGACTGAAACCAGCATCTCAGATCTGTGTTTCTTGTTTGATGTACATCCTCTGGAAGTTTTACACATCAGAATGAAAGACTTTCATGCAAACCATCTAGTCTGGAAAAAAATAATGAAGCCAGACTTGGGAATGTACAATTAACTATTTCAGCCAAGTAGTATAGGGAGAAAAATGATGGATTCTCAACAGCATAACAGAAGGTGTGCTTTCTCTTTTCGTTTCTCAGCCTCTTGGAAGACAATACCCAGTGAAAAGAAAACTGGAGAAACATTCATTCACAAAGAACTCAAACATATTTATGAATTTCACTATGGAGGATACAAGATATAAATTAAACAATCAAGAAAAATTAAACTTAACAATCATTAATCCTAGCACTTCAAAGACACTCAGGATTTCTTCAACTGCATATTCTTGGCTTTCCTTTGTTCCAGATGCTCTCTCATTTTTTAAACTTCATACCTGCCTGTGCGTTTGACGTCAGGTGCCATTGGTTTTCCTCTGCATTAGGAAGCAATAAATTCTTCTTCCTTTCACTTAAGGCACCCTTGTAATTGGCTCCTTAATTTTTGAATTAATTGAAGTATGATTTAGCAGCACGCTGAAAATAATGCAAAATCACTGATGTGGCAAAATAAAGCCATTATAAACAAGGGAGTTGATTTATCCTCTCTCAGCTGGTCATAACACCATTCCACAGAAAATCTATTGAGGACTAACTATCAACTAATAATAAACACATCTGATCAAAAATCTACAAGTCACTACCGTTCAGAGTAATAAAGCATTCCAATCTCTTCAGCACACATTTTTATAAATATTTTTAACTTCATTCCATCAAAAAATATACCAACACTTGTGAATGGCTTTAAAAGTCATAACCAGAGGTTATACACATTATTAGTAGCTTGCTTGGTCTGAATAATACAATAATTATTCTTTAATGGTCGACAGCTTACATTTACCAGCGCTCTAATCTTATCACGTGGGTTCATTTATTGAATTAACAGCCTTTAATTTTTAGTCTGCTTTACATTTTATTTCTGTTTCTCTAACATGTTTGTGATTAGTTTTATGCAGGACATTGGATAAGGCCTCTTCTGGAATACTGTGTCAGTTCTGGTCACCCTGTTATAGGAAGGATATTATTAAGCTGGAGAAGAGATTTACCAGGACAGTGCCAGGTATGGAAGGCTCGAGTTATAAAGAAAGGCTGGATTGGTGGCAGGTTTTTTTTAACTGGAGCGTAGGAGATTGAGAGGCAACTTTATTAAAATTTATAAAATAATGAAGTATAGATAGAGTTAACGGTAGTTGTCTTTTCCCAAGACTGGGGGACATAATTTTAAGGTGAGAGGAGAGAGATTTAGAAAAGACATGAGGTTCAAATCTATTACACAGAATGTTTTGCATGTGGAATGAACTTCCTGAGGCATTGGTGGATGTGGGTACAATTACAATGTTTAAGACATTTGGATAAGTACATGAATAGGAAATGATTGGAGGGATATTGGTCAGGAGCAGGCAGGTGGGACTAGTTTAGTTGGTCATAGACTGGTTGGACTGAAGGGTGGGTTTCCGTCTTGTATGACTCTATATATTTTACCCAACAAAATGACACCCAGAAAACCAGCTGCATATCTTTTTCAAAGTGGATGAATATTCAACAAATTAGGGAAGCCACTTTCGTGGCACAATGGTAGTGTCCCTATCCCTGGGCCAGGAGTCGGGGTTCAAATCTCACTTGCTACAGAGGTGTGTAAGAATTTCTCTGAACAGGTTGATTAGATAAGACAGGTTACATTAAAAATAAAAATCAATTAATTAGTTGTTCCCCTAGCTATTCTTGCATATCATTTATTCAGCTACATTATTAGTGCAGAACCCAACCACCTTCTCCATCCTGCAAGAGCCAAGTGTCAATAATACTCATCACTGATGAAAAACCACATTTTGCATACCTCTATAAAGAGGTATGACAGAATTTTAAAAATCAGCTTGCGCAACAGAGAAAATGAGAGAAACGTGCATTTATTTAATGGCTTAAAAGTACTTTTAAATGTAATCAAACACTTTTGAAGTGTATTCATTAATGTAAAATACAATAAATACAGTTCTTCTGAAAATAAATGGGTTCAGCAATAAAAGAGGCCAAAGTATTTACAAGCAGTAACATATCCTGGTTTTTTCTTTAATATGATATGAATTTGACTGCAGAATAGTGGCCTTAATTGGCCTGTTAAGGGACATATTTGCCTCTTGTGGGCAAGATGACATTTGCCCCATCTTAACCAGCACCAAAGTAATTCACAGACAAGAACCTGTTCAGAAACCAGAACAATGACCAGCAACAGGAAAGTGCAGGCTTGTCCTTCCCCACAGACTTTCAACTTCATTGTGGAGGGAGTAATGGGGGAAGGAAATGGCACCATTACGAATCTTAGATATGTTGTTCTTCTCTTACTTCAGTATCCTTGATCACTCCTGCAAATGGGCCCCAGATTTTATATCAGGATTCACCCTTACTGGCCAATATCTAATTATACAATAAAGTAATCTAGAGATGTAATAGTAGGAGCCCCTTGTGATCTGAACTAAATATGCCCTTGGCACATGCACTTCAATATGCAGATTGATCAACACTTTGGTAAGCTGAAGCAAGGCAAACGTTACTAATTTGTTTAATTTAAAACACTAACAAGTGAACATACAAAACATGATTTTGTAAGAACACTTGTGTATCTCTTTATAAAGTAATAAATGGGCCAATCTGCCCTAGTTAGAGGACTAATTTTGACTTTTTATCCATCACCACAATAAAATCTGTCCACATCATTTTTGGGCCAGGAAGACTTTTTTCAAGTAAATCTGTGAAAATAGACTTGTCTTCTCCCATAGACCTCACAAAGTGGGTTGCAACACACACAGCCTCAATCCAGTTCCATTGGAGGCTGGTTGTTTCATTTCCATGTCCATAACCTTACTTGAAACCTGGGCAGAGTGGGTTCAGATTCAACTTTCCTTAGCCCTTCCTTTCAACTGCAACTTCATACAAAGCTCAACAGGAGGCAATATTTCAATCACTTAGAATGCAAAGGTTTGCAGGGATTATCTTGGATGAGATAACTCATCCCCAACTATCCCCAATCATTTTCAGTGCTTGGGTCTTTAACATATCAAACCCTTCTTTGCCCAAGTGTCTGCATCATGAAGGAAACTGAGAACTTACCTTGAACACCGTTGTATAAATGACTTGTGGACTCTAAAGGCCTGGGTGCATTAATTAAATTTCGTGAATTTTAGCTCATCATATTCTCTGGGAATATATACAAGCAAGTAGGGAATGGAAACTGTGGAACAGATGCACCTTCAGCTATTGAGGCCTTTCACTATTTCTTCCATAAACCTGTATCTCATTATCCTTCTTCACCTGATGCCCTATCTCCTTAGATGACTTCACACCAAATTTGTTTGAAATACTGTGAACCACCTGGGGGATGTCTGACCACATTAAAGGGACAATATGCATATTGTACTGAAGTGGTTGGAAGATTTTTAATTTTGACAAACTCCCTGTTCAAGATTAAAACATATTCAATTCCTTTCTATGAAAAAAGAAGCTGAATTTTTTTTCCAGATTTTCCTGCTTTTTATTTAAGATTTCCAGCATCTGCCACATTTCTTTTTTCAAAAGTAGTCAATGTGAGTAAGATATTCACTGGAACAAGTTGGAAAGCTCAACAATTTATTTCAGATTTGCACACTCAATCAAGGCAATACTGGAATACAAATGTTTCAAACATGTTTAAAAAATTATTAATGTAGATATTGCTAGCAGGACCAGCAATTACTGGGTATCTCTAATTACTCTCGAGGATGGACCAGTGCAGCCTGCATAATGAAAATGCTCCCAGCAATACTGTTTAAGAGGGATTTCAAGATTTTTGGCTCAGCAAGTGAAGGAACAGAGATTATAGTTTCAAGTGAGTGACTTGGGGGGAAACCTCCGGGGGCTGGGGTTTCCATCTGCTAGACAGTAAGAATCACACACTTGGAAGGTGCTGTTGAAAAAGCCTTGGTGAATTTCTGCAGTGCATCTCATGGAAGGTACACACTGCAGATGTGATGCAGTGATGGTGAATGATTAAAGTGGCAACTGGAACTCCGGTCAAGTGAGCTTCTTTACCTTGGATGGTATGGAGTTCCTTTAACACAAGATGGCACAGTGGCTCAATGGTTAACACTACTACCTCACAGTGCCAGGGACCCAGGTTCAATTCCACCCTCAGGTGACTGTTTGTGTGGAGTTTGCACATTCCCCCCATGATTATGTAGGCTTTCTCCCACAGTCCAAAGAGGTGCAGGTTAGATGGATTGGCCATGCTAATTTCCCATAAAGTCCAGGGACATGTAAATTTGATGCATTAGCAATGGGGAATGCACGGTTACGGGGGTTGAGTGGAATGGCCTTCAGAGGGTCAGTGTGGACTCAATGGGCTGAATGACCTGTTGAGCGACACAGTGGCTCAGTGATTAGCACTGCTGCCTCACAGCGCCAGGGACCCGGGTTCGATTCTAGCCTCTGGTGACTGGCCGTTTGGAGTTCGCACATTGTCCCAGTATTTGCATGGGTTTTCTCTGGGTGCTCTAGTTTCCTCAGAAAGTCCAAACATGTGCAAGTCAGGTGAATTGGCCATGCTAAATTGCCCATAGTGTTAGGTGCATTAGTCATAGGGAAATAGGTCTGGGTGAGTTACTCTTTGGAAGGTCAGTGTGGACTTGTTGGGCCAAAGGGCCTGTTTCTACACTGTAGAGAATCTAATCTAAACACTGTTGGAACTGAAGTCACCCAAATAAAGTGACTTCTGGTTTGCAGGTGGGTGGATGGCCTTTGGAGAGTCGGGAAGTTGGTCATTCACACATTGACCTCGAAGCTTCTGATCTCCTCTTGCAGCCATGACATTTACATGGTGGTGCCATTCAGTTCACTTCTTGATCCAAGTATGAAAGCTTATTCAAGACTTTATACAATCAAGACTTAATACAATCAAGACTTAATCTTGCTGCTCCAGCAGCTTGATCTGTATATTTTGCTCTGCCATGGGCCCAGCTGAAAGGTTCTGTTCTGGAAAATGATTTCCTTTCCATATCATGAACATTCTATAGGGCTTGAGCAAAGGAACATTTGCAATACATGATTCATTTTTACACTGCTTAAATCAAAATTGTATGGTGAATGAAGGGAAAACAAAACTATCAGTGAGGGGGCAGCTGGTCACAATTGGGTGCACAAGGGATCCATTAACACAAGGCTGTTTATGTGGACAGGTCAACAACATTGAAATGGAAGACTTACTTATATACAGCATCTTTCATTGACTGTTTTGCAACTGATGCCCCAATGTGGTACTTTTTGAATTGTAGCTACTTTTGTTAAAAAATTAATCTAAGAAACCTATCAGTCAATTTACACTCTGCAAAATCCCACAAATTTCAATAAGTCTAGGATGTCAGTTTAATATCTTGCCAGACAGATGCAAGGATTCAAGTCCAGGGCCAGGTAGCAGGAATTCAGTTCAGGTACTAATGGGGCAAAAGGTTTGATTCAAGCATGCAAAAACCTATTGTAATAAAAGGTAATTTACCCCAGTGCAGAAAACAAAATCACTTGAGTCACTGCAAAATTCAAACAATACAGCAGGAATTCAGAGGCAGTTGACCAACGAGTAAGATAGTAATTGATGAGAAGCTCAAACTTCTAATGCCCAATTGGGTTATCACATTGAATTGCATGAATTAATCTTATTATTCAACTTGAAAGCAAATAATATGATGAAAAACAAGACCTCAATTATGAAAGAAACAAGAACAAATTATTTTTCACAGTTCAAAACTATCTTGGACAGTGGCTTTTAAAAACCATGGACGATTCAAGAAAGTAAGCTGTCCTGCAAAGAAATCTAATAATATTGTACATTGTATTCCCATAATCCAAATTTTCAAAAGTTGATTACACAGGTTGACGCTTTCCTGTCATATGATTAGTGATCAATTAAAGCAAATAGGCCAACACAGGAATTGAGTCTGAAAACCTAGCTCACTGGATTTATCATACTATATCTATGATGCAATACTTTGTCTGCTTTTCACTAGTGATCATGCTATTTAAGAACCATTAACCGGCTATGAAGTGTCTTTGGGGCTCCCAAAGGATATGAATTTTATTTTTTCCTCTTTCTTTCACTGTAGATAAAGGTGCATGATGCAGCAATGATCTGAAATTTGCATGAAGTCAGTGTCTATATTATCAAACACAGAGGAATAAGAGGATCATTTGGCTCATCATTGACTCAGGGATTGCAGCTTGACAGGGCCTTTGAGAGAACAATTTGGGGTTCACTTGAAGTTGACTCAGTCCTGCTTTAAGGAGACTACTTTATAAGGAGAGATTGAATAGGTTAGGCTTATATTCACTGAGGTTTAGAAGATTAAGAGGTGATCTTACTGAAATACAAAAGACCAAGGGGGGACTGGATAGGGTCGATACCCAAAAGGATATTTCCTCTTGTAGAGTTGACTAAAACATGGAGACACAGGTAAAGAAGAACAGATTACCCTCTTAAATATTCCCCCTCTGCTCAGTTTTAAATCTCAGAGTATTAGAATGTAGAATTCCCTTCCCCAGGTAGTAATGGAGGCTGGGTCTTTAAATTTATTCAGGATTGAATTGGATAGAATATTGATAAGACAAAAAAAAATCAAGGGTTACACAGAGTGTTGCCCGGTTAGCGTAGTGAGACCACAACCAGGTAATCATGATATTACTGATTGATAGAACAGACTGAAAAAGGGCCAAATGGTCTACTCCTGCTTCAAAGTCCCAAATCAAATTTGTCTAATTAAGGATGAAATGAGACTGAATCTTGTGGCATGCAACAAATTCAGAGGACTGTACACTAGCTTCTCCAGAATTTCACTTTATCAGTTCCAATCCATCATTCTGGAAAGACCTTTTCTCCCACTGTCAAAAGTAGCAGATTTGTATTTTAGCTTTAATCACTCTTTTGCAATCACAATGTGCCTTTCCAGAAAGCAAACATAACAGAGCAAATACACTAATCATTCGTCAATCCATCCATTTCCCCTTTAGCTATTTGTTACAAAAGTTGAAAAATGTTGTGAAAATGTACAATTGTAAGGACAAAACCAAATGCAACCTAAAAGGCACAAGATCTGTCCTTATGGAGTTCCAAAGATTACAAAGAGCATTCCAAGTGTGTTTCTCTGAGATGATAATTCAAATATCCTTTAGTGACACCTTGTCATGACTCAGTAATATCAGTTAATTACCAATAATAGCCAAAACTATTTCCAAATTTATTAACAGATAACCTTCATTGTACACCAGATTCAATTGCATTCAAATTTTCAACTCTTTACAATTAGCTACATTGAAACCCATCCAGAATTCTTTTGTCTATATACTGCATTTTTGAATTTTTTTGGAGTAGCAGTATCCAGGTTTCACAGCATCAAGATGTACAAGTACACCCACTGTTTTTCTTCTTAATGTTGCAAATACGCCACAAAGGATGCAAGCCAAATTCCACTCATAATCACGCCCACACAGAGAACATTTGTTAACTGCTTCATAATACTAGTCCATCTGTCATTCATTTTATGAGCAGCAACCTTTAAAACCTTCACATGCAAGACATAACCAATTGCCTTTTGAAAGGGCACTATTAACCCAAGTAAATTACTGTTTCTGAAGTGCTGTAGATTTGTGAATCCACAGAAACCATGTCAACACAATGTCAGTATTGCATTGCACTAAATTTTCAATTTTCTGGATATTATTTTCTCTTCACTTCTGTTGACCTTTATTGACTTCTTCTCAGTCAAAATGAATATAATTCCCAATTATCATTTGCAAACGTTATTGACCAGACCAAACCCCCTTCAAATATATGAAGGAGCTGAAATCCTAACATTTTCTTATTTAAAGACAAGTGGAAGTTGCTGTGTTCCAGATGTAATTCGATTGGTTACACTACTCATCTTTAAGAAAAACACACTTTATTCTTACTCTGCACTCAAAATATAAACAAAAGAAAGAAGAATTAGTCCAACTTTAAGTCTATTGGAAACCTTTCAAAATGATAGACTATTTAACTACTGAACAGTAAGTATTTCAAGATAGAAACATCCCATAAACAAACTTGGCAAGGGAAAATTCATAAGACATAGTAGCAGAAATTAGGCTATTCAGCAAGTAGAGTCTGCTCCGCCATTCAATTATGGGTAATAAGTTTCACAATCACATTCTCCCCATTACCCTTGATCCTCTTGACAATCAAGAACCTATCTCAATCTTAAATGTACTCCATGATCTGGCCTCCAAAGCCTCTGTGGCAATGAATGCCATCAATTCCCCACTCTCTGGCTGAAGAAGTCTCTCCTTATCTCATTCTAAATAAGGTCTTCCCTTTACTCTAAGGCTGTACCCTCAGGTCCTAATCTCTCCTACCAATGGAAACATCTTCCCAACATCCAGTCTGTCCAGGCCATTCAGTATTCTTATGTCTCAATTAGAACCCCCCTCATCCTTCTCCATAGAGTATAAACCCAGAGTCCTCAAACATTCCTCATGTGTTAAGCTTTTAATTTCTGGGACCATTCTTGTCAACCTCCTCTGAGCATGCTCCAGGGCCAGGACATCCTTCCTGAGATATGGGGCCCAAAACTGTGCACAATACTCCAAATGTGGACTGACTACAGTCTTATAGAGCCTCAGAAGTACATCCTTGATTTTATATTCAATTTGTCTCAACATAAATGCCATCATTGTATTTGCCTTCCTAACTACTAACTCAACCTGAGTTCACCTTGGGAGGATCCTGGATTAGAACTCCCACATCTCTTTGCACTTCAGACTTCTGAATCTTCTCCCCATTTAGAAGATAGTCCATGCCTCTATTCTTCCTATCAAAATGCATGACCTCACACTTTCACACATTGTACTCCATCTGCCACTTCTTTGCCCACAGTCCTAACTTGTCCAAATCCTTCTCCAGCCTTCCCATCTTCTCAAAGCTACCTGTCCCTCTACCGGTCTTTATATTATATGCAAACGTAGCCAGAATATCCTCAGTTCCTTCATCTAGATCGTTAATGTATAACGTGAAAAGTTGTGGTCCCAACTCTGAGCCTTGTGGAACACCACTTGTCACCAGCTGCCATCCTGAGAAAGACCCTTTTATCCCCACTCTGGCTGTCTAACAGAAAACAATCTTTTTCCATGCCAGCACCTTGCCTCTAACACCATTGGCCCTTATCTTACTCAGTAGCCTCCCTACACCACCTTGTCAAAGGCCATCTGAAGTCCAGGTAGATAACATCCATTGGCTCTCTTTGGTCTAATCTGGTCATTACTTCCTCAAAGAATTTTAGCAGGTTTGTCAGGCATGACTTTCCCTTGATGAAACCATGCTGACTTTGCCCTATTTTACCACACACTTCTAAGCATACAGTATAATAGACCATCTCACATGCAATGTTTTTCCAGTCCAGGAGGAAAGACCCTGAACAGAAAATTCTGGCAGAGAGAGAGAAAATACTGGATTAGTGGTGCTGGAAGAGCACAGCAGGTCAGGCAGCATCCAACGAGCAGCGAAATCGACGTTTCGGGCAAAAGCCCTTCATCAGGAGAGAGAAAACTCTAGTGTTTTGCTGCAACAGAGATGTATGCAGCTTCAAAATCCCCAACAAATACTCAAAGCTAAACTGAAACCCTGGTTCTTTGGGAGCCTGACTCCACCCATTCATGCTGCTTTTATTGTTCCAACTTTAAAGAAAACTCCAAAGCCTCACAAGCTGTTTATTTTATCATCTTGGCACCTATTGCTCAAAACTTCTCTCCAAACAGAAAAGGCAAGACAAAATCCACCACTTAAAACCATAGTATCATCACACAAATTTCTTGAAAACACAATGTTTTAGCCTCGACCACTTTCCATGGTCGTGAATTCCACAGGCTCACCACTCTGGGTGAAAAAAATTCTCCTCACTTCGATCCTAAAAGGTTTAGCCCTCATCCTTAAACTATGACCACTAGTTCTGAAACAATTCTGCAATGGAATTAAACAACTCTAAACGACTTAGTTTTTAAACTTCTATATTCTTAAAACATGCTGATGGCGTGAAAGAAAATGTGCACGTGTTAATTAAACACACGCACAAATTCCACGATTGTCTGCCAGTTTGTCAGATGGAGGCTGGGTGTGAAAGACCTGATGCTTGGGGATTTTAGGCTTCAGTGGGTAATTTACATGACTGGACCGTCTACAATAATGCTGTTTCAATCAATAGTAAGGGAACATTAACACTACCCCAGACATTCTCTGCTAACCAACCAGCTGAACACACTTAATTTTAAAACTTTAACCTATTTTTTCTAATCAACCTGCTCAGAGATGTTATTACACACCTCTGGAGCAGGTGGGACTTGAACTCATGCCACCTGGTCAGGAGATAGATACACTTAACTGCAGACTCCCTGTTAATTGCATATTGTATTTCATTGTAAGCATGTGGTGTTTATTAACTGGACATTCATGAGTGCCCTGTCTGAACAGGTTGATCAACATGAGCACAAGCGCTCTATAATGAGAGACAGACTAAAAAACTTTGTTGGCTTAGAAGTGTACACTTCTAAATGCGTAATTTATTTACAAAATTACAAAGCTGTAAAGATTCACTCCAGTTCTAACCTTCACAAGCTGATTTGTTGGAATAGAATACACCAGTGAACAGTGCTACAGGTTTCCATGCTACACAGTTCGACTTGCTCTTTGGTTAAAATACTTAGTGATTGCAAATTACAAAATTCAATGGCTGTTATTAATTAAGTTAAAATTGCTCAGAGTTTAGACAGATATTTATAAATGATAAAAGAAAAACTAAAATTTATAGAATGCTTTGCCCCTGGGAATCCACAGTTGAGATGCGCTTGACAGAAGCAAGTATTTTATCAGTCACTACTGTTGGGGTGATGAGATTAGCAGTATTTGAAACTGCAGCCAAATTTTAAAGTAGCCTGTGGAAATCAATGTAAACAATCTGATTCAGAAGGACTGAATTAGGTGAACCAAACTTTTTTGATTTCTGGCATTATCATTAAGCATATGGAACATGTGGTAGTGCAAAAATATGCAGAATCTACTTTTATGTAAAGTCTGCAAAGATTGGAATTCCTGTGTGGGTTTATAGCTCATGAGCAGGTTGATGCCAGTCTAACTGAAGGATTAAAGAAGTCTTGCATACAATAATCTTACTTTTGTTCAAAATACAGCAAATAGAACATGCCACTTTTAAAATATTTAATGCAAAATATTAATGAACTACAAAAGCCCAAAGCAAAGTATGTATACTTACTCTGAAGAAAAATTCTTCATTCCACTTTGGATCTAAGGTCTGAAAAAAAAAAGGAAGAGCTGCTGTAGATTACTAAATAAATTTAAATTTCACAATAAAACAAAATGACATAATTATACATAATGAGCAATTGTTATATTCCAGTTGGATACCATGCTTACATTTAACAGAAGTCCATTCTGGTGAAATTATGTATAAAGTCATTATTCAGGTTGGGCTGAATTTTTATATACTTTCATTTTATATTAAACAAGCAGAATCACAGATGTTCAGAAAACAAAGAGGTTGGGTTAATTGAAGCAGCAAAGTCTTTCAGTCATTTTAACAGACAAGATCTGATAATGTTATCACAGATGAAAGATTGACCCTGATGTGTTTACAGAGACAGTTATCACTGTAAATGTGGACTTGGGAATGTTTAATGGGGTGAGAAAGAAGCTGTCAGTGATACAGTGCACAAAGATGCAAAGTAGCAAATATGTTAGCGTTTCAAAGAATGAAACTGCACAGACACACTCATTGACAAAGATCAAACCAGTTTCAGTAAAAACGGCCTCTGTTTCATTTAAAAATTGGTAATAATGGTTTCTTGTATGCCTCTGGTAAACAAGGGTGCCGGTTTGACTACTTTTCAGAAATAACAGGCTGGTAGCTGGCCTCAAAAATGTCCAAGGCTGGTCCTCAACATTTCAGTAATTGGTTGAGCTGCATATTCCTTACGATTGTCATACAGTGATCTCTGGGACTTTTAGACTTTTCCACAGGAGATAGATTCCTGCCTCTGTATATTTTGTTCATTTATGCAGTTACAAACTCAGCTGATGAGAATGCTGGACAAGTCAGATCCCAAAGTGAAACCTGACTTCATAGACCATCAGTTTTGCTTTTACAATTTGGTTACCATAGTCATCATCCAACAAAGGTGGACCAAGAAGTGAATAATAAAAAAGAAAAATGAGAAGACAAGAAAGAGACAAAGATAGATTGTAAACATTTCCAAAAGGTAGGTAAAGAGGACAAGCTTGGTAAAAATAAATATGGATGCATTAGAGGCAGATACCAATGAAATTTATATTGAGGGATTGCCAGTTACATTAATCTGTGGAAGACACCAAGAACCATTCCAAAATAACTGGGGACCAATAAATTCAGTGAAAAAGTGAGAAATTTCAAAAAATCAAAAGAAGAGAAAACATAGGAGAAATGAATAGAACCAAGTGGTGACAGATCCCCTAGTCTTGGTTGCCTTCGTCCTAGAGTTTTAAGAGTTAGATACCGAGATAGCAAATTTCTTCAGGTTTCTAGATTAGTTCCCAAGCATTAGAAACATGAGCATAACGTCATTATTTAAGAAAAGAGGTAGAGAGAAAATGGGAAACTAGAAATTAGTAGAACATCGATAATGGGGAAAATGCTAGACTCTATTAGGGATTTTTAAAAGGGCCCCTAGATAGTCAACTAAAGAGAACAAAAGAGATTTATGAAAAGGAAACTACACAGAAAATTTTCTTAAGAGTTTTTTTGAGGATATAAGCAGGAAGATGGATAATGGGAAACCAATCTACGTACTGCACTGAATTTTCAAAAAGCATTTGATAAAGTGCTGCACAAGATGTTAACATACAAAACGAGCACTAAAGGATGTGGATTATATATTAGCCTGGATTTCAAAATAGTTAATGGATTAAAAGAGAGAGAGTAGGAATAAGAGGATACGTTTCAGTTGTATAAATTGGAGTGTCTCACTTTTAGTTCCCAAAGATCTCACTTAGACATAAGTATCCACAGGCCTCTGATTTACAGAATTCTTCAGAGATTCCCTTGTTCAGTGCAATACTGTTATAAGACTTTCTTTTTAGTGCTTCAGTCAACTGCGTATAGTCATATTAAAATTGCAATCTCATGGAGTTTTATACAATAATTTCTGTACAGAAATTCATTCCTATACTTATCTTGGATATTTTGAAATTAAAAAAGGTGAAGAAAGTCTGGATAATATATTACTGACCTTCTTGATTGTCTTGGTTTGAACACTGGTCAGCTCTCCATTTATTGGGTCATACAAAGTCACTTTAGCATATGGATCACTATGCAAAAAGAAAGAGAAAATGCGTTACAATCTCTGTTGACAGTTTAGATAAGAACAGTCATAACTAGTGAAATTATATCATCTGTCCAGACAGCCTCAGATGTACCTGCAACCAGTGACAGCCACAGATGGCAGATCAGCTTTTTGAGAGTGAACTACAGAAAGTAACAGGCCCAGATGAAGTCCCTGGCTGTGCACTCAGATGCTGCGTGGACCAGTTTGCAGGAGTATTTGCAGACATCTTTGACCTCATGCTGGTGCGAGATTCCCACCTGCTTCAATAAGATCTCCATCATCCCAGTGCCAAAAAACAAAAATCAGGCAACGGACTAGAAGACAGAGGGTGGAGGTGGAGGGTTGTTTTCAGACCGGAGGCCTGTGACCAGCAGTGTGCCACAAGGATCAGTGCTGGGTCTACTGCTTTCCATCATTAATATAAGTGATTTTGCATGCAAACGCAGGAGGTATAGTTGATAAGCTTGCAGATGACACCATAATTGGAGGTGTAACGGACAGCGAAGTTCACCTCAGAATACAATGGGATCTTGATCAGATGGGCCAATGGGCTGAGGAATGGCAGATGGAGTTTAATTTAGATAAATGTGAGGTGCTGCGTTTTGGAAAAACAAATCAGAACAGGATTTATACACCTAATGGTAAGTGGGGAATGTTGCTGTACAAAAACACCTAAGAGTACAGGTCCATAGTTCCTTAAAAATGGAGTGCCAGGTATATAGGATAGTGAAGATGGCTTTCCTTTATCGGTCAGAGCATTGAGTATAAGAATTAGGTAGTCATGTTGTGGCTCTACAGGACATTGGTTAGGCCACTTCTTGAATATTGTGTGCAATTCTATCTCCTTTCTATTGAAAGGATGTTGTGAAACTTGAAAGGGTTCAGAAAAGATTTACAAGGACGTTGCCAGGTTGGTGTGTTTGAACTATAGGGAGAGGCTGAATAGGCTAGGGCTATTTTCCCTGGATGTCGGAGGCTGAGGGGTGACCTTAAACAGGTTTATAAATCATAGATAGGGTGAATAGCCAAGGTCTCTTTTCCCAGGGTAGGGGTGTCCAAAACTAGAGGGCATAGATAGAAGGTGCAGTGGAACGGGGAATGGAGGTGGTGCGGAGAGCTGTCTGGATGACAGACACGGGGAAAGCACGTTGTGAGAGAGGTGTCCGAGGTGGATCAAGTGAATTTGAGGGCAGGGTAGAATTGGGAATGAAGTCGATGAACTGCTCCAGTTTAGCCTGGGTGCAGGACGCAGCACCAATGTAGTCATTGATGTAATGACGGAACAACTGGGGCAAAGTGCCTGTGTAGGTACTGGAGAGGGACTGGTTGACATAGCCGACAAAGAGGCAGGTGTAGCTGGGGTCCATCTGAGAGGAAGTGGTGGAGGCAGGTACAGTTACAATTACAACTACAACATTTAAAAGGCATCTGGATCGGTACGTGAATAGCAAGGGTTTAGAGGGATATGGGCTAAGTGCTGGCAAATGGGACTAGATTAACTTAGGATATCTGGTCAGCATGGATGAGTTGGACCGAAGGGTCTGTTTCCATGCTGTACTCTATGATCTTAATGACTGCTGCTCATTGGCTCTGACATCCATTATGAAGTCCTTTGAGCGGTTAGTAACAACACACATCAACTCCAGCCTTCCAGATTGCATTGATTCACTATAAATTTGCTTATCACTACAATAAGTCCATAGCTGACACCATCTCACAGACCATACACTCAACTACACAGCACTGAAACAGATCCTTCAGCCTTACTCATCCGTATTGACCAGATAGCTTAAACTGATCTCGTGCCATTTGTCAGCATTTGGCTCATATCCGTTCCTATTCATGTATCCATCTAGATGCCTTTTACATGTTGGAATTGTAATTGTACCTGCCTCCACTACTTCCTCTGGCAGCTTGTTACATCCACGCACCACCCTCTGAAAATGTTGTCCCTCATATCCCTTTTAAATCTTTCCCCTCTCAACCTAATATCTATGCCTTCTAGTTTTGGACTCTCTACCCTCAGGAAAAGATCTTGGCTATTCATCTGATCTATATCCCTCATGATTTTATAAATCTCTATGAGGTCACCCCTCAGCCTCCGATGCTCCAGGGAAAACAGCCCCAGCCTATTCAGCCTTTTCCTATAGCTCAAGCCCTCCAACCTTGGCAGCATTCTAGTAAACCTTTTCTGAACACTTTCAAGTTTCACAACATCCTTCCGATAGGAGGGAGACCAGAATTGCACACAATATTCAAAAAGTGGCCTAACCAATGTCCTGTACAACGGCTTCATGACAACCCAACTCCAATACTCAATGCACTGACAAATGATACCTGGAACAATCTGACACTCATCGCTGGAACATCGGGATAACAAGGACACCTACATCAGACTTCTATTTATTGACTTTAGCTTCACCTTCAACACCATAATTCCAACAAAACTCATCTCCAAACACCAAGATCTAGGACTCTGCTCTCCCCTCTGGAGCTATTTTAACTCTATTTACAAATTTGCTGATAATACCAGCATAGTGGTTAGGAAATCAAAAAACAATGAGACAGAGTATGGGAAAGAGAGAGACAACTTAGTGGTGTGGAGTAAAGACAACATCCCCCTCAATGTCTGCAAAACAAAGCAGCTGGTCATCAACTTCAGGAAGAGGAATGGAGGGCACACACCTTTCTGTATCAATGGTGCTAAGGTTGAGATGGTTGAAAATTGCTGTGCCCAAGATTGCAAGAGATTATAGAACATAGCCCAATCCATCATGAAACCCAGCCTTTCTTCCATTGACTCTGTCTACACTTCCGCTGCCTCGGCAAAGCAGCCAACATTATCAAAGATCCCTCCCAGCCCAGCTATATTCACTTCCCCCCCTCTATTGGGCAGAAAATACTAAAGATTTTAAAACACGTACCACCAAATTTAAGAACAGCTTCTTACCCACTGTTTTCGTACTTATGAACAGACCTCTCATAATAGAGTTAATCTCCCTGCATCTTTTCTGGAACTGTAACACTATATTCTGCATTCTGTTCCAGAACCCTGATATGCTTATGTATGATTTGTCTGATTAGCATGCAATACAATACTTTTCACTGTATCTCGGTACATTTAACAATAATAAATCACATCAAATTTCTGCCAGATTTTCAAAGGTAATTGCCAGATTTTCAAAGGTAATTTCTGTTAAATTTTCAGAAGACAGACATCCTGTTGGACCATTGGTACAGATAAGGATGTTTTCTCCTCCCAATTCAGATTCTTCCTTTTCAATAAAGGCAACACACATTGGGATGGTGCAGATAATAAACTCACTTACACTGTTAAATGATTATACATGAAACAAGAACAGAACTTCATAAAACAACCCCTGAAAATGTCTGTTCTCTAATAACAAAAAAAAACTGTTGCATTTGATTGAACAGGTTACATAATAATTTGCAGCTTGACTAATCTCTAACAGATTGATATTACTTTTAAGTGGAAGAAGTAAATCCATATCTTGACTGAAGGCAGCATTTGGCACGCTTGCCTTCATTGGCCAGAGTATTGAGTGTAGGCTTTGAGATGCCATGTGGTGGCTGCACCATACATTGGTGAGGCCACTTTATAATATTGTATACAATTCCAGTGCCCTGCCACAGGAAGGATGTTGTTAAACTTGAAAGAATTCAGAAAAGATTTACCAGGATATTGCTGGGACTGGAGGGTTTGAGCTGTAGGGAAGAAATTGGATCGGCTGGGACCATTATCCCTAAAAGAGTCAGAAGCTGAGGGGTGACCTTCTAAAATCACAAGGGGCATAGTTAAGGTGAATAGCCAAGGTCTTTTTCCAAGGGTAGGCGAGTCCAGAACCAGACGGCACAAGTTTAAGTTGAGAGGGGAAAGATTTAAAAAGGGACCTGAGGGACAACTTTTCACAGAAGGTGGTGCGTGCATGGAGCAAGCTGCCAATGGAAGTGGTAGAGACAGGTACATTTAAAACATCTAAAAGATATTTGGATGGGTACATGAATAGGAAAGGTTTAGAGGAATTTAAGGCAAACGCAGGCAATTTAGGATATCTGGTCAGCAACAACAAGATGGACCAGAGGGTCTGTATCTGTGCTGTAAGACGCTTGTGACAACACTGCTCCTTTAATAAGGTTATGTTGTCCTTGGATTTTTTTTTCCCAGAGGGGACGTAAAGGCAGAGGTTCTGACATGTCTAGGTTTATCTACTTGAAGAATCTTTTAAGTGTTTTTAAAGAAACAGTTGTACAATGAGAAGGCGAGTGGCCAGTTCTCCCAGCTCAGCTTTTGTCTGGTTTGTTTTGGTTTTAGCAGTCTGGCTATTCAAAGCTGTGGCCAACGAAACAGCTCCATGCTGATTTCCACCCTCGCCCAACACCCCCTCGCTGCATTTGATTTTTAACCTTTTTTTGCCAAGGTGTTGTTTTTGGGATGCTGCAACAGCGTCGTTAAATCGCATTTTGTGTTGATTGGGTTTTCAAATAGTTACATTAGTCTAAACATGGTTTTCTTTTGTTCACGTATAAATAAATTCTGTTCTGTTTAAAACAAAGTGATTAGGCCAGTTGCATCACTCCTGGAATATCCACTCTATACCTGCTTAAAACAACTAGAAAAGAACTTAGGGTCTGGGCTACCTTCTCGAAATGTTTTCAGCGTGTCCAGCCTGGTCCATAATACTGTATGATTCTAGAGTTGACATCTGTCCAGTTAGTAAGTCTTACTTAACTACAACAGGCACTTAACTATACCTCATACTGTTTTTTCCAAAAAATGTATGATAAATTTGATCTGTCCTAAAATGCCTCACATTCAGGATCAAGCACCACCAAGTACAGGAGCATAAGTCTCTTGTATTTTCCTTTATTTCCTCTTTTTCTTTAGAAAATCAGAATGCAAGGGCTCAGCCTTGCCACAAGATCAGCACATGCTTTCCTTAAAGTAAAAAGAGAAAAGAGTAACACCAGCCAGTGAAACAACAGTTCCCTAATGAGGACTGAATTACACCCAAAACAAATTGACTGTGTAAATCAGGCAGTTTAGAAATCCATCCTCGATTAAAAAAAAAGGAATACCAGTTAACAAAACCGGCTTTCGGAACCAGCCAGTTTAGGAATCAGGTTGTCCCAAAAAAAAAAGCAGTTGAAACAGCAGCAATAACACACCGACTATAGCCCAACCAGCACAGAGTCAGTCTCCTAAACCGAAGAGATTACAAATCTCCAATAAGCCTCTTGTATTCTGAAATGTAGTAAATTACCATTAATTGAAGAACTACTTCTAATGGATCAGCATGATTTCTTTCTCCTCAGATAAGCCAATCTGATAATTTCTTGTATAAGACCTGTATTGAGCCAAATAGCTAAATTCAAGATTTGTTGAGTAGTTTAGCATTGTGGGTCCAAACACACATGTGGGACAGACCCAGTCTGCCAAACTCCAATGCCAGTCAAGAGGAATCCTTTGTCTCTCTAGTTTGGCTGAGATTAGATTCCCACTCATAGAAGAGAAAAGGTGTGAGCGCAACCCACACCATATAACTTTAACAAAGCCACATTTATAAAGATCTTAATAGTAATAGTAGGTAGGATGATATCAAATCCAGTGATAACAGCAGCAATCTAACAGCATCATCCTCTCTGAAGGCAACATCAAGATCCTAATCATTCAAAACTAGCTTGAAGTTGTTACTTATATGTCTGACACCATCTTCTTGAAACAACTGTTCCAATTGGAAGTCTGTCATGGCTGGAGATGCCCAGAAAATGCATTACAGATGTCCTCAAGGAATTCCTGAAGAAGTCAAACATATCTTCTGGCTAATACACCAGATGGCCTCCTTCTTTAGAGACCGCAATTTCCCTTCCCACGTGGTTAAAGATGCCCTCCAACGCATCTAGTCTACATCCCGCACATCCGCCCTCAGACCCCACCCCTCCAACCGGTGCTCAACTTCCACCCTACCAACCTTCGCATAAACCAAATCATCCACCGACATTTCCGCCACCTCCAAATAGACCCCACTACCAGGGATATATTTCCCTCCCCACCCCTTTCCGCAAAGACTGTTCCCTCCGCAATACCTGGTCAGGTCCACGCCCCCAAACAACCCACCCTCCAATCCTGGCACTTTCCCCTGCCACCGCAGGAACTGTAAAACCTGTGCCCACACCTCCTCCCTCACCTCTAACCAAGGCCCTAAAAGGAGCCTTCCACATCCATCAAAGTTTTACTTGCACATCCACTAATATCATTTATTGTATCCATTGCTCCCGACGCGGTCTCCTCTACATTGGGGAGACTGGGCGCCTCCTAGCAGAGCGCTTTAGGGAACATCTCCGGGACACCCGCACCAATCAACCACACCGCCCCTGGCCCAACATTTCAACTCCCCCTCCCACTCTGCCGAGGACATGGAGGTCCTGGGCCTCCTTCACCGCTGCTCCCTCACCACCAGACGCCTGGAGGAAGAACGCCTCATCTTCTGCCTCGGAACACTTCAACCCCAGGGCATCAATGTGGACTTCAACAGTTTCCTCATTTCCCCTTCCCCAACCTCAGCCTAGTTCTAAACTTCCAGCTCAGTTACTGTCCCCATAACTTGTCTGGACTTGTCCTACCTGCCTATCTTCTTTTCCACCTACCCACTCCACCCTCACCGATCACCTTCATCCCCTCCCCTACTCACCCATTGTACTCCATGCTACTTTCTCCCCACCCCCACCCTCCTCTAGCTTATCTCTCCACGCTTCAGGCTCACTGCCTTTATTCCTGATGAAGGGCTTTTGCCCGAAACGTCAATTTCGAAGTTACTTGGATGCTGCCTGAACTGCTGTGCTCTTCCAGCACTACTAATCTGGTTTCCAGCATCTGCAGTCATTGTTTTTACCTTTTGTCTCTGGCATACAACTAACCAACTTGGAGAAAGTCCAATCAGAAACCATATCGAGTCACATAACTGGGACCAGGTAGGATCAAAGCGGAGGACTCAAATCTGTAAAACATCAAATCTACTCACTCCACCAAGCATCACCTGCCTTGCATACATTGGTATTATCAGGCATCTCATGACCCAAAGTGAACAATTCTCAATTCCACAGGACTGCCTAAAGCCTAGAAATCTCATAACAATCCTCCAGGATTTTGATAGTTATTTAATTTAACAGCTCTGCACCCCATAATCTGATTTAGGCCTACATTCTTGCCATACCTCAGACAGTAGCTTAAATTAGCAAACAGAATATTTCCCCAACAATGGATTAACTTATTACAGCTATTTCAACTGAATACAATTAAAACTTTTTTTTTGACAAACACAAAAAACACAAAAATCAACTTGACCCATAGTCAGGAAGTTTTGGCAAAGCGGTAATGTCACTGGACTATCATTTGAAAGGCTAATGCTATAGGCACATGGGTTTAAAACACCATAACAGTTGCTGGAATCTGGAAATGAAAACTAGCCTCAATGAATGGTGACCAGAAATCTATTAATTGTAAAGACCTATCTGATTCACTAATGTTGCAATTCTGACCTATTCACTTTTAAATCAAGGACAAGCAGCAAAATGTTGATCTTCCCAGTAACAACCATATTCCATGAAATAATAATAAAAAAGCTAGTCATCTGACTGATTAGAAATTTGGATACAATTCTCACAATTGTAACATGTTATACAGTTTGGTGGTGCCGGTGTTGGACTATAACCTGGTGTTGTGAGATTTTAAACATGTTACAAGGTAAATTGGAAATCTGGTGAATGGTCAAAGAAACCACACAGCGCCATCTGCAGGTCACAGATCAAGCCATCTTCACCAAACAACACACATCCCTCTCTATACCTTGGACTTAATGATCCATCTGGCAGCAAATTATAATTGATTATAAGTGATGATCACTTTAAAATTATCCTGGTGAAAACAAAGTTGTACTTTTCAAACTTACTTGAAATGCACCCTAAATGTATTGAATTGGAGAAGGAAATTTGATTTTCATAATAGTATAATTGGGTGTAACCTAATTAAGCAGTCCCTCATAACAGAAATTGCTGAAGAAACTCAGCAGGTCTGGCAGCATCAATGGAGAAAAAAACAAAATTAACACTTTGGGTCCAGTGATCCTTCTTCAGAGGTAGACAGTTGCGAAGAAAAAGGTGGTATTTATGCTGAAGACAGAGGCTGGGATGTAAAGGAATTAATAATAGGTGGAGATGAAGCCTAGAGGGAGTGACAGACAGTTAGGCAAACAAAAGGGATGGATAGTTGTAAGACAGGCAGACGGAAGAGCTGCTAATTGTGACTATAATTATGGGAAAGGGGGCTGGCTGTGCTGAAAGTAGCCCATGTCATCTCAGGGACTTGGGTGTGGGGATGTGTTCAGGACATGGAAGGTGGTGGTCAGATTCTAAAATTATTGAACTTGCAATTGAGTCCTGAACACTGCAGAGACACCAAACAGAAATGAGGTGCTGTTCTTCCAGTTTAAACTGAGCCTCGATGGAGCACTGCACCAGGCCTGAAACATAGATGTTAGCAAGGGAACACAGTGCTGTGTTGAAGTGGCAGACAACTGGAAGCGTAGGGTTATTTTTGCAAATGGAAGACATGTGTTCTCTAAAGTATTTACCCAGTCTGCATTTCACCTCCCCAATGTAGAGAAGACCGCATTCTGAATAGCGAATTCAGTAGACTAGATTGAATCAAGTACAGGTATACTGCGGTTTCACCAGGAAGGTGTCTCTGGGACCTTGAATAGTGAGGAGGGAGGAAGTAAATGAGCAGGTGATTCTGCGATTGCACTGGGAGGTGGTGTGGGAAAGTGTTCAGTGTGGAACAGGGTGCCCAGAGTGAACAATCCCTCTGGAAGGCTGACAGGGAAGGGAATGTGTGTCTACTGGCAGCTAATGATCCTAAATCATGGACCTGAAACATTGACTGAAACATTCCACAGAGTCTCCAGAAATTTCTGTTTTTCTTTCAGATTTGCAGCATTCTCAATTCTTTGCTTACTTTAGACAGTCCCTCAGTTCTGCAATTATCATGTTGTAAGTTTGATGGAATATCAAGCACAAAAGGAATCAATCATCACAAATGCAGCCCACTTGAAGGGCCTAAAAACAAGAACCACTGCATGAAGGGCTAAACAAAAATGCCAAAGTGCTGGCTATTACACAGCAACTGGAGATCCAACACAGACATCATTCAGCAGCACTTAAGGTGCAAGAGGTTAGTCTTAAGTGTCTTTAGTCTCTGTAATCTTCAGAAATCATGATTTCTCAAAGACTCTACACTGAGAATGTGCAACATGGCGCACATATAACAAGTTGCTTAAAATACACCATGAAGTTGTGCTCTGAAAGCAGCTTAATAAATCAGAGATATCTTGGATATCACTAAGACAATTAAGTAGATTGTACAGAAATGTATTTTGATACAAATACATCACAATGCCATACAATGTACTGGAATGATACATGGGTTTCATGACTTTGTATAAATGACTACTCCCTATACCCTGTATAGAGAGACAGTGGCATATTGGTAATGGGACTGGAGAGTAATCCAGAAACACAAGGCCTGGAAACATAGGTTCAAATCCAATCACAGCAACTAATGAAACTGGAATTCAATTAATTCATTAATAAATCCAGAACTGAAAACTAACCCCATTAAATATGAAGTTGAAGCTAGCATTGATTATTGTAAAAGCTGACCTGGTTCACTAGTGTCCCGTCTGCTCGTCATGTGATTCCAGACCTATAGCAGTGTGTCAACTCAACTGCAAGCCTCTATTCAAGAACAATAAAAGGAACCCACATCAAATGCTGATTTTGCCAGTGACACTCTCAGCCCTAAAAAGATACACAGACTCTGTAGCAAGATTGTCATAATATGTTGGTGCTACTGGTTGGAGACAGAATCATTTCATTTGTTGCAGGTGTAATAAGTCAATAGGAATGGTAACATAATTAGCCTGCTGGAACAGTAATTCATGGACTAAGTTTGATGCGACAGACAGGATTTCAAATCCCATTACGGCAGCTATGAAATTGACATTGTTACTTTGAACAGCTAGCCCAGGTGACCAAAGGAACAGGCCAAGATGAAATAAAGAAAATTAGGAAAAGGAGACTAAAAATTAGAGAAGTCATAGCAGTTTTCCTTAAAGAGAGAGGAAATTTGATGGATGAATTCAGAATCCAGGAACAGTCTGGATAGACCAGGAGCAGAGAAACTATTCCCTTCGACAGGAGGGTAGAGAACCAGAGGACATTGATTTAAGAGTGAGTGGATCAAACTTGACATGAAGAAATATTGTTCTTTCCTTTGAAAAGATGCAGTACATTATTAGAGTCTGTAATGCATTGCCTAAGTGTGGTGGAGGCTGACTCAATACTGGTATTCAAAAGAGAATTGGATAGATATCTGAAGGGGAATAAAAAAAAAGTTGCATGGCTACAAGGAGAAAGGGGACTAGTGGAGTTGCTTTTGCAAATAGCCCACAGTGATCAGCTGGTTATCTAGTCTCTTTCCCTGTGTAATCATTCTTTATCCTATAAATAGGAATAGACCATACTGCATCAAGAGTCTGATCTACCATTCAATAAGGTTATAGCTGACCTTCTATCTCTACTCCACCCCCTACTCAAACCCTTGATTCTTAGTCACCAGGGAGAAAAATTGAGGACTGCAGATCCTGGAGATCAGAATCAAAGAATGCAGTGCCGGAAAAATGCAGCCAGTCAGGCAGCATCTGAGGAGGAGAGTCAACATTTCAAGCATAAGTTCTTTATCAGTGAAGGGGAAGCAGCCCAAGGGGATGGAGAGATAAATGGAGAGGGTGGGGCTGGGGGATAGGTAGCTGGCAATGCAATAGATAGATGGAGGCGGGGTGAAGGTGATAGGTCAGAAAGAAGGGTAGAGTGGATAGGTGGGAAGGAAGATGGATAGCTAGGACAGTTCAAGATGGTGGTGCCGAGTTGGAAGGTTGGATCTGGGATAAAGTTGTGGGGGGGGGGAAGCGCGGGGAAAGAGGGTGAAATCTAGCATGGGACCCTCCAACAACGTGGGATCAAAGGTTGAAGACGAGGCATTCTTCCTCCAGGCATCGGGTGGCTACAGTTTGGGAGTAGAGGCGGCCCAGGACTAGTGTCTCCTTGGCACAGTGGGAGAGGGAGTTGAAGTGTTCAGCCACAGGGCAGTGGGGTTGTTTAGTGCATGATGTGTCCCAGAGACATTCTCCGAAACATTCCACAAGTTGGCGTCCTGTCTTCCCAATGTCGAGGAAACCACATCGAGTGCAACAGACACAGTAGCTGACAAGTGTAAATACAGGTAAATCTCTGTTGGATGTGGAAGGATCCTTTGGGGACTTGGATGGAGGTGTAGGCAGGGGAAAATACCAGGAGTGGAGGGTGGGAGGGGCATGGATCTAACAATGAATTTGCAGAGGGAATGGTCTCTATGGAAGAGAGACACGGAGAGACGGAGAGACCAGGAGGGAAATATATCCCTGGTGGTGGGGTCTGTTTGCGAGTGGCGGAAATGGTAGCGAATGATGCATTGTATCCGGAGGTTGATGGAGTGAAAGGTGAGGACCAGGGGGGTTCTGTCCTTGTTGCGATTGGAGAGGTGGGATTTAAGAGTGGAGGTGCGGGAAGTGGAGGAGATGTGCTGCAGGGCATCGTCGACCACATGGGAGGGGAAATTGCATTCCTTGAAGGAGGTCATCTGGAATGTTCAAATGGTCCTCCTTGGAGTAGATGAGGTGGTGGTAAAGGAATTGGGAATAAGGGATATCGTTTTTACAGAAGGTAGGGTAGGAGGTGGTGTAGTACAGCAGCTGTGGGAGTCAGTAGGTTTGAAGTAGATGCCCATGTGGAGTTGGTCCCCAGAAGTGGAGATGGAGAGATTCAGGAAGGAGAGGGACATGTCCAAGATGGTCCAGGTGAACTTGAGGTTGGGGTGGAAGATGTCCGTGAAAGGTGATGAACTGTTCAACCTCCTCGTGGGAGTACAAGGTGGTACCCATACAGCAAACGACGTAGCAGAGGAAAAGGTGGCGAACGGTGCCAGTGCAGCTGAGGAAGATGGACGTTCCACGTACCCAAAAAGAGGCAGGCATAGCTGGGGCCCATGCAGGTGCCCATGGCGACCCCTCTGGTCTGGAGGAATTGGGAGGATTCGAACAAGAAAACTCTAGCCACCCGATGCCTGGAGGAAGAATGTCTCATATTCCGCCTTGGGACCTCCAACCATATGAGATCATAGTGGATTTCACCAGTTTTCCCATTTCCCATCCCCCGCCCCCACAGACCTTATCCCAGATCCAACCTTCCAATGCGGCAATGCCCTCTTGAATTGTCCTACCTGCCCATCTCTCTTCCCATCTATCCACTCCACCCTCCTCTCTGATCTATCACCTTCAATAACCTATCGCATTCCCAGGTACCCCCTCCCATTTACCCCTCAGCCCTATACTCGAAACTTCCACTCTCCTGCTCCTCAGATGCTGTGCTTTTCCAACACCACACTCTGACTTCTTAGTCAGCTGGCTTATTTATGCCTGCTGGAAGTGACATAACTTCTATACAAGGACCCATTCTCTGCAAACAAAATAATATGTTCAAGCTTTGCACTTTTATCTACTTATGTGGAAACTTGGGGCATTGGCTAATGCATTGTAAGGAAAATCCAATCAGCATCAACTTCCCAATCAGCACCCCTCTTCTCCTGAGATAAAACTCAGTTGGAATTCAGAACTCTTGCATTTGTCCCAATGAGGACAAAATGACAAACTTCAGCAACAGCTCTCTCTGTCCAGCAAGATTTGAACAGTGTTCAAACCAGTAAAAAAAATGGAACGGAAGGAGTCCAGAAGTCTGAGAGTCACTCTGTCAGAGGAAGTAGAAAATCACAGTGATTGGAAAACAAGGTTGTAAATGATAAAAGTCGAGGGGTTGACAGATCAGGAAGCAATGTTGGCCAAAGATAGTGATGTTTAACATTACTGTTTTCCTTCCTCCAACTTACAAGCAAAGAAAGAACAACGTAAAGCTTTAGAGAAGAACTGGTATGGTAAGACGTAGGAACAGAAATAGGCTATTCAACCCAACAAGTCTGCTTTGTCAGACTGATCTGATATTTAGAGAAAGTGAGGACGTAGCGAGTTTTGAGAAGATTTGTAGCTCAGCTTGAGGTTCTGGATGTAGGTTTGCTCGCTGAGCTGGAAAGCTCATTTCCAGACATTTCGTCACACTACTAGGTAACATCTTCAGTGAGCCTCCGGATGAAGCACTACCGATGATCCCTGCTTTCTATTTATATGTTTGGGTTTCTCGGGGTTGGTAATGTCATTTCCTGTGGTGATGTCATTTCCTGTTCTTTTTCTCAGGGGGTGGTAAATCGGGTCCAAGTCAATGTGTTTGTTGACAGAGTTCCGGTTGGAATGCCATGCTTCTAGGAATTCTAGTCTCTGTTTGACTTGTCCTAGGACTTTCCAAGTCCTTGACTTGTGTTGTCCAAGTCGAAGTAGTGTCCTTCCTCATCTGTATGTAAGGATATTAGTGAGAGAGGGTCATGTCGTTTTGTGGCTAGTTGATGTTCATATATCCTTTTGGCTAGCTTTCTGCCTGTTTGTCCAATGTAGTGTTTGTTACAGTCCTTGCATGGTATTTTGTAAGTGACGTTTTTTTGAATACATACTTTTATTGAAGGAAATTTTTTTGTACATTTTTTACAAACTTACAAAATAACACAAATGTAAACACTAATATACCATTAAATATTCAACAGATAATAACAACACAACAGACACAAGGAAACAAACACGGACCTAAGAACTAATCTAACCTACAAATAACCAAAGCATATAATAGACTATGTTACATTATTAAAAAAAGAGATAACATACTAAGTAAATAATGAAGTATATGCTCAGAGTGAATTAGCATAAAGACATAAAAACGTATATATTCATACGGGATTACTACCTCCGGGGGCCCCCGGACCAGCCAGAACCGCTACCACAACTAGATAAAAGCCCTGGACAATATGGCAGAAATATCTATATCGATATAGTTCAGGAAGGGCTGCCATATTCAGAATAGTTCAGTTTTTTGGTGCACCATATTTGTAAGGAAGTCAAGGGGAATACATTCCATGATTAACCTGTGCCAATTCGAAAGTCCTGGAGGGCCCTCAGCTAGCCAATTCACGAAGATATTTTTCCTCGCACAAAAGGAGAAAATGGAAAATAATTTCCTCCCGTGCACATCCAGGAAAGGCAGGTTTGGAAAGCCCAGGAGAAGAGATACTGAATCTATGCCAATTTCCGCTCCCAAAGATTTCTGCCAGCGCATTTGCTACTCTGGTCCAGTATTTACGGATCTTATGACATGTCCATAAGCAGTGCGAGAGTGGCCACTTCTATTTTACATTTAGGACACATTGGCAAAATTTAGGGCAGGAACATCTCCAATCGTTCCGGTGCTACATGGAGTATCTTTAGTTGGCTTGTGTTCTATTACAAAACGGAGATCTTTCTGGCATTTTCCCAGATGTCATCCCACATTTCGAAAGGGATTTCCAACCCCAATTTCTGATTCCATGTTTTAAACAACTGTTCCATGTCTTTCAATACTTTGTTCTGTAATGAGTGATAAAGAGTGCTGACTGAGGGTGGACCCATTGGCCATAATACTCTCTTTCCCTATCCGATTTATATCAGCTATCCAATAAGGTGTTCTTCTTCTGTATATAATCTCGAATTTGGAAATATCAAAAAAGGTCTCCATTAGGTAGTTCAAATTTCTGGTGTAGCTGTTCAAAAGAAATCACCACCTCCCTATCGAACAGATTCCCTAAGCAAGAAATACCCCTGGACCTCCAGGTTTTAAATGTGGCGTCTGTGTGCCCCGGTTGAAAATCCCATGCTCCCACTATAGGAGTACAAGGAGAGATTTTTTGTGAATTACCCTTGTCTTGCTGCATTATCTTCCAAGCTTTAATTCTATTTAATACAGTAGGGTTTTTACAATGGTCCATAATGACTTTCATCTTATCTAAAAATAAGAGATTGATGAGGGGACACTTCGCTTGAGAAGCCTCAATGTCCAGCCAGATTGATTGTGGGTCACACGAAACCCAGTTGGCTATGTAGCTTAATAGAGAACTCAGCTGATGCTTACTAAAGTCTGGAAAATCCAGTCCTCCCCTTGCTTGTGGGAGCTGCAGCTTCTTTAATTTAATAAGGGGCCACCTATGATTCCAAATAAGACATTAGTTTTGCTTGTTGTCTGTATAGGGTCTTTCAAGTTCATTAGCTGCTAATTTAGTGGGTTGGTGGGTTTGTGGGCTATGATGCCAAGAGGTCTGAGTAGTCTGGCAGTCATTTCTGAGATGTCTTTGACGTAAGGGAGAGTGGCTAAGGTTTCTGATCGTGTTTCATCTGCTTGTTTGGGTTTGTTGCTGAGAAATCTGCTGACTGTGTTCATTTGGTACCCATTCTTTTTGAATATGCTGTACAGGTGACTTTCCTCTGCTCTGCTTAGTTCCTTTGTGCTGCAGTGTGTGGTGGCTCGTTGAAACAATGTTCTGAAGCAGCTTCGTTTGTGGGTGTTGGGGTGATTGCTTCTGTAGTTCAATATTTGGTCCTTATATGTTGTTTTCCTGTAGATGCTGGTTTGAAGTTCCCCATTGGCTGTTTGCTCTACTGTGACATCTAGGAATGGCAGTTTGTTGTTGTTTTCTGATTGCTTCTGCAGTTCAATATTTGGTCCACATATATTGTTTTCCTGTAGACACTGGTCTGCAGATATTCGAAAAGGACAGCAGTTCAGGCAGCATCTGAGCAGGAAAATTGATTATTCGGGCAAAAGCCCTTCATAAGAATGGAGCATTCCTGATGAAGGGCTTTTGCCCGAAACGTCGATTTTCCTGCTCTTCAGATGCTGCCTGACCTGCTGTGCTTTTCCAGCACCACTCTAATCTAAAAACTCTGGTTTCCAGCATCTACAGACCTCACCTTTGCTTAGATTTGCAGATTTTCCTCAATTCCATGTTCCTACCTTTTCTCCATAAGCCTTGATCCATTTACTGCTTTAAAGTGTCTACCTCAGCCTTGAATATATTTAACAAGCCAGCCTCAATAGCCATCTGCAGTGAAGAATTCCACAGAAACACTACCCTCAGAGAAGAAATTTCTCATCATGTTTTAATGGGAGATCCATTATTCTGATATTATGCCCTCTGATCCTAGACACTCCCAAAATGGGGAAAACAATCTTTCTGCATCTACCCTGCCAAGCCTTCTAAGAATCCTGCATGTTTCAGTAAGGTCTTCTCTCATTCTCTGAACTCCAGTGAATCAAGGCCCAAATTACTCAACATCTCCTCATATATAAATCCTATTGTACCTATGATCAACCGAATGAATCCTCACCGGACTGCCTCCAATGCCAGGATACATTTCCTTCGAGTACTGTTAACAATTCTGGACAGTTATCTATGTGTGGTGTAACCAATGCCTCATATTTTATGAAGACTTGGCTAGTGTTATACTCCATTCCCATTGAAAGGCCGTTAGACCATGTGCCTTCCTTATTACCCACTGAATTTGTAGGCTAACCTTTTGTGATTCATGCACAAGAACTCCCATGTCCCTCTGAGTTGTACCTTTCTGTAGTCTCTCTCTCTCATTTGAATAATATTCAGGTCTTATATTCTTCCAACCAAAAAGTGTATAACACAATTTTCCCACATTATATTCCATCTGCCAAGTTTTTTGCCCACTCTGGCTAAGCATTCACAACAGTCCATGTAATATCAAGAAGTTGCTTAAGGCACTAGAAACTGCAGTTTTGTGGCCCCCAAAAACATTCCAGCAATATTACTGAAGACCTGGCCTCCATGTAATGTTGAAAGATTAAACTGGAATCTCTCTGGACATTAATGTAATATTAAAGGGTTAAATTGTACTGACTAAACATTCTTGAAGTGAGTAGGGATGACATTCATGCAGGAATGCGAATGACTCTGACCCCATTTAGACAGTCATTTGCTACTACTCCCCTACTATTATCAAATTAAACTATCATTCAATCTCTTCCATCCAGAAATGCTTTCATGGTCATCCCCTGAAGCTAGGACATATCACACCTACATTGTCTTGGGGAATCACTGAGTCAGGAAATCATCTGCGTAATGATTCCCCAGGATTAGGGCATCAGCATTTACATTATCTCAGAGGATGATCACATCCCACCATTGTACCAGAAGTAACATGTGACTGAGAGTGTGGCTGGGGGTTGTCTCGAATGGCATGTGACTGTGGGGAAGTGGCCAGACCATTGCCCCTTGACATTCAATGGTGTTATCATCACTGAATCCCTCCCCCCACCTGAGAGAGGGAGGTTCAGAGGGAATTGCAACTAACCAGAAGCTGAACTGGACTGGTCACTGAAATTCAGAGGCTACGAGAGCAGGTCAGAGGAATCCTGCAATAAATCACTCATCTTCTGATTCCCCAAAGCATGTTCACCACCTACAAGGCACAAGCCAGGAGTGTGCTGAAATAGGGCCCACCTGTCTGGGTCGAGTTAGCTCTAACACCCAACAAGTGTGACACCACTGCACAAACACACTCTCCCTCTACCAAGCTCATTTGATAGCAGCAATGTGTACCATCTACGAGATGATATTCACTAAGGTTTTTTAAACAGCATATTCCAAGTCAATGATCACTTTCATCTTGAAGAACGAGGGCATCATATACATGGGAAAACCACCAAGTTCACCTCCAAGCCAATTACTATCCTGACTTGGAAATGTGTCACAGAATCCCTACAGTGTGGAAGCAGACCACTCAGCCATCAAGCCAACAGCAAACCTCTGAAGAGCACCTCACCCAAACCAACACCCTACCCTATCCCTGTAAGCCTGCATACCCATCCTAATCCACATAGCCTCCAAATTTCTAGATACAATGGGCAATTTAGCATGGGCAATTCACCTAACCTGCTCCTCTTTCGACTGTGGGAAGAAACCAGAGCACCCGGAGGAAACTATGCAGACACGGGGAGAATGTACAGACTCCACACAGACAGCTGGCTGAGGTTGGAATCGATCCAGTGTCTCTGGCGCTGTGGTGCTAACCACTGAGCCATCATGCCACTTTTTCAACATTGGTCAGAATCCTGGAACTCCTTTGCTGACAGCATTGTGGGTCCATGCATAGCAAGGGAATGCAACAGGGTGGGTAATAAGTGCTGGCCCAGCCAGCAATGCTCACATCCTATGAATAAACAAAATAGTGACCTACCCATTTATATCTCTCTGAAAACTCTGTCATCCCCATTACTTACCCTTCCACTGATTTTGTGTCATCTGCAAACTTGGTGATAATACACTCATTTCCATTATCCAAATCATTTTTATATTGCAAAACATTATCACCGCAGCACTGATCCCTGCGGCACTCCGCTAGTTACAGATTGGCATCCTGAGAATGTCTCCTTTATTCCAACTCTGTCTTCTATGAGTTTTCCAATCCTCTAATCTAAAGCTTTTGCTGTAGGTACACATTCAAAGGCCACTGATGCTGGCACACAATGGATGAGAATGCCAATATCTATGCCTGCACACCTCACCTTCTCCCCCTCCCTCCTTTGGCAGTCCCTCAGAATTGTAACTTATTTGCTTCCACTCTGCTTGGATACTTTTTGAAATGATTAATAAAGTACAATGTGCAATCTGCAGACTCTACCATACGTGGAGCAGCTCGTGCCTGAAGGTTTGGGTAGATGGGCTGTTTGGAGGTTTGTGGATTGCCTCAGAGACTGTGTCTCTGCGTGCTCCCAATATTTCGCAATGTTGTCGGTGCCTTCCTGAATCAGCCTTCTCCATTCCAGTGATCGCAAGACAGGGTCTTGCATGAACCTGTGGGTATATCTGACCTCTTTAGGGATGCTTTGGGAACAATTACTAAAGTGTCTCCTCAAGAGACTTCTACTCAGTTAGTTCAGAGGAAAGCAATTGCTTTGGCAGTCTGATGTCAAGCATTCAAGAAACATTGCAACTTCTAATAGCAATTATCAAAATAAGTTAATGAAATGTAAGGAGGAACAGTATCTCGAAGTTAAATTGCTGGAATTAAAATCATCATTGCCTGACATGACAACTGCAGAATTAAATCATCTAGTTTATTTCAAATAAAAGTATGTTATTAAGCATAACATAAGCACAAGTAACTTTTAGCCCCTTCACACAATGTAGGATTTCAAAAATGACACTATAAAGGAATGATATTTCAGAACACTCATGTTATTGTGCAACTGCATAATAAAGTGAAAATGTGGAAAATAGATGGTGGCCTGTGCCTCCACAGGAAGATAGGTCACCAGCACTACACTGCTTTTCAATCTAACCAGCAATAAGCAAGATCTTGGATATCTGACCTTTCATAATAAACTAGTTAGATTCTTTTATCATTATATTTGGTGTGTTTTTTAAAATCGGGGGAGGAATAGAATTGAGCAAAGGAAACAGTTTCATTTTGACAGTATTGCCCATACAGATGATCAGTGTTGAATGTGCTCCAGGCAACTGAGGTGTCATCTTCCTGTGGGAGGGATTGGGTCAAAATTGCACAACAACCAGACCCTGAGGCTAATGGGTGCATGCAAAACGGAAGGGAAGGGAAGGGAAGGGAAAAGGCTTTATATTGAAAACTGCCTGCAGCTGAAAAGGATGATCCCCACATATTATCATTCCTTTTAAATATGTTCAAGGCCAAATCTTTTTATACATTTGAAATTCTAGGATTTAAAAAAAAGGTTCAATTCTTAATATACTAAAGGCAGTATGAGTACAGTGTCTGATTAAACAAGATTTTGTGCACTGGGTGGGAGAGATGGTAAACAAATGAACAGGATTGTAGGGAGTGCCATTCTGCAAATTTTCAGTGAAGAATTTTTTTGGATTAACCACCTTCTGCTATTCTTATGGCTACTTCAAACCAGAATGACAGAAATACAATGGGTAAGAAGAAACCAGCAAAAATAAAAGCTACGATTTCTGCACCACTCTCCTGTTCTATCAAATAGACTGCCTTTCCTGAAGACACCTGCATTCCCTAAACATATCCCAACTTGCTCTATTACAAATGCAGCAGTGGTCTTTTTCAGTATCCAGACACTGTACTATCGGTGTCAACTGCTGTCCCTTCATCTCCTGGTCAAAATTCTCAATAGTCACTAAAGGACAGCATCAGAACTGCAAGGCTGAGTTCTACGCTGCTCAACATACTTGGATTTGAAAAGAACAAATTTGACTTTATAAAGGCACTATTCAAGTTCTTTTTAACTGGGTGAACAGAACGCAAAATATCTGTCTTGAACTCCACACCCTCACAAGGTGAGGTGTGTCCAACATCTAAACCAGTTAGGTCGTTAATGTTTGGCTCTACAGGTGCAAATAGCAAACCTAGACAGATTAAAAGGGCAGATTAATGGTACAAGACAATTTAAGGTTAACAATACTGCTCCATGCACAGTTTAAGGAACAACAAAGTTACTTTGATACAGCAAATCTCTTGTGGAACTACTCATGGGTGGACCCAAGACCTGTACTGCAGTTATTTTATACAATATGTTCGCACATGTTTGTGGGCGGCACGGTGGATAGCACTGCTGCCTCAGCGCCAGAGACCCAGGTTCATTTCCCGCCTCAGGCGACTGACTGTATGGAGTTTGCACATTCTCCCCGTGTCTGCGTGGGTTTCCTCTGGGTGCTCCGGTTTCCTCCCACAGTCCAAAGATGTGCAGGTGAATTGGCCATGCTAAATTGCCTGTAGTGTTAGGTAAGGGGTAAATATAGGGGTATGGGTGGGTTGCGCTTCGGCGGGGCGGTGTGGACTTGTTGGGCCGAAGGGCCTGTTTCCACACTAAGTAATCTAATCTAATCCCATAAATAAAACATGCTGTGATACATCTCTTGAGCATGTGGGTCCTGCACCCAGATTTTCTAGCTCAGAGGTAAGGCCACTACCATTGCACCCCAAGATTTGCAGTGTAGGTATTTTATAATAAACCTGTTCAAAGATGTCATTACACACCTCTAGAGCAGGTGGGACTTGAACTCAGGCCTTCTGCCCCAGAAGGCAGAGCCACTACCACTGTGCCACAAGAACCCTTAAGGTGTGTAATGCTTGCTTGTTACATTTAATTGAAGTATTGCTGACCTGATCCTGTAACGCTACAGCTTAGCTACTCCCTGCAAGGATTGAACAGATACCACTAGAGATCAACTAAAGTTTAATTAACATTGTTCAAGAAACTTCCCAAATTGGCAAATACCTGTAAATTTCCATCTCCTCCCTTTGGGAAGAGGCCAAGTTATCAAAACCAGTTGGTAGTTACAACCTTTCTTGGTATTTTTGTTTGGACTGTCTAATTGTGGCATTCCTGTTCTGTGACTCAACATGCATGTCCACATGATTGTATAATAGATACAAGAATAATAGCCAACACATTTTCACATTAGGGTCAAGAAACATTCCAAAGCTTTGAACATCAACGGTCAAAATCAATACTTTCCAGCTAAATGCTTAATCCTGAATTCTGAAAATAAAGAGGCTTAACTTCCTGTTGTTATTGTTTCTAAATGAGTGATTTGGGTTGCAATTTAATGTAAGAAAAACACAAAGCTGAGCTAAGTGGAAGGGAAACCAAAACTGGCAGAACAAAGCAGTTCGATTTAGCAAGCGTCTGGAAAAATAGGGGGATAACGAGTTAGAAGCAAAGCTGAAGAAACACCTTGTAAAAGGTTAACAAGTAATGACATGACTAAACTAAAAGGCAGATGGAAAAAGACACTGGGTTAAAAATTCAAAAGGGGTTGATGTTTTTAATTGAATGGCTCCCAATAGATTTGAAGGTCAATTAAGACATTAAATACTGGGGGATTGGGAGGAATAACTGTGCAGTGCTGTATATGAAACATGGATTAGAATATGTATTTTCTAGTTGTCAGAAAAATAAAAGCAAGGTTGGAGCTTACTGATGGAAAAGTTAGAGTGAGAATGAAACCCAGAGAATCAAAATTTTGGTTCAGTGAATATAAACCGCTTCACAAACCATGATGACCTAATCACACAACTGTCACAGGATAGAAGGAAACAACATGGCCTCATCAATTTCCTTGTGCTACTCCCTGACCTTCTTCCTACAGCACTACACATTCTTCCCAAGAACCAACAAACCCACATCCACACTTCTCAGGCATGCTCTCCATCACAGAAATATTAACTAAACTTATATAACTATTAATCAATCATCACCTTGCCATTTTACATTCAAGCAGCTCCTCACTTCTCCCATAAACCACTGACTTACTGCTTCTGTTTTAGCTCTTGAACTAATTTGCTTAGTGAGTTCCCTATCTCTGCCAATCCCTATCTCCTGATAGAAATTGGGAATATTTTCCCTATCAATCTTTCTCCATTCCAAATAAAAATAGTGTTATTAAACTGAGTGAGCACATCACCAAATGACAAGTTCATTTGTTCTGCACCTAGAGTCAGATTCCATACATCTCTGCAAATGATTAGCAAGGTTGCAGCTCCCCATTCTGGGGCACCATGGAATCAAGACGGTTTTTCTTTATTTTAACTTATAATAGAGAAAATCTTTAGAACTGTTTCTTTTTTTTATTGTTAAGATTTTGAGAAAATAAACACAGTGACCTTTCAATTGCTTTAGGTAGGTTTAAAGCACACGAAACTAATGAAACTACAGAATAAATATTTGTCTACATTTTAGTGACTAAAGTGCAAAGTTAAAAATCACACAACACCAGATCATAGCACAACATGTTTATTTGGAAGTACGAGCTTTCGGAGCACTGTTCCTTCATCAAGTAGCTAGTGGGTCAGGATCACAGCACACAGAATTTCTGTCCTATGATCCTGCCCAACTGGCTACCTGATGGAGAAACAGCGCTCCGAAAGCTCGTACTTCCAAATAAACCTGTGGTGCTATGACCTGGTGTTGTGTGATTTTTAAAACTTCGTCCACCCCAGTCCAGCACCTTCACATCATGACTGAAATGTAGAACAATTCTAAACAAAAATCTTCACTTTTATTGATGTTTTGAGCAGAATGATTTTTTAGAAGGAATGTAGGTTTGCTTCCAATTAATCAATGTTCCTGCAAAAGCAGAAAGTGCTTTTCCCCATCCTGAGTGATTGTCATTCTCAGTCAAATGCTGTGCCCTCCTACTCACATGGTGATATTTTGACTAATTACCTCTTCCACGGAAGGGGACTGGTTTGGTCTGTGAACAATATAACAAAACAGGGCTGAAATGTTACATCCGCACACCTTCAGTGGTAGAAGTAATGTTTTTGCCCCTGTTATTCGCAGATCATCAGATTCTCCCAAAAGCTAATATACAAATTTCAATGAAAAATTGGTACATAGACAAGGTATGGCCCAAGGAAGAACTGATTAGTTTTTAGAACAAAAATAAATGGTAGATGTGAGTGATGTAAATTATGAAAGCATCCACTAACACTGAGAAACAGACCAAACTGACCTTTCTCAGTGGAGCAGGTGGTTCTAAAATGTTGTGAATTGTCTCAGCTGCTTTGGTGGAATTTGTCACTGCTGTCAAAATGTAATCAGTTTTCAGAGCAGGTAGTTGGATGTGACTTGGCCAGTGAAATTAAAGCTCTCAAAAGAATTTTTTTTCAGCTTTGTAGTTACCGGGCATTAACCAAAGAAGGGTGTGAGTGGCAGAAGGTATGTACTCTATTCAGTGCTCCATTCACTTCACTTGCAAATATATTGAGTGGAAAACAAGAACTCCATTTCAATTTTACTGTGGTTTGCAAAATATGAATAATCTTGTCTTCTCTCAAGTAAGCAGAGAAGGGAGAGGGTTTCATCTCATCTGAACAGCATAAATAAGGAGACCATGAATCAATAGGAACATAAGCCCTTTGCACAAATTTCATCTGCATGCAATTGCATTCAATTAGGCAGCTTTGGTTGACACAGACAATAAGAAATATGGATAATGGAACAAATTTACATTTATCAACAATGCAATTAAATAAATAACCATCTTCAGAAATACTAGCATCAACATGTTGTTTGCAACCAAAAAAGAACTGAGAATGGACTATATTTAGGATTTTATCAAAAGGGGATTTTAATGCATCACCATAATCTACCCACCTAACTGATAAAAGATACTTAATCTTCCAAACTTGCTTTTATACCCAACCGTGGCACATTCTCAAAATTGTGTAATAGATAGTTTCAAGACAATAGATATTCTCCATTAAAAAAATGTCGACTTTTCTCATAAGACTAGCAGAGCAACTTATAACAACAAAACATAACATTTGACCGCTGATCAGGAAGCAGGCAAACAATCATTGATATAAATGCAATCAAAGTACCTGGACCAGAGAATCAGCTTTGGTTCTTCAATCCAAAGACTGAAGCCTAGGGACGATGACCTATGTGGTTGAGGATAATTTGACATATCACATTTTTTATTCTCTCGGCCCTAGTTTGTCACCATTTTCAGCTGACATCAGTCTGAAGACAATTAAAATGTTTTGTTTGTCATTTATATAAATGATTTATGAGATTATAAAAGGCATAGTTCATAAATTTGCGGATGACACCAAAATTGGTGGCAAAGCAAATAGTGAAGAAGGTTTTCTAAGATTACGTAGGGATCTTGACCAAATGGGTCAATGGGCTGAAAAATGGCAGATGGAGTTCAATCTGGATAAATGCAAGGGGGATAGGACATGCAATTAATGGTAGGTCCTTGGGTAGTGTTGCAGAAAGAGGGACCTTGGGGTTCAGGTACATAATCCTTTGCGGTTTGAGTCACATATAAACAGGGTGTTTAAAAAAAAAGCATTTAGCACACTTGCCTCTTCATTGTTCAGACCTTTGAATGTAAGAGTTGGGAAGTCATGGGGTTGGGTTTACAGGACATTGGTGAGGCCTCTTCTAGAGTACTGAGTCCAGTTCTAGGAATGATATTAAGATAAAGATGGTTCAGAGGATTTACCATGATTTTGCTGGGAACAGAGGGTGGAAAGGCTGGGACTTTTTCCACTGGAGTGTAGGAGGTTGAGAGATGACCTTATAGAGGTTTATAAAATCACGAGGGTTATAGACAGGTTTAATGTTAGGTGTCTTTTCCTTAGGATGTGGGATTTCAAGATTAGGGGAGCATTTTTTTTCAGGTGAGGGTAGAGAGATTAAAAAAAAGGGCATTTTTTTTTAAAACACAGGTGTGAACACATGTGTAGAATGAACTCCCTGACCAAGTGGTGGATGTGGGCACAGGGAATATTTAAAAGGCACTTAAGTACATATATGAATAGGAAAGGTTTGGAGAGATATGGTCAAGCACAGGCAGGTGGGACTAGGTGAGTTTGGGATTATGGTTTGCATGGACCAAGGGGTCTATTTCTATACTGTATGACTCTATGACAGGCATCTATCTAACACTCAAACTGTCTTTTTTCATTCTAGGCTAAGAGTATGGAGTTAGTTTCTTCTACAGACCAGTTGTAAATCTGTTCAGTCACAGATGCTGCACTACCCATTTATCTCTTGAATAGAGACCCTCCAATGATGAGTGTATTGTGCTCCAAAAACATACTTATCCATGTAAATTTGAGGCAATGCCTTCCTTAGCATCTTGCCGTCTGCTCACTAACTCAAAAACAAAGTGGTTTCAGGGGATGAAAGCTCACGTAATGCCTCAGGACTAACTCAGGTTTACTAGCTCCTTAAGATCAAACACAGACTTTGTGTGAACCTCAGCATCTACCAATCAGCCATTACGGAAGTATGCTTTGATTATTTAAGAACTCAAACAATGGATTTTCAAACTAGAATACAATATAACATTGTATTATTGAATAGCAATATGTAGGAACTCTAAGAATATCTCAAAAATCAGGAGAGAGGGCAGACTTGCTAAACAGGTTCCAGAGACACAAGGAACTGCTGTCAATATTTGAGCAGAGAAAGACTAGTCATCTTGCATTGGATAAACAAGGGTTCATGCAATAAAATAAAGCTCAGGAGATTTTGGAAACAAGGAAAAGTTTAGTCAAAGAAGGAATTTGAAATCAAGACTGAAAATCTTAAGGTTCATCATCAAGAGAAGAGATAATTCTCTTGTTGAACTACTTCACAACTGGAGCCAGAACTGTTTATTGGTAAAGTTGAAAATCACATGACACCAGGTTTTGTCCAACAGGTGTATTTGAAACTATAAAGGTTTCAGAGCGCTGCTCCTTCATCAGGTAGCTAGTGGAGCAGGATACATAGGACACAGAATTTCTATGTAAAAAGATCAAACTGCCATACAACTGATATGATATATTAGACAAATCTAGATGGCTGTTAAGTCTTTAATCACTTATAATGTGGATTATGAGGTGATTAAAGACTTCACAGCCATCTAGGTTTGTCTGATACATTGGAACAGTTGTATGACACTTTGATCTTTTACTCAGAAATTCTGTGTCCTTTATATCCTGCCCCATTAACTACGTGATGAAATAGCAGCACTCCAAAAGCTTGTACTTTCAAATAAACCTGTTGGACTATAACCTGATGTTGTGCGATTTTCAACTTTGTCCACCCGAGTCTAACACCAGTTCCTCCACCACATATTTATTGATAGACAGACTCTCTCAGGAAACTGAACACCATAATTTACATGCACAAAACTCCCTTATTCATTCATGCTGCAATTCAACATTTGACCACAAATTCAAACATTAGTATCCTCTGTACTGGCAGATGGAATTTAATTTTGATAAATGTGAGGTGCTGCATTTTGGAAAAGCAAATCAGAGCAGGACTCATACACTTAATGGTAAGGTCCTGGGGAGAGTTACTGAATAAAGAGACCTTGGAGTGCAGGTTCATAGCTCCTTGAGAGTCATAGGTAGATAGGATAGTGAAGAAGGCATTTAGTATGCTTTTCTTTATTGATCAGAGCAATGAGTATAGGAATTGGGAGGTGATGTTGCTGCTGTACAGGACATTGGTTAGGCCATTTTTGGAATATTGTGCACATTTCTGGTCTCCTTCCTATCAGAAGGAAGGATGTTGTGAAACTTGAAAGGGTTCAGAAAAGATTTACAAACATATTGCCAGGGTTGGAGGATTTGAGCTATAAGGATAGGCTGAATAGGCTGGGGCTATTTTCCCTGGAATGTCTGAGGCTGAGGGGTGACCTTATAGAGGTTTATAAAAGTCATGAGAGGCAATGGATATGAGAAATAGATTAGGTCTTTACCCTAGGGTGGGGGAGTCCAGAACTAGAGGGTATAGGTTTAAATATAAAAGGGACATAAGGGGCAACTTTTTCACAGAGGGTGGTGCATGCATGGAATGAGCTACCAGAGGAAGTGATGGAGGCTGGTAAAATTACAGCATTTAAAAGGCAACTGGATGGGTATATGAATAGGAAGAGTTAAGATGGATATGGGCCAAGTGTTGGCAAATGGGACTAGATTAGGTTGGGATATCTGGTCTGCATGGATGAGTTGGACCGAAGGGTCTGTTTCCATGCTGTACATCTCTATGACTCTATGGTTAATATTCTTGAGGATAAGTCTGATGTGCTATAATGATATTGGTCAACGATTTGCACGAACAGATTGTAAAACATTTCCAAATTTTGATCGATTAGATGAGAGAACAGTTTGTAAATGCTGTAATTTTGTGGCAAATTCAAGTTTCTCCATGTGAACTATTAATTGCTTCCCTTTCTTCACTGACCTGAAGTGCGATTCTAAAATGTCCTGCTTTTAGGACTTGGGCCATGCAGATCCAGATATTGTGATCAATATATTATGACAGTACATAATGATCAGTCTGTTTAGCTATCATTACTTTTGTTTTGAATTTATGCATGGGGTTGTCAGACAATAACATCATCTGATAATATCATTGGCAACAGACGTTTTAACAAAAGAACACAAAACATTGAACGTGTTCCTCCTTTCTTCATATATCTTGCTTTTCATTATCAATTTTTGGAAGTACAATTATGAGTTTCCCATCATATTTTAAATTTGTACTTGTCAGTTTCACGAATGAAACTGTAATATGAATGATGGGAAGCAATGCCACATTAGAATCTGGAAAGGAGATTCTGCACATTGCTACGTTGTTACTGCTTCACTGCTAAGTACTGCTATTACCATCCATATTCCTCTGTCTCAACAGGTGTTGATCTGCAAGCAATTCAAATGTCACTCAATCTATTCTTCGTGATAAGGTTACATTCACTAAATTACTAGGCAACTTCCTATGGCTTTATACCTGGGGAGATAGGAGCTGCATGGTGTTGAAAGCTGTTGGCAAAGACTGATTACCCTAAACTGTAGGCAACCAACATTCAGTCTTAATCTTTGCACTAAATTACTAAACTGCAGAAATTAGATCAGATTAGATTACTTACAGTGTGGAAACAGGCCCTTTGGCCAAACAAGTCCACACCGGCCTGCCGAAGCACAACCCACCCAGACCCATTCCCCTACATTTACCCCTTCACCTAACACTACGGGCAATTTAGCATGGCCAATTCACCTAACCTGCACATTTTTGGATTGTTGGAGGAAACCGGAGCACCCAGAGGAAACCCACGCAGACACGGGGAGAATGTGCAAACTCCACACAGAGAGTCGCCTGAGGGGGGAAACTGAACCTGAGTCTTTCGCGCTGTGAGGCAGCAGTGCTAACCACTGTGCCGCCCATAATGGTGAAGAAAACGTGCATGAGTACAATCATAATAGGAAGTCACAAGCCCTAGAATAAAATGAAAACCGAATGTGTCATCACTCCTACAAAATACTGATAACAAAAGATTACTAAGGCATAGTGTAGCACAATTGACTGAACACCAGGAACTTAAAGCACAAGCCACAGTTAGATTGATACATCCCCACAGCAGGGTGCACCAGGAATTAAATGAAGACAGCAGTTGCCACAATGGTAATTTTTGTGTAAAAAAGAACTGTGGAAATCAATAAAGTGAAAAAACAATGGTGTAGAAATAAATCTATACACCAGCAAGATCACTGTCAAGTCTACAGATGGATCAACAGGTACCAGTGAAGTAAAAAAGATGTTCATGGCAATTATGTCCTATCCCTGCAGCCACAGATTGATTTTTCCTGCTTTCATTCAAAATTTACTTTTGAAGCACTTGTTATTTTCCCCATCTCGGTAGACCTACAAACTTCCAAAATCTAGCCTCTTGCGCATCCTCAAATTTTCAGCACTCTGATGGCCATTCCTACTGTGCCTAAGCCTTCAAATCTGGAATTCTTTCCTCAATCCTCCCCGGATTTCTACATCTCATTTGCTAGGTCACACCTTAAAGCCTACTTCATTGGCCAAGATTATGGAGAGCTGGCCCCTATTATCCCCTTGAATGTTGCTAAATTTCGTTGATAACATTCAGGTGAAGTGTATTGAGATGCTTTATGACAGTCAAGGCATAATATGAATCATATCTGTCATTATCTTTAAAGACAGTAGTAAAATAAATGCTAAATTTGAGCTAAAGAGAGGCAAGAGCAAAAGAGCAAGCATGAGCTTGTGTATTTATGATTGGACCAGGGATCATCTTATGCAAGAGAGGTAGCCTGTAATATAAAATCAGGATCATTAAAACATCTCCTGAATGAGCTCCCATCACTTAAGGGAGCTGTGAATCAATTTTCCTCTTTTTAATTGGTCTGTTTTCACAATCTGGCTTTCCCTTTTTACATGCCAAGACTTTTCAAGTGGGTAGTATTCCTGTACGAGTATGTATGGAGTACAAAGACATTTGCATGTTAGATGTGACAGTTGGTCCTTATCAATCTGTTACTTATGTATATTTACATGGATTTACAATGGATATGCTGATGGTTTCAGGTAGAACAGACAATACACTCACCACAAGGGCCAATAATGCCAAAAGGTTTTGATAACTCTTAGAAATGTTAGCAGGTTCATGGGTTATCAACAGCAAACTGTAAAGACATCCAACAGTACAGAAAAGACATAACTTTCTGATTGTCTAGACAACATTAAAAAGATTAATTTTTCAAAAGCAGTGGTAGATTAATTAGTGAAGTTAGGTCACATGGGATTCAGGGTGAGCATGCCAATTGGATACATAATTGGCTTAATGGCAGGAGAAAGTAGTAATGGAGGGCTGTTTTTCTGACTGGAGGTGTGTCACCAGCAGTATTCCACAGGAATCAGTTCTGGATCCTCTTTTGTTTGTCATTTATATAAAGATTTGGATGAGAATATAAAAAGACATGGTTAGTAAGTTTGGGGACAACACTAAAATTGGTGGCATAGTAGACAGTGAAGAAGGTTTTCAATGATAACAAAGAAATCTTGATCAAGTGAATCAATGAGCTGAAAAATGGCAGATGGAGTTCAATCTGGATAAATGTAAGGTATTGCATTTTGGTACAATAAATGGGTAGAGCTTATAAAATTAATGGTCTGGCCCTGAGTAGTGCTGTAGAACAGAGGAACCTAGGGGTTCAGGTACATAATGCTTTGAAGTTTGCATCACATATAGACAGGGAAGTTAAAAAGGCCTTTAGCATGCTTGCCTTCATTGCTCAGTCCTTTGAGTATAAGATTTGAAACGTCACATTGAGGCTGTACTAGACATTGATGAGGCCTCTCTGGAATACTGTGTCTAGTTCGGGTTGCCTAGTTATAGGAAGGATATTAAGCTATAGATGGTTCAGAAGGAATTTATTGGATGTTGCTAGATATGGAAGATTTGAGTTATAAAGTCAGGCTGGATAGGCTGGGATTTATTTCATTAGAGTGTAGGAGACTGAGAGATGGTCTTATAGAAGTTTATAAAATCATGAGGGGTATGGATAGGGTAGTTGTCTTTTTCCTAGGATGAAGGATTTCAAGACTATAGGCCACATTTTTAAGGTGCGAGGAGAGAGATTTAAAAATCGAGGGGCAAATGTTTTACACAGAGTGGTCTGTGGTGGTATGACCTTCCAAGGAAGTAGCAGAGGTGGGTATAAGTACAATGTTCAAAAATACATTTGGATAAGTACATATATAGGAAATGGTTGAAAGGATATGGGCGAGCAACAGCAGTTTAGCTTGGGATTATATTTGGCATAATATGTTGGACCGAAGGGTCTGTTTCTGTGCTGTATGACTCAAAAAGATCAGTAGGACAAATGGGGCAAAATAGGAAGCTAGGACTGAGGTAAATTGAATATTTTGTTAAAATAATGAAAATTTAAGATTGAGTTCCTGAAAGGTCAGGGTAACTGAAGGTCTACCACTAGATACAATATAAAGCCATACCAGGCTAAAGAATGAAATTTATGGGAAGAGCAGGTGCAAATGTAAAATGGGATGAGCATGAAAGCACCAGTACAGGGGAAATTCATATTTAAATACAATATAAGGGAGTGCAAGAATGCAATGTTGGTTAGTGAGGATGAGAGCGGAGCGTGAGGGAGAACATATCAAGGATGACAATTTCAGATCCTGCAGATCAGAAAGTCAAAGGAAAAAGAATTGGAGTGTTTGAATATAAAGACAACAAATTAATTTTTGCAATTAACATGCTGAGGCAAGAGCAGATGCAGGCAAGTAACCAAGGTAGAAACAAATTGTTTTGGAGGTGTTCCTGTGGCACAATAATAAAGTATAAGCTGTGTTAGTGATGAGCTGTGAACCAAATGTTCAGCTCAAGGTTCAACAGAATGTCAAGGCTGCATGTTGAGTTCCAGGAAGGACAATTATGTGTGACTATGGGCTTACTGAAAGAAGTTGTTATTCATTCTTCACTCACTATTTAACATTAGATAAGACAAAAAAGGAGGTAGGATTTTTTTTTCAGAAAATGCTATTGTACAAGTACAGCAATTTTAGCCATAACATATGTCAAGTGCAGCTTTCCTCGGAGGAACAAGTGACTTTAGCCCAATGCCTTCCAATGCTTTCCTCATCCTTGAGGTATTTTACAAGGTAATTGAGAGAATAATTGTTATAATAATACAACTCCATTATCATTGTACCTTAACATCATAATGGTAGGTGAATTAAATTGTCTTTATATTCTGGCAATGCTTATAGAGAGAGACACAGCTGGATTATGAACGATCAGAACTGGTAGAATAATGACAAGCGCCTTTCGAAGAAGTTAGCTCAGGTTCACTTCTAAAGGCACAACACCTGTTAAATGGTTGTTCAAACCAATAACCAATTGGGAAAAAAGAACATCAGATATCTGATAACTGGGCCACATTTCAAAACTCAGTCACCAAAGTGGACACACAAACTAGTAAAGATCTTGAAGCTTGATTTAGAATGCGACATCCAAGATGACAAAATTCAATGACAGAGAATCATGATTAGGCAAACAATCTCTTCAGTCCATGGGCAGAGGTAAAGGGGGAGGGTAAGATATCCTGAAGATAGCCTTTACATATTAAAGGCAACAGGAACAGTCAAGATATTACCTTCTGACATGTCACCAAGAATTCTCAAGAGTATTTGATACTTCCTGATTCAATGTTAGATAGCTGGTATCTGAGGATGACATATAGAACATACCTGGCAGTATTTACTTGCCCACCCACATTATTTAAATTTTCAAATGCCTCAGATTCACATGACATAAATTAGTCATCCAGTATCAGTGAGTGACGTTAATGAAGTTTACTGTAACACAATTGTGAAATAAGTCAATAAAAGAGAAAGCATAGATAATTACAGTATTGAATTATGCATTTCCCAAAAAAATTTCAGCGTTGCCCAGTTGGGGGGGGGGGGGGGGGGGGAGAAAGAAGAGAGAAAGGGTGCTGAGTAAATTCAAACCTCGGGATTTTTTTAAATTTTAAAGCTCCTGTTAACTTGTTCTACTCCTTGATGAACTGATGTCTGTCTGCCCGTCCCCGCCCACCACTGGTTGCAATTCTCCCGTCAGAAACACGGGGCCGCAGGAGTTTCTGGTGTTTTGACCCGGTCACCAAGACGATTAGGCTCCAGTCCCGTTCCCACAGGCAATCCCCGAACCTACCTGGCTCCCAAGATATCTTTCTTCGCGAGGCCGATTCCAGCGATAATTTTCACTCGCAGAATCCGACAACCTTCCTGCAAAATCACGAACATACAGGGTGAAAACACGGAGCTCCTAGCGAGGCCTGACTGGACAAATATATGCAAAGGGCTCAGCTGCCTCGGATCCTGAAGTGTCAGGAATCTGGGAAGCAATTGCCGATGTTAAGGCCTAAGTTCTGGAAGGAGACGAGAGTGCTCTCTCTCCCCGCGGAAGTCATCATGCAGCAGGGGCACGGGGCACGGGTCGCGAATGTCCCCTCCCCTGATTCGGCCCCCCTTTTAGCATCAGTGATTCCCCCCCCCAAACATCCACAACCAGGGCACGGGGAAAGCTCCTGAATTTGAGGGAAGGGACAGGACGGTGGAGGGCACTTTTCCGAACGTGGCCGCCACGTCCAGAAACCAATTGCAGAGATTATCTGCTCCTCCATGTAAAAGAAAATACACACACGGTAGCGACGAACTTACCTCCTCTGTGGGCAGTCCACGCACTTCAGGGAGCGATGCCATCGCCATGAGTGAGGGGAGTGTTTCTGGGCGTTGAGAAACACTCGATGGTTTTTAAAAGGTTAACTCGTCTGCAGATGCGTCCCGCTGCTGGAATGGTGATTACGCAAAACTCGCTGTTTCCTCCCACTCAGAGAGAGAGAGAGATAAAGGGGATGGGGGAACAAATCTGGAATTTCACTTCTATATCCACGCCACAGGCTTCAGTTCCGTTCTGAGGAAAACTTCCTGAGTGGAGCTCACCCGGTGGTTGGGGGGCGGGGGGTGGAAATACAGTGACATCAGTGTCAAAAAGCAGCCACTCAAACAGGCTCGCGCACATCACATGGCGCACATTTGGTTACTTCAGTGATAGCAACATCAAAGGAACAAAGTTACTTTTTGGTACTTTGATGGAAAATTACAGTAGCCTCTGTTCTTTCAGGATACATTGTAACCCCTCAGAGGATACATTGTAACTCTTACCTATTGAATATTCACTTTTTAACACTGGGGAACTCCAGATCGTCTTAGACAGACATTTAACATAATGAAATGCTTTAGTTGGCGCTCTTCCAGGGGGCGTTATGATACAGGGGCATATCGGAGGCCAGAGGAGCCAAAAGCTTCGTCAAAGATGTAAGTTTTAAGTCTTTTAAATGAGGAAGGCAGAGGCACCAAACACAAAGAAACTTTGATGGGAACCTGTTTAGACACCAAGTGGTGGGCAGAGATCCCCCCCCCCCCAAAAAAAAACACAATGTTGAAGATTCACTATGCTCCGCATTTTAAAAAATTACTTTCAGTCGGAAATGCTGTACCACTTATTCTGAGCCTGTGTTTCTGGTTCTAAAACCCATGCCAGTATATCACACCTCTTCCCCCCAACTCGACGCTTTAGAACATAGAACATAGAAGAATACAGCGCAGTACAGGCCCTTTGGCCCTCGATGTTGCGCCGATCCAAGCCCACCTAACCTACACTAGCCCACTATCCTCCATATGCCTATCCAATGCCCGCTTAATTGCCCATAAAGAGGGAGAGTCCACCACTGCTACTGGCAGGGCATTCCATGAACTCACAACTCGCTGAGTAAAGAACCTACCCCTAACATCTGTCCTAAACCTACCACCCCTTAATTTAAAGCTATGCCCCCTTGTAATAGCTGACTCCATATGTGGAAAAAGGTTCTCACGGTCAACCCTATCTAAACCCCTAATCATCTTGTACACCTCTATCAAGTCACCCCTTGTTCAAGAAGGGGAGTAGGGATAACCCTAGTAACTATAGGCCGGTGAGTCTCACTTCTGTTGTGGGCAAAGTCTTAGAGAGAATTGTAAGGAATAGGATTTATGAACATCTGGATAGGAATAATGTGATCAAGGATAGTCAGCATGGTTTTGTGAAGGGCAGGTCGTGCCTCACAAACCTTATTGAATTCTTTGAGAAGGTGACTAAGGAGGTGGATGAGGCGAAAGCGGTAGATGTGGTGTGTATGGATTTTAGTAAGGCGTTTGATAAGGTCCCCCATGGTAGGCTACTGCAGAAAATACAGAGATATGGCATTGAGGGTGAGTTGGAGGTTTGGATTAGGAATTGGCTGGCTGGAAGAAGACAGAGGGTAGTAGTTGATGGTAAAGGTTTATCTTGGAGTGCTGTTACTAGCGGTGTTCCGCAAGGATCTGTTTTGGGACCATTGCTGTTTGTCATTTTTATAAATGACCTGGAGGAGGGGTTAGAAGGTTGGGTGAGCAAGTTTGCAGATGATACGAAAGTCGGAGGAGCTGTTGACAGTGAGGAAGGATGTGGCAGGTGACAGCGGGAAATAGATAAGCTGCAGAGCTGGGCAGAAAGGTGGCAAATGTAGCTAAGTGTGAGGTGATTCACTTTGGTAAGAGTAACAAAAAGATGGGGTACTGGGCTAATGATCAGATACTTGGTAGTATGGATGAGCAGAGGGATCTTGGTGTCCATGTACACAGATCTTTGAAAGTTGCCACCCAGATAAATAGTGCGGTGAAGAAGGCATATGGTGTACTGGCTTATAATTGGTAGAGGAATTGAGTTCCGGAGTCCTGAGGTCATGTTGCAGTTGTATAAGACGCTGGTGTGGCTGCATCTGGAGTATTGTGTGCAGTTTTGGTCGCCATACTATAGGAAGGATGTGGAGGCACTGGAACGGGTGAGGAGGAGGTTTACCAGGATGTCGCCTGGTATGGTAGGAACCCTAACCCTAACTCCTAACCCCAACCCTAACCCTACCCCTAAACCTAACCATATCTTTTCTCTTGTTTTCTCTTCTTTTCTCTTCTTTTCTCCTTTCTTTTCTCTTCTTTTCTCTTTCTCTTTTCTCTTCTTTTCTCTTTCTCTTTTCTCTTCTTTTCTCTTTTCTCTTTTCTCTTCTTTTCTCTTCTTTTCCCTTTTCTCTTCCTTGCTCTTCTTACTCCGTTCTATTCTTTTCTCTTCATTTCTCTTCTTTTCCCTTTTCTCTTTCTTTTCTCTTTTTTTGCTTTTCTCTGCTTTTCTCTTCTTTGCCCTTTTCTCTTCTTTTCTCTTTTCCCTTTTCTCTTCTTTTCTCTTTTCTCTACTTTTATCTTCTTTTCTCTTTTCCCTTTTCTCTTCTTCTCTCTTTTCTCTTTTCTCTTCTTTTCTCTTTTCTCTTTGGTTCTCTTCATTTCTCTTCTTTTCTCTTCTCGTTTCTCTTCTTTTCTCTTTTCTGTTTTCTCTTCTTTTCTCTTCTTTCCCCTTTTTTCTTTTCTCTTCCTTTCTCTTTTCCCTTTCTCTTCTTTTCTCTTTTCTCATTTTCTTTTCTCTTCTTTTCTCTTTTCTCTTCTTTTCTCTTTTCCCTTTTCTCTGCTTCTTTTCTCTTCTTTTCTCTTTTCCCTTTTCTCTTTTCACTTTCCTCTTTCCTCTTCGTTTCTCTTTTCTCTTCTTTTCTCTTTTCCCTTTTCTCTTTTGTCTTCTTTTCTCTCATCTCTTTTCTTTTCTCTTTTTTCTCTTTTCTCTCCTTTTCTCTTTTCTCTCCTTTTCTGTTTTCTCTTCTTTTCTCTTTTCTCTTCTTTTCTCTTTTCTCTTCTATTCTCTTCTTTTCTCTTCTTTTCTCTTTTCTTTTTTCTTGTCTTCTTTTCTCCTTTCTCTTTTCTCTTCTTTTCCCTTTTCTCTTCTTTTCTCTTCTTTTCTCTTCTTTTCTCTTCTTTTCTCCTTTCTCTTTTCTCTTTTCTCTTCTTCTCCATTTTCTCTCCTTTTCTGTTCTTTTGCTCTTTTCTCTTCTTCTCTTGTCTTTTCTCTTTTCTCTTCTTTTCTCTTTTCTCTTCCTTGCTCTTCTTTCTCCGTTCTCTTCTTTTCTCTTCATTTCTCTTCTTTTCCCTTTTCTCTTTTTCTTTTCTCTTTTCTCTTCTTTGCACTTTTCTCTTCTTTTCTCTTTTCCCTTTTCTCTTCTTTTCTCTTTTCTCTTCTTTTATCTTCTTTTCTCTTTTCACTTTTCTCTTCTTTTCTCTTTACTCTTTTCTCTTCTTTTCTCTTTTCTCATTTCTCTTCTTTTCTCTTTTCTGTTTTCTCTTTTCTCTTTTTTCTTTTCTCTTTTCCCTTTCTCTTCTTTTCTCTTTTCTCTTTTTCTTTTCTCTTCTTTTCTCTTTTCCCTTTTCTCTTTTCACTTTCCTCTTTCCTCTTCGTTTCCCTTTTCTCTTCTTTTCTCTCTTCTCTTTTCTTTTCTCTTCCTTTTTCCCTTTTTTCTCTTTTCTCTCCTTTTCTGTTTTCTCTTCTTTTCCCTTTTCTCTTCTTTTCTCTTTTCTATTCTTTTATCTTCTTTTCTCTTTTCTGTTTTCTCTTCGTTTTTCTTCTTTTCTCGTTTCTCTTCCTTTCTCTTTTCTGTTTTCTCTTCTTTTCTCTTTTTTCTTTTCTCTTACTTTCTCTTTTCCCTTTCTCTTCTTTTCTCTTTTCTCTGCTTTTCACTTTTCCCTTTCCCCTTCTTTTCACTTCATTTCTCTTTTCTCTTCTTTTCTCTTCTTTTCTCTTTTCCCTTTTCTCTTTTCTCTTTTCTTTTTCAACTTCTTTTCTCCTTTCTCTTTTCACTTTTCTCTTTCCTCTTCTTTTCAGTTTTCTCTTCTTTTCTCTTTTCTCTTTTAACTTTTCTCTTTTGTCTTCTTTTCTCTCTTCTCTTTTCTCTTCTTTCTCTTCTCTTTGTCTTCTTTTTTCTTTTCTCTCATTTTCTCTTTTCTCTTCTTTTCTCTTTTCTCTTCATTTCTCTTGTTTTCTCTTTCCTCTTTTCTCATTTCCCTTTTCACTTTTTTCTCTTCTTTTCTCATTTCTCTACGGTTCTCTTCTTTCCTCTTCGTTTCTCTTTTCTCTTCTTTTCTCTTTTCCCTTTTCTCTTTTGTCTTCTTTTCTCTCATCTCTTTTCTTTTCTCTTCTCTTTTCTCTTTTTTCTCTTTTCTCTCCTTTTCTCTTTTCTCTCCTTTTCTGTTTTCTCTTCTTTTCTCTTTTCTCTTCTTTTCTCTTTTCTCTTCTATTCTCTTCTTTTCTCTTCTTTTCTCTTTTCTTTTTTCTTGTCTTCTTTTCTCCTTTCTCTTTTCTCTTCTTTTCCCTTTTCTCTTCTTTTCTCTTCTTTTCTCTTCTTTTCTCCTTTCTCTTTTCTCTTTTCTCTTCTTCTCCATTTTCTCTCCTTTTCTGTTCTTTGCTCTTTTCTCTTCTTCTCTTGTCTTTTCTCTTTTCTCTTCTTTTCTCTTTTCTCTTCCTTGCTCTTCTTTCTCCGTTCTCTTCTTTTCTCTTCATTTCTCTTCTTTTCCCTTTTCTCTTTTTCTTTTCTCTTTTCTGTTCTTTGCACTTTTCTGTTCTTTTCTCTTTTCCCTTTTCTCTTCTTTTCTCTTTTCTCTTCTTTTATCTTCTTTTCTCTTTTCACTTTTCTCTTCTTTTCTCTTTTCTCATTTCTCTTCTTTTCTCTTTTCTGTTTTCTCTTTTCTCTTTTTTCTTTTCTCTTTTCCCTTTCTCTTCTTTTCTCTTTTCTCTTTTTCTTTTCTCTTCTTTTCCCTTTTCCCTTTTCTCTTTTCACTTTCCTCTTTCTTCTTCGTTTCCCTTTTCTCTTCTTTTCTGTCTTCTCTTTTCTTTTCTCTTCCTTTTTCCCTTTTTTCTCTTTTCTCTCCTTTTCTGTTTTCTCTTCTTTTCCCTTTTCTCTTCTTTTCTCTTTTCTATTCTTTTATCTTCTTTTCTCTTTTCTGTTTTCTCTTCGTTTTTCTTCTTTTCTCGTTTCTCTTCCTTTCTCTTTTCTGTTTTCTCTTCTTTTCTCTTTTTTCTTTTCTCTTACTTTCTCTTTTCCCTTTCTCTTCTTTTCTCTTTTCTCTGCTTTTCACTTTTCCCTTTCCCCTTCTTTTCACTTCATTTCTCTTTTCTCTTCTTTTCTCTTTTCCCTTTTCTCTTTTCTCTTTTCTTTTTCAACTTCTTTTCTCCTTTCTCTTTTCACTTTTCTCTTTCCTCTTCTTTTCAGTTTTCTCTTCTTTTCTCTTTTCTCTTTTAACTTTTCTCTTTTGTCTTCTTTTCTCTCTTCTCTTTTCTCTTCTTTCTCTTCTCTTTGTCTTCTTTTTTCTTTTCTCTCATTTTCTCTTTTCTCTTCTTTTCTCTTTTCTCTTCATTTCTCTTGTTTTCTCTTTTCTCTTTTCTCATTTCCCTTTTCACTTTTTTCTCTTCTTTTCTCATTTCTCTACGGTTCTCTTCTTTTCTCTTCATTTCTCTTTTCTCTTCTTTTATCTTCTTTTCTCTTTTCACTTTTCTCTTCTTTTCTCTTTACTCTTTTCTCTTCTTTTCTCTTCCTTTTTCTTTTCCCTTTCTCTTCTTTTCTCTTTTCTCTTTTTCTTTTCTCTTCTTTTCTCTTTTCCCTTTTCTCTTTTCACTTTCCTCTTTCCTCTTCGTTTCTCTTTTCTCTTCTTTTCTCTTTTCTCTTTTGTCTTCTTTTCTCTCTTCTCTTTTCTTTTCTCTTCTCTTTTCCCTTTTTTCTCTTTTCTCTCCTTTTCTGTTTTCTCTTCATTTCTCTTTTCTCTTCTTTTCTCTTTTCTCTTCTATTCTCTTCTTTTCTCTTTTCTTTTTTCTTGTCTTCTTTTCTCCTTTCTCTTTTCTCTTCTTTTCCCTTTTCTCTTCTTTTCTCTTCTTTTCTCTTCTTCTCTTGTCTTTTCTCTTTTCCCTTTTCTCTTCTTTTCTCTTTTCTATTCTTTTATCTTCTTTTCTCTTTTCTGTTTTCTCTTCGTTTTTCTTCTTTTCTCTTTTCTCGTTTCTCTTCCTTTTCTTTTCTGTTTTCTCTTCTTTTCTCTTTTTTCTTTTCTCTTCCTTTCTCTTTTCCCTTTCAGTTCTTTTCTCTTTTTCTTTTCTTTTCTCTTTTCCCTTTTTCTCTTCTTTTCACTTCTTTTCTCTTTTCTCTTCTTTTCTTTTCTCTTTTCCCTTTTTTCTCTTTTCTCTCCTTTTCTCTTTTCTCTCCTTTTCTGTTTTCTCTTCTCTTTTGTCTTCTTTTCTCTCTTCTCTTTTCCCTTTTTTCTCTTTTCTCTCCTTTTCTCTTTTCTCTCCTTTTCTGTTTTCTCTTCTTTTCTCTTTTCTCTTTTCCCTTTTTCTCTTCCTTTCTATTCTTTTCTCTTTTCTCTTCTTCTCTTGTCTTTTCTCTTTTCCCTTTTCTCTTCTTTTCTCTTTTCTATTCTTTTATCTTCTTTTCTCTTTTCTGTTTTCTCTTCGTTTTTCTTCTTTTCTCGTTTCTCTTCCTTTCTCTTTTCTGTTTTCTCTTCTTTTCTCTTTTTTCTTTTCTCTTACTTTCTCTTTTCCCTTTCTCTTCTTTTCTCTGCTTTTCACTTTTCCCTTTCCCCTTCTTTTCACTTCTTTTCTCTTTTCTCTTCTTTTCTCTTTTCCCTTTTCTCTTTTCTCTTTTCTTTTCCAACTTCTTTTCTCCTTTCTCTTTTCACTTTTCTCTTTCCTCTTCTTTTCAGTTTTCTCTTCTTTTCTCTTTTCTCTTTTAACTTTTCTCTTTTGTCTTCTTTTCTCTCTTCTCTTTTCTCTTCTTTCTCTTCTCTTTGTCTTCTTTTTTCTTTTCTCTCATTTTCTCTTTTCTCTTCTTTTCTCTTTTCTCTTCATTTCTCTTGTTTTCTCTTTTCTCTTTTCTCATTTCCCCTTTCACTTTTTTCTCTTCTTTTCTCTTTTCTCTTCTTTTCTCATTTCTCTACGGTTCTCTTCTTTTCTCTTCTTTCCCCTTTTCTCTTCTTTTCACTTTTCCCTTTTCCCCTTCTTTTCACTTCTTTTCTCTTTTCTCTTCTTTTCTCTTCTTTTCTCTTTTCCCTTTTCTCTTTTCTCTTTTCTTTTTCAACTTCTTTTCTCCTTTCTCTTTTCACTTTTCTCTTTCCTCTTCTTTTCAGTTTTCTCTTCTTTTCTCTTGTCTCTTTTAACTTTTCTCTTTTGTCTTCTTTTCTCTCTTCTCTTTTCTCTTCTTTCTCTTCTCTTTGTCTTCTTTTTTCTTTTCTCTCATTTTCTCTTTTCTCTTCTTTTCTCTTTTCTCTTCATTTCTCTTGTTTTCTCTTTTCTCTTTTCTCATTTCCCTTTTCACTTTTTTCTCTTCTTTTCTCTTTTCTCTTCTTTTCTCATTTCTCTACGGTTCTCTTCTTTTCTCTTCTTTCCCCTTTTCTCTTCTTTTCTCTTCTTTTCTCTTTTCTCTTCGTTTCTCTTCATTCTCATTTCTCGTTTCTCTTCTTTTCCCTTTTCTGTTTTCTCTTCGTTCCTCTTTTTTCTCTTTTTTCTTTTCTCTTCCTTTCTGTTTTCCCTTTCTCTTCTTTTCTCTTCTTCTTTTATCCTCTTTTCTCTTTTCTCTTCTTTTCTCTTTTGTCTTCTTTTCTCTCATCTCTTTTCTTTTCTCTTCTCTTTTCTCTTTTTTCTCTTTTCTCTCCTTTTCTCTTTTCTCTCCTTTTCTGTTTTCTCTTCTTTTCTCTTTTCTCTTCTTTTCTCTTTTCTCTTCTATTCTCTTCTTTTCTCTTCTTTTCTCTTTTCTTTTTTCTTGTCTTCTTTTCTCCATTCTCTTTTCTCTTCTTTTCCCTTTTCTCTTCTTTTCTCTTCTTTTCTCTTCTTTTCTCCTTTCTCTTTTCTCTTTTCTCTTCTTCTCCATTTTCTCTTCTTTTCTGTTCTTTGCTCTTTTCTCTTCTTCTCTTGTCTTTTCTCTTTTCTCTTCTTTTCTCTTTTCTCTTCCTTGCTCTTCTTTCTCCGTTCTCTTCTTTTCTCTTCATTTCTCTTCTTTTCCCTTTTCTCTTTTCTCTTCTTTGCACTTTTCTCTTCTTTTCTCTTTTCCCTTTTCTCTTCTTTTCTCTTTTCTCTTCTTTTATCTTCTTTTCTCTTTTCACTTTTCTCTTCTTTTCTCTTTACTCTTTTCTCTTCTTTTCTCTTTTCTCATTTCTCTTCTTTTCTCTTTTCTGTTTTCTCTTTTCTCTTTTTTCTTTTCTCTTTTCCCTTTCTCTTCTTTTCTCTTTTCTCTTTTTCCTTTCTCTTCTTTTCTCTTTTCTCTTTTCCCTTTTCTCTTCTTCTTTTCTCTTCTTTTCTCTTTTCCCTTTTCTCTTTTCACTTTCCTCTTTCCTCTTCGTTTCCCTTTTCTCTTCTTTTCTCTCTTCTCTTTTCTTTTCTCTTCCTTTTTCCCTTTTTTCTCTTTTCTCTCCTTTTCTGTTTTCTCTTCTTTTCTCTTTTCTCTTCTTTTCTCTTTTCTCTTCTATTCTCTTCTCTTTTCTCTTGTTTTCTCTTGTTTTCTCTTTTCTTTTTTCTTGTCTTCTATTCTCCTTTCTCTTTTCTCTTCTTTTCCCTTTTCTCTTCTTTTCTCTTTTCCCTTTTCTCTTCTTTTCTCTTTTCTCTTCTTTTCTCTTTTCCCTTTTCATTTTCTCTTTTCTTTTTCATCTTCTTTTCTCTTTTCTCTTTTCACTTTTCTCTTTCCTCTTCTTTTCTCTTTTCTCATTTGTCTTCTTTCCTCTCTTCTCTTTTCTCTTCTTTTCTCTTCTCTTTCTCTTTTTTGTCTTTTCTCTCCATTTCTCTTTTCTCTTTTCTCTTCATTTCTCTTGTTTTTTCTTTTCACTTTTGTCATTTCCCGTTTCTCTTTTTTATCTTCTTTTCTCTTTTCCCTCCTTTCCTCTCCTTTTCTCTTTTCTCTTTTCTCTTTTTTTGCTCTTATTTTCTCCTTTCTCTTTTCTCTTTTCTCTTCTTCTCCATTTTCTCTTCTTTTCTGTTCTTTTCTCTTTTCTCTTCTTCTCCATTTTCTCTTCTTTTCTCTTCTTTGCAATTTTCTCTTCTTTTCTCTTTTCCCTTTTCTCTTCATTTCTCTTTTCTCTTCTTTAATCTTCTTTTCTCTTTTCACTTTTCTCTTCTTTTCTCTTGACTCTTTTCTCTTCTTTTCTCTTCCTTTTTCTTTTCCCTTTCTCTTCTTTTCTCTTTTCTCTTTTTCTTTTCTCTTCTTTTCTCTTTTCCCTTTTCTCTTCGTCTTTTCTCTTTTCCCTTTTCTCTTTTCACTTTCCTCTTTCCTCTTCGTTTCTCTTTTCTCTTCTTTTCTCTTTTCTCTTTTGTCTTCTTTTCTCTCTTCTCTTTTCTTTTCTCTTCTCTTTTCCCTTTTTTCTCTTTTCTCTCCTTTTCTCTTTTCTCTCCTTTTCTGTTTTCTCTTCATTTCTCTTTTCTCTTCTTTTCTCTTTTCTCTTCTATTCTCTTCTTTTCTCTTTTCTTTTTTCTTGTCTTCTTTTCTCCTTTCTCTTTTCTCTTCTTTTCCCTTTTCTCTTCTTTTCTCTTCTTCTCTTGTCTTTTCTCTTTTCCCTTTTCTCTTCTTTTCTCTTTTCTATTCTTTTATCTTCTTTTCTCTTTTCTGTTTTCTCTTCGTTTTTCTTCTTTTCTCTTTTCTCGTTTCTCTTCCTTTTCTTTTCTGTTTTCTCTTCTTTTCTCTTTTTTCTTCTTTTCTCTTTCCCCTTTTCTCTACTTCTCTCTTTTCTCTTTTCTCTTCTTCTCTTGTCTTTTCTCTTTTCCCTTTTCTCTTCTTTTCTCTTTTCTCTTCTCTCTTCGTTTCTCTTCATTTCTAATTTCTCGTTTCTCTTCCTTTCTCTTTTCTGTATTCTCTTCATTTCTCTGTTTTTCTTTTTTCTTTTCTCTTCCTTTCTCTTTTCCCTTTCTCTTTTTCTTTTCGCGTCTTTTTTCTTTTCTCTTCATTTCTCTTCTTTTCTCTTATCTCTTCTTTTCTCTTTTCTCTTTTCTGTCCTTTTCTCTTCTTTTCTCTTTTCTCTTTTTTTGTCTTCTTTTCTCCTTTCTCTTTTCTCTTTTCTCTTTTGTCTTCTTTTCTGTCTTCTCTTTTCTCTTCTTTTCTCTTCTCTTTTCTCTATTTTCTCTTTTCTCTCCTTTTCTCTTTTTTCGTCATTTCTCGTTTTCTCTTTTCTCTTTTCTCATTTCCCTTTTCTCTTCTATTCTCTTCTTTTCTCTTCTCTCTTCATTTCTCTTCGTTTCTAATTTCTCCTTTCTCTTCTTTTGTCTTTTCTGTTTTCTCTTCGTGTTTCTTTTTTTTCCTCTTTTTTCTCTTCCTTTCTCTTTTCCCTTTCTCTTCTTTTCTCTTTTTCTTTTCTCTTCTTTTCTCTTTTGTCTTCTTTTCTCTTTTCACTTTTCTCTTCTTTTCTCTTTTCTCTTCTTTCTCTTTTCCCTTTTCTTTTTCTCTTTTCTTTATCATCTTCATTTCTCTTTTCTCTTTTCTCTTTTCACTTTTCACTTTTCACTTTCCTCTTCTTTTCTCTTTTCTCTTCTTTTCTCTTCCTTCCTCTTTCTTCGTTTCTTTTCTTTTCTCTTTTCTGTTTCTCTTCTTTTCTCTCCTTTTCTCTTTTCTCTTTTCTCTTCATTTCTCTTGTTTTCACTTTTCTCTTTTCTCATTTCCCTTTTCTCTTTTTTCTCTTCTTTTCTCTTTTCCCTTCTTTTCTCTTTTCTCTTTGGTTCTCTTCTTTTCTCATTTCTCTTCGGTTCTCTTTTTTTCTCTTATTTTCTCTTTTCCCTTTTCTCTTTTCTCTTCTTTTCTCTTTTCTCTTTTCTCATTTGCCTTCTTTTGTCTCTTCTCTTTTTTCTTCTTTTCTCTTCTCTTTCTCTTCTTTTTTCTTTTCTCTTATTTTCTCTTTTCTCTTCTTTTCTCTTTTTTCTTCATTTCTGTTGTTTTCTCTTTTCTCATTTCCCTTTTCTCTTCTATTCTCTTCTTTTCTCTTTTCTCTCCTTTTCTCTTCTTTTCTCTCCTTTTCTCTTCTTTTCTCTTTTCTTTTTTCTTGTCTTCTTTTCTCCTTTCTCTTTTCTCTTTTCTCTTATTTTCCCTTCTTTTCCCTTTTCTCTTCTTTTCTCTTCTTTGCTCTTTTCTCTTCTTTTCTCTTTCCCCTTTTCTCTACTTTTCTCTTTTCTCTTTTCTCTTCTTCTCTTGTCTTTTCTCTTTTCCCTCTTCTCTTCTCTCTTCGTTTCTCTTCGTTTCTAATTTCTCGTTTCTCTTCCTTTCTCTTTTCTGTATTCTCTTCGTTTCTCTGTTTTTCTCTTTTTTCTTTTCTCTTCCATTCTCTTTTCCCTTTCTCTTCTTTTCTCTTTTTCTTTTCGCTTCTTTTCTCTTTTCTCTTCATTTCTCTTCTTTTCTCTTATCTCTTCTTTTCTCTTTTCTCTTTTCTCTCCTTTTCTGTTTTCTCTTTTTTTTGTCTTCTTTTCTCCTTTCTCTTTTCTCTTTTCTCTTTTGTCTTCTTTTCTCTCTTCTCTTTTCTCTTCTTTTCTCTTCCCTTTTCTCTATTTTCTCTTTTCTCTCCTTTTCTGTTTTCTCTTCATTTCTCTTGTTTTCTCTTTTCTCTTTTCTCATTTCCCTTTTCTCTTCTATTCTCTTCTTTTCTCTTTTCTCTCCTTTTCTCTTCTTCTCTGGTCTTTTCTCTTTTCTCTTCTTTTCTCTTCTTTTCTCTTTTCTCTTCTTTTCTTGTCTTTTCTCTTTTCTCTTCTTTTCTCATTTCACTTCGTTTCTCTTCATTCTCATTTCTCGTTTCTCTTCTTTCCCTTTTCTGTTTTCTCTTAGTTTCTCTGTTTTTCTCTTTTTTTTTTCTCTTCCTTTCTCTTTTCACTTTCTCTTCTTTTCTCTTTTTCTTTTATCCTCTTTTCTCCTTTCTCTTCTTTTCTCTTTTCCCTTTTGTCTTCTTTTCTCATTTCTCTTCTTTTCTCTTTTCCCTTTTCATTTTCTCTTTTCTTTTTCATCTTCTTTTCTCTTTTCTCTTTTCACTTTTCTCTTTCCTCTTCTTTTCTCTTTTGTCTTCTTTCCTCTCTTCTCTTTTCTCTTCTCTTTCTCTTTTTTGTCTTTTCTCTCCTTTTCTCTTTTCTCTTCTTTTCTCTTTTCTCTTCATTTCTCTTGTCTTTTCTTTTCACTTTTCTCATTTCCCATTTCTCTTTTTTCTCTTCTTTTCTCTTTTCTCTCCTTTTCTCTCCTTTTCTCTTTTCTCGGTCTTCTTTTCTCCTTTCTCTTTTTTCTTTTCTCTTCCTTTCTCTTTTCCCTTTCTCTTCTTTTCTCTTTTTCTTTTCGCTTCTTTTCTCTTTTCTCTTCATTTCTCTTGTTTTTTTCTTTTCACTTTTCTCATTTCCCGTTTCTCTTTTTTCTCTTCTTTTCTCTTTTCTCTCCTTTTCTCTCCTTTTCTCTTTTCTCTTTTCGTGGTCTTCTTTTCTCCTTTCTCTTTTCTCTTTTCTCTTCTTCTCCATTTCCTCTTCTTTTTTGTTCTTTTCTCTTTTCTCTTCTACTCCATTTTCGCTTCTTTTCTGTTCTTTGCTCTTTTCTCTTCTTCTCTTGTCTTTTCTCTTTTCTCTTCCTTGCTCTTCTTTCTCCGTTCTCTTCTTTTCTCTTCATTTCTCTTCTTTTCCCATTTCTCTTTCTTTTCTCTTTTTCTTTTCTCTTCTTTTCTCTTTTTTGCACTTTTCTCTTCTTTTCTCTTTTCCCTTTTCTCTTCTTTTCTCTTTTAACTTTTCTCTCCATTCCCTTCATTTCTCTTTATCTTTTCTCTTCTTTTCTCTTTTATCTTCTTTTCTCTTTTCTCTTCTTCTCTTGTCTTTTCTCTTTTTCCTTTTCGCTTCTTTTCTCTTCTCTCTTCATTTCTCTTCGTTTCTAATTTCTCCTTTCTCTTCTTTTGTCTTTTCTGTTTTCTCTTCGTGTTTCTTTTTTTTCCTCTTTTTTCTCTTCCTTTCTCTTTTCCCTTTCTCTTCTTTTCTCTTTTTCTTTTCTCTTCTTTTCTCTTTTGTCTTCTTTTCTCTTTTCACTTTTCTCTTCTTTTCTCTTTTCTCTTCTTTTCTCTTTTCCCTTTTCTTTTTCTCTTTTATTTTTCATCTTCATTTCTCTTTTCTCTTTTCTCTTTTCACTTTTCTCTTTCCTCTTCTTTCCTCTTTCTTCGTTTCTTTTCTTTTCTCTTTTCTGTTTCTCTTCTTTTCTCTGCTTTTCTCTATTCTCTTTTCTCTTCATTTCTCTTGTTTTCACTTTTCTCTTTTCTCTTTTCTCATTTCCCTTTTCTCTTTTTTCTCTTATTTTCTCTTTTCCCTTCTTTTCTCTTTTCTCTTCGGTTCTCTTCTTTTCTCATTTCTCTTCGGTTCTCTTTTTTTCTCTTCTTTTCTCTTTTCTGTTTTCTCTTTCCTCTTCTTTTCTCTATTCCCTTCTTTTCTCTTTTCTCTTTTCTCATTTGTCTTCTTTTGTCTCTTCTCTTTTTTCTTCTTTTCTCTTCTCTTTCTCTTCTTCTCTTGTCTTTTCTCTTTTCTCTTCTTTTCTCTTTTCTCTTCGTTTCTCTTCATTCTCATTTCTCATTTCTCTTCTTTCCCTTTTCTGTTTTCTCTTCTTTTCTCTTTTCTCTCCTTTTCTCTTCTTTTCTCTTTTCTTTTTTCTTGTCTTCTTTTCTCCTTTCTCTTTTTTCTTTTCTCTTCTTTTCCCTTCTTTTCCCTTTTCTCTTCTTTTCTCTTCTTTGCTCTTTTCTCTTCTTTTCTCTTTCCCCTTTTCTCTACTTCTCTCTTTTCTCTTTTCTCTTCTTCTCTTGTCTTTTCTCTATTCCCTTTTCTCTTCTTTTCTCTTTTCTCTTCTCTCTTCGTTTCTAATTTCTCGTTTCTCTTCCTTTCTCTTTTCTGTTTTCTCTTCGTTTCTCGGTTTTTCTCTTTTTTCTTTTCTCTTCCTTTCTCTTTACCTTTCTCTTCTTTTCTCTTATCTCATCTTTTCTCTTTTCTCTCCTTTTCTCTTCTTTTCTCTTTTCTCTTTTTTTGTCTTCTTTTCTCTCTTCTCTTTTCTCTTCTTTTCTCTTCTCTTTTATCTATTTTCTCTTTTCTCTCCTTTTCTCTTTTCTCTTCATTTCTCTTGTTTTCTCTTTTCTGTTTTCTCATTTCCCTTTTCTCTTCTATTCTCTTCTTTTCTCTTTTCTCTCCTTTTCTCTTCTTCTCTGGTCTTTTCTCTTTTCTCTTCTTTTCTCTCCTTTTCTCTTTTCTCTTCATTTCTCTTGTTTTCTCTTTTCTCTTTTCTCATTTCCCTTTTCTCTTCTATTCTCTTCTTTTCTCTTTTCTCTCCTTTTCTGTTTTCACTTTTCTGTTTTCTCGTCTTTTCTCTTCTTTTCTCTTCGTTTCTCTTCGTTTCTAATTTCTCGTTTCTCTTCCTTTCTCTTTTCTGTTTTCTCTTCGTTTCTCTGTTTTTCTCTTTTTTCTGTTCTCTTCCATTCTCTTTTCCCTTTCTCTTCTTTTCTCTTTTTCTTTTCGCTTCTTTTCTCTTTTCTCTTCATTTCTCTTCTTTTCTCTTATCTCTTCTTTTCTCTTTTCTCTTTTCTCTCCTTTTCTCTTTTCTCTTTTTTTTGTCTTCTTTTCACCTTTCTCTTTTCTCTTTTCTCTTTTGTCTTCTTTTCTCTCTTCTCTTTTCTCTTCTCTTTTCTCTATTTTCTCTTTTCTCTCCTTTTCTGTTTTCTCTTCATTTCTCTTGTTTTCTCTTTTCTCTTTTCTCATTTCCCTTTTCTCTTCTATTCTCTTCTTTTCTCTTTTCTCTCCTTTTCTCTTCTTCTCTGGTCTTTTCTCTTCTTTTCTCTTCTTTTCTCTTTTCTCTTCTTTTCTTGTCTTTTCTCTTTTCTCTTCTTTTCTCTTTTCTCTTCATTCTCATTTCTCGTTTCTCTTCTTTCCCTGTTCTGTTTTCTCTTAGTTTCTCTGTTTTTCTCTTTTTTCTTTTCTCTTCCTTTCTCTTTTCACTTTCTCTTCTTTTCTCTTTTTCTTTTATCCTCTTTTCTCCTTTCTCTTCTTTTCTCTTTTCCCTTTTCTCTTTTCTCTTTTCTCTTCTTTTCTCTTTTCCCTTTTCTTTTTCTCTTTTCTTTATCATCTTCATTTCTCTTTTCTCTTTTCTCTTTTCACTTTTCACTTTCCTCTTCTTTTCTCTTTTCTCTTCTTTCTCTTTTCCCTTTTCTTTTTCTCTTTTCTTTATCATCTTCATTTCTCTTTTCTCTTTTCTCTTTTCACTTTTCACTTTCCTCTTCTTTTCACTTTTCTCTTCTTTTCTCTTTTCTCTTATTTTCTCTTTTCCCTTTTCTTTTTCTCTTTTCTTTTTCATCTTCATTTCTCTTTTCTCTTTTCTCTTTTCACTTTTCTCTTTCCTCTTCTTTCCTCTTTCTTCGTTTCTTTTTTTTCTCTTTTCTGTTTCTCTTCTTTTCTCTCCTTTTCTCTTTTCTCTTCATTTCTCTTGTTTTCACTTTTCTCTTTCTCTTTTCTCATTTCCCTTTTCTCTTTTTTCTCTTCTTTTCTCTTTTCCCTTCTTTTCTCTTTTCTCTTCGGTTCTCTTCTTTTCTCATTTCTCTTCGGTTCTCTTTTTTTCTCTTCTATTCTCTTTTCTCGTTTCTCTTTTCACTTTTCTATTTCCTCTTCTTTCCTCTTTCTTCGTTTCTCTTCTTTTCTCTTTTCTGTTTTCTCTTCTTTTCTCTTCTTTTCTCTTTTCTCTTATTTTCTCTTTTCCCTTTTCTCTTTCCTCTTCTTTTCGCTTTTCTCTTCTTTTCTCTTTTCTCTTTTCTCATTCGTCTTCTTTTGTCTCTTCTCTTTTTTCTTCTTTTCTCTTCTGTTTCTCTTCTTTTTTCTTTTCTCTCATTTTCTCTTTTCTCTTCTTTTCTCTTTTCTCTTCATTTCTGTTGTTTTCTCTTTTCTCATTTCCCTTTTCTCTTCTATTCTCTTCTTTTCTCTTTTCTCTCCTTTTCTCTTCTTTTCTCTCCTTTTCTCTTCTTTTCTCTTTTCTTTTTTCTTGTCTTCTTTTCTCCTTTCTCTTATTTTCCCTTCTTTTCCCTTTTCTCTTCTTTTCTCTTCTTTGCTCTTTTCTCTTCTTTTCTCTTCTTTGCTCTTTTCTCTTCTTTTCTCTTTCCCCTTTTCTCTACTTCTCTCTTTTCTCTTTTCTCTTCTTCTCTTGTCTTTTCTCTTTTCCCTTTTCTCTTCTTTTCTCTTTTCACTTCTCTCTTCGTTTCTAATTTCTCGTTTCTCTTCCTTTCTCTTTTCTGTTTTCTCTTCGTTTCTCGGTTTTTCTCTTTTTTCTTTTCTCTTCCTTTCTCTTTACCTTTCTCTTCTTTTCTCTTATCTCTTCTTTTCTCTTTTCTCTCCTTTTCTCTTCTTTTCTCTTTTCTCTTTTTTTTGTCTTCTTTTCTCCTTTTTCTTTTCTCTTCTTTTCTCTTCTCTTTTCTCTATTTTCTCTTTTCTCTCCTTTTCTCTTTTCTCTTCATTTCTCTTGTTTTCTCTTTTCTCTTTTCTCATTTCCCTTTTCTCTTCTATTCTCTTCTTTTCTCTTTTCTCTCCTTTTCTCTTCTTCTCTGGTCTTTTCTCTTTTCTCTTCTTTTCTCTCCTTTTCTCTTTTCCCTTCATTTCTCTTGTTTTCTCTTTTCTCTTTTCTCATTTCCCTTTCCTCTTCTATTCTCTTCTTTTCTCTTTTCTCTCCTTTTCTCTTCTTCTCTTGTCTTTTCTCTTTTCTCTTCTTTTCTCTTTTCTCTTCGTTTCTCTTCATTCTCATTTCTCGTTTCTCTTCTTTCCCTTTTCTGTTTTCTCTTCGTTTCTCTGTATTTCTCTTTTCTCTCCTTTTCTCTTCCTTTCTCTTTTCACTTTCTCTTCTTTTCTCTTTTTCTTTCATCCTCTTTTCTCCTTTCTCTTCTTTTCTCTTTTCCCTTTTCTCTTCTTTTCTCTTTTCTCTTCTTTTCTCTTTTCCCTTTTCATTTTCTCTTTTCTTTTTCATCTTCTTTTCTCTTTTCTCTTTTCACTTTTCTCTTTCCTCTTATTTTCTCTTTTCTCTTTTGTCTTCTTTCCTCTCTTCTCTTTTCTCTTCTCTTTCTCTTTTTTGTCTTTTCTCTCCTTTTCTCTTTTCTCTTCTTTTCTCTTTTCTCTTCATTTCTCTTGTCTTTTCTTTTCACTTTTCTCATTTCCCATTTCTCTTTTTTCTCTTCTTTTCTCTTTTCTCTCCTTTTCTCTCCTTTGCTCTTTTCTCGGTCTTCTTTTCTCCTTTCTCTTTTCTCTTTTCTCTTCTTCTCCATTTTCTCTTCTTTTCTGTTCTTTGCCCTTTTCTCTTCTTCTCTTGTCTTTTCTCTTTTCTCTTCTTTTCTTTTTTCACTTTTCTCTTCTTTTCTCTTTTATCTTCTTTTCTCTTCTTTTCTCTTCTTTTCTCTTTTCTCGTTTCTCTTCTTTTCTCTTTTCTCTTTTCTCTTCATTTCTCTTGTTTTCTCTTTTCTCTTTTCTCATTTCCCTTTTCTCTTCTATTCTCTTCTTTTCTCTTTTCTCTCCTTTTCTCTTCTTCTCTGGTCTTTTCTCTTTTCTCTTCTTGTCTCTTTTCTCTTCGTTTCTCTTCATTCTCATTTCTCATTTCTCTTCTTTCCCTTTTCTGTTTTCTCTTCGTTTCTCTGTTTTTCTCTTTTCTCTCCTTTTCTCTTCCTTTCTCTTTTCACTTTCTCTTCTTTTCTCTTTTTCTTTTATCCTCTTTTCTCCTGTCTCTTCTTTTCTCTTTTCCCTTTTCTCTTCTTTTCTCTTTTCCCTTCTTTTCTCTTTTCCCTTTTCATTTTCTCTTTTCTTTTTCATCTTCTTTTCTCTTTTCTCTATTCACTTTTCTCTTTCCTCTTCTTTTCTCTTTTCTCTTTTGTCTTCTTTCCTCTCTTCTCTTTTCTCTTCTCTTTCTCTTTTTTGTCTTTTCTCTCCTTTTCTCTTTTCTCTTCTTTTCTCTTTTCTCTTCATTTCTCTTGTCTTTTCTTTTCACTTTTCTCATTTCCCATTTCTCTTTTTTCTCTTCTTTTCTCTTTTCTCTCCTTTTCTCTCCTTTGCTCTGTTCTCGGTCTTCTTTTCTCCTTTCTCTTTTCTCTTCTTCTCCATTTTCTCTTCTTTTCTGTTCTTTGCTCTTTTCTCTTCTTCTCTTGTCTTTTCTCTTTTCTCTTCCTTGCTCTTCTTTCTCCGTCCTCTTCTTTTCTCTTCATTTCTCTTCTTTTCCGTTTTCTCTTTCTTTTCTCTTTTTCTTTTCTCTTCTTTTCTCTTCTTTGCACTTTTCTCTTTTCTCTTTTCTCATTTCCCTTTTCTCTTTTTTCTCTTCTTTTCTCTTTTCCCTTCTTTTCTCTTTTCTCTTCGGTTCTCTTCTTTTCTCATTTCTCTTCGGTTCTCTTTTTTTCTCTTCTTTTCTCTTTTCTCGTTTCTCTTCTTTTCTCTTTTCTGTTTTCTCTTCTTTTCTCTTCTTTTCTCTTTTCTCTTATTTTCTCTTTTCCCTTTTCTCTTTCCTCTTCTTTTCTCTTTTCTCTTCTTTTCTCTTTTCTCTTTTCACTTTTCTCTTTCCTCTTCTTTTCTCTTTTCTCTTTTGTCTTCTTTCCTCTCTTCTCTTTTCTCTTCTCTTTCTCTTTTTTGTCTTTTCTCTCCTTTTCTCTTTTCTCTTCTTTTCTCTTTTCTCTTCATTTCTCTTGTCTTTTCTTTTCACTTTTCTCATTTCCCATTTCTCTTTTTTCTCTTCTTTTCTCTTTTCTCTCCTTTTCTCTCCTTTGCTCTGTTCTCGGTCTTCTTTTCTCCTTTCTCTTTTCTCTTTTCTCTTCTTCTCCATTTTCTCTTCTTTTCTGTTCTTTGCTCTTTTCTCTTCTTCTCTTGTCTTTTCTCTTTTCTCTTCCTTGCTCTTCTTTCTCCGTCCTCTTCTTTTCTCTTCATTTCTCTTCTTTTCCGTTTTCTCTTTCTTTTCTCTTTTTCTTTTCTCTTCTTTTCTCTTCTGTGCACTTTTCTCTTTTCTCTTTTCTCATTTCCCTTTTCTCTTTTTTCTCTTCTTTTCTCTTTTCCCTTCTTTTCTCTTTTCTCTTCGGTTCTCTTCTTTTCTCATTTCTCTTCGGTTTTCTTTTTTTCTCTTCTGTTCTCTTTTCTCGTTTCTCTTCTTTTCTCTTTTCTGTTTTCTCTTCTTTTCTCTTCTTTTCTCTTTTCTCTTATTTTCTCTTTTCCCTTTTCTCTTTCCACTTCTTTTCTCTTTTCTCTTCTTTTCTCTTTTCTCTTTTCTCATTTGTCTTCTTTTGTCTCTTCTCTTTTTTCTTCTTTTCTCTTCTCTTTCTCTTCTTCTCTTGTCTTTTCTCTTTTCTTTTCTTTTCTCTTTTCTCTTCATTTCTCTTCATTCTCATTTCTCGTTTCTCTTCTTTCCCTTTTCTGTTTTCTCTTCGTTTCTGTTTTTCTCTTTTTTCTTTTCTCTTCCTTTCTCTTTTCACTTTCTCTTCTTTTCTCTTTTCCTTTACCCTCTTTTCTCCTTTCTCTTCTTTTCTCTTTTCCCTTTTCTCTTCTTTTCTCTTTTCTCTTCTTTTCTCTTTTCCCTTTTCATTTTCTCTTTTCTTTTTCATCTTCTTTACTCTTTTCTCTTTTCACTTTTCTCTTTCCTCTTCTTTTCTCTTTTCTCTTTTGTCTTCTTTCCTCTCTTCTCTTTTCTCTTCTTTTCTCTTCTCTTTCTCTTTTTTATCTTTTCTCTCCTTTTCTCTTTTCTCTTCTTTTCTCTTTTCTCTTCATTTCTCTTGTTTTTTTCTTTTCACTTTTCTCATTTCCCGTTTCTCTTTTTTCTCTTCTTTTCTCTTTTCTCTCCTTTTCTCTCCTTTTCTCTTTTCTCTTTTCTTGGTCTTCTTTTCTCCTTTCTCTTTTCTCTTTTCTCTTCTTGTCCATTTCCTCTTCTTTTCTGTTCTTTTCTCTTTTCTCTTCTTCTCCATTTTCTCTTCTTTTCTGTTCTTTGCTCTTTTCTCTTCTTCTCTTGTCTTTTCTCTTTTCTCTTCTTTTCTCTTTTCTCTTCCTTGCTCTTCTTTCTCCGTTCTTTTCTTTTCTCTTCATTTCTCTTCTTTTCCCTTTTCTCTTTCTTTTCTCTTTTTCTTTTCTCTTCTTTTCTCTTCTTTGCACTTTTCTCTTCTTTTCTCTTTTCCCTTTTCTCTTCTTTTCTCTTTCCTCTTCTTTTCTCTTTTCTCTTATTTTCTCTTCTTTTCTCTTTTCTCTTTAATCTTCGTTTCTCTGCATTTTTCTTTTCGCTTTTCTCTTCTTTTCTCTTTTAACTTTTCTCTCCATTCCCTTCATTTCTCTTTATCTTTTCTCTTCTTTTCTCTTTTATCTTCTTTTCTCTTTTCTCTTCTTCTCTTGTCTTTTCTCTTTTCCCTTTTCTCTTCTTTTCTCTTCTCTCTTCATTTCTCTTCGTTTCTAATTTCTCCTTTCTCTTCTTTTGTCTTTTCTGTTTTCTCTTCGTGTTTCTTTTTTCCTCATTTTTCTCTTCCTTTCTCTTTTCCCTTTCTCTTCTTTTCTCTTTTTCTTTTCTCTTCTTTTCTCTTTTGTCTTCTTTTCTCTTTTCACTTTTCTCTTCCTTTCTCTTTACCTTTCTCTTCTTTTCTCTTATCTCGTCTTTTCTCTTTTCTCTCCTTTTCTCTTCTTTTCTCTTCGTTTCTAATTTCTCATTTCTCTTCCTTTCTCTTTTCTGTTTTCTCTTCGTTTCTCTGTTTTTCTCTTTTTTCTTTTCTCTTCCATTCTCTTTTCCCTTTCTCTTCTTTTCTCTTTTTCTTTTCGCTTCTTTTCTCTTTTCTCTTCATTTCTCTTCTTTTCTCTTATCTCTTCTTTTCTCTTTTCTCTTTTCTCTCCTTTTCTGTTTTCTCTTTTTTTTGTCTTCTTTTCTCCTTTCTCTTTTCTCTTTTCTCTTTTGTCTTCTTTTCTCTCTTCTCTTTTCTCTTTTCTCATTTCCCTTTTCTCTTTTTTCTCTTCTTTTCTCTTTTCCCTTCTTTTCTCTTTTCTCTTCGGTTCTCTTCTTTTCGCATTTCTCTTCGGTTCTCTTTTTTTCTCTTCTTTTCTCTTTTCTCGTTTCTCTTCTTTTCTCTTTTCTGTTATCTCCTTTCTCTTATTTTCTCTTTTCCCTTTTCTCTTTCCTCTTCTTTTCTCTTTTCCCTTCTTTTCTCTTTTCTCTTTTGTCATTTGTCTTCTTTTGTCTCTTCTCTTTTTTCTTCTTTTCTCTTCTCTTTCTCTTCTTCTCTTGTCTTTTCTCTTTTCTCTTCTATTCTCTTTTCTCTTCGTTTCTCTTCATTCTCATTTCTCGTTTCTCTTCTTTCCCTTTTCTGTTTTCTCTTCTTTTCTCTCTCCCCTTTTCTCTACTTCTTTCTTTTCTCTTTTCTCTTCTTCTCTTGTCTTTTCTCTTTTCCCTTTTCTCTTCTTTTCTCATTTCTCTTCGGTTCTCTTTTTTTCTCTTCTTTTTTCTTTTCTCGTTTCTCTTCTTTTCTCTTTTCTGTTTTCTCCTTTCTCTTATTTTCTCTTTTCCCTTTTCTCTTTCCTCTTCTTTTCTCTTATCTCTTCTTTTCTCTTTTCTCTCCTTTTCTCTTCTTTTCTCTTTTCTCTTTTTTTGTCTCCTTTTCTCCTTTCTCTTTTCTCTTCTTTTCTCTTCTCTTTTCTCTATTTTCTCTTTTCTCTCCTTTTCTCTTTTCCCTTCATTTCTCTTGTTTTCTCTTTTCTCTTTTCTCATTTCCCTTTCCTCTTCTATTCTCTTCTTTTCTCTTTTCTCTTCTTTTCTCTTTTCTCTTCGTTTCTCTTCATTCTCATTTCTCGTTTCTCTTCTTTCCCTTTTCTGTTTTCTCTTCGTTTCTCTGTTTTTCTCTTTTCTCTCCTTTTCTCTTCCTTTCTCTTTTCACTTTCTCTTCTTTTCTCTTTTTCTTTCATCCTCTTTTCTCCTTTCTCTTCTTTTCTCTTTTCTCTTTTGTCTTCTTTCCTCTCTTCTCTTTTCTCTTCTCTTTCTCTTTTTTGTCTTTTCTCTCCTTTTCTCTTTTCTCTTCTTTTTTCTTTTCTCTTCATTTCTCTTGTCTTTTCTTTTCACTTTTCTCATTTCCCATTTCTCTTTTTTCTCTTCTTTTCTCTTTTCTCTCCTTTTCTCTCCTTTGCTCTTTTCTCGGTCTTCTTTTCTCCTTTCTCTTTTCTCTTTTCTCTTCTTCTCCATTTTCTCTTCTTTTCTGTTCTTTGCTCTTTTCTCTTCTTCTCTTGTCTTTTCTCTTTTCTCTTCTTTTCCCTTTTCACTTTTCTCTTCTTTTCTCTTTTATCTTCTTTTCTCTTCTTTGCTCTTTTCTCGTTTCTCTTCTTTTCTCTTTTCTGTTTTCTCTTCTTTTCTCTTCTTTTCTCTTTTCTCTTATTTTCTCTTTTCCCTTTTCTCTTTCGTCTTCTTTTCTCTTTTCTCTTCTTTTCTCTTTTCTCTTTTCTCATTTGCCTTCTTTTGTCTCTTCTCTTTTTTCTTCTTTTCTCTTCTCTTTCTCTTCTTTTTTCTTTTCTCTCATTTTCTCTTTTCTCTTCTTTTCTCTTTTCTCTTCATTTCTGTTGTTTTCTCTTTTCTCATTTCCCTTTTCTCTTCTATTCTCTTCTTTTCTCTTTTCTCTCCTTTTCTCTTCTTTTCTCTCCTTTTCTCTTCTTTTCTCTTTTCTTTTTTCTTGTCTTCTTTTCTCCTTTCTCTTTTCTCTTATTTTCCCTTCTTTTCCCTTTTCTCTTCTTTTCTCTTCTTTGCTCTTTTCTCTTCTTTTCTCTTTTCCCTTTCTCTTCTTTTCTCTTTTTCTTTTCTCTTCTTTTCTCTTTTGTCTTCTTTTCTCTTTTCACTTTTCTCTTCTTTTCTCTTTTCTCTTCTTTCTCTTTTCCCTTTTCTTTTTCTCTTTTCTTTATCATCTTCATTTCTCTTTTCTCTTTTCTCTTTTCACTTTTCACTTTCCTCTTCTTTTCTCTTTTCTCTTCTTTTCTCTTCCTTCCTCTTTCTTCGTTTCTTTTCTTTTCTCTTTTCTGTTTCTCTTCTTTTCTCTCCTTTTCTCTTTTCTCTTCTTCTCTTGTCTTTTCTCTTTTCCCTTTTCTCTTCTTTTCTCTTTTCTCTTCTCTCTTCGTTTCTAATTTCTCGTTTCTCTTCCTTTCTCTTTTCTGTTTTCTCTTCGTTTCTCGGTTTTTCTCTTTTTTCTTTTCTCTTCCTTTCTCTTTACCTTTCTCTTCTTTTCTCTTATCTCATCTTTTCTCTTTTCTCTCCTTTTCTCTTCTTTTCTCTTTTCTCTTTTTTTTTGTCTTCTTTTCTCCTTTCTCTTTTCTCTTTTCTCTTTTGTCTTCTTTACTCTCTTCTCTTTTCTCTTCTTTTCTCTTCTCTTTTCTCTATTTTCTCTTTTCTCTCCTTTTCTCTTTTCTCTTCATTTCTCTTGTTTTCTCTTTTCTGTTTTCTCATTTCCCTTTTCTCTTCTATTCTCTTCTTTTCTCTTTTCTCTCCTTTTCTCTTCTTCTCTGGTCTTTTCTCTTTTCTCTTCTTTTCGCTTCTTTTCTCTTTTCTCTTCATTTCTCTTGTTTTCTCTTTTCTCTTTTCTCATTTCCCTTTCCTCTTCTATTCTCTTCTTTTCTCTTTTCTCTCCTTTTCTCTTCTTCTCTTGTCTTTTCTCTTTTCTCTTCTTTTCTCTTTTCTCTTCGTTTCTCTTCATTCTCATTTCTCGTTTCTCTTCTTTCCCTTTTCTGTTTTCTCTTCGTTTCTCTGTTTTTTCTCTCCTTTTCTCTTCTTTTCTCTTTTCACTTTCTCTTCTTTTCTCTATTTCTTTTATCCTCTTTTCTCCTTTCTCTTCTTTTCTCTTTTCCCTTTTCTCTTCTTTTCTCTTTTCTCTTCTTTTCTCTTTTCCCTTTTCATTTTCTCTTTTCTTTTTCATCTTCTTTTCTCTTTTCTCTTTTCACTTTTCTCTTTCCTCTTCTTTTCTCTTTTCTCTTTTGTCTTCTTTCCTCTCTTCTCTTTTCTCTTCTCTTTCTCTTTTTTGTCTTTTCTCTCCTTTTCTCTTTTCTCTTCTTCTCTTGTCTTTTCTCTTTTCCCTTTTCTCTTCTTTTCTCTTTTCTCTTCTCTCTTCATTTCTAATTTCTCGTTTCTCTTCCTTTCTCTTTTCTGTTTTCTCTTCGTTTCTCGGTTTTTCTCTTTTTTCTTTTCTCTTCCTTTCTCTTTACCTTTCTCTTCTTTTCTCTTCTCTTTTCTCTATTTTCTCTTTTCTCTCCTTTTCTCTTTTCTCTTCATTTCTCTTGTTTTCTCTTTTCTCTTTTCTCATTTCCCTTTTCTCTTCTATTCTCTTCTTTTCTCTTTTCTCTCCTTTTCTCTTCTTCTCTTGTCTTTTCTCTTTTCTCTTCTTTTCTCTTTTCTCTTCGTTTCTCTTCATTCTCATTTCTTGTTTCTCTACTTTCCCTTTTCTGTTTTCTCTTCGTTTCTCTGTTTTTCTCTTTTCTCTCCTTTTCTCTTCCTTTCTCTTTTCACTTTCTCTTCTTTTCTCTTTTTCTTTTATCCTCTTTTCTCCTTTCTCTTCTTTTCTCTTTTCCCTTTTCTCTTCTTTTCTCTTTTCTCTTCTTTCTCTTTTCCCTTTTCATTTTCTCTTTTCTTTTTCATCTTCTTTTCTCTTTTCTCTTTTCACTTTTCTCTTTCCTCTTCTTTTCTCTTTTCTCTTTTGTCTTCTTTCCTCTCTTCTCTTTTCTCTTCTCTTTCTCTTTTTTGTCTTTTCTCTCCTTTTCTCTTTTCTCTTCTTTTCTCTTTTCTCTTCATTTCTCTTGTCTTTTCTTTTCACTTTTCTCATTTCCCATTTCTCTTTTTTCTCCTCTTTTCTCTCCTTTTCTCTCATTTTCTCTTTTCTCGGTCTTCTTTTCTCCTTTCTCTTTTTTCTTTTCTCTTCCTTTCTCTTTTCCCTTTCTCTTCTTTTCTCTTTTTCTTTTCGCTTCTTTTCTCTTTTCTCTTCATTTCTCTTGTTTTCTCTTATCTCTTCTTTTCTCTTTTCTCTTTTCTCTCCTTTTCTCTTTTCTCTTTTTTTTGTCTTCTTTTCTCCTTTCTCTTTTGTCTTTTCTCTTTTGTCTTCTTTTCTCTCTACTCTTTTCTCTTCTTTTCTCTTCTCTTTTCTCTATTTTCTCTTTTCTCTCCTTTTCTCTTTTCTCTTTTCTCATTTCCCTTTTCTCTTCTATTCCCTTCTTTTCTCTTTTCTCTCCTTTTCTCTTCTTCTCTGGTCTTTTATCTTTTCTCTTCTTTTCTCTTTTCTCTTCTTCTCTTGTCTTTTCTCTTTTCTCTTCTTTTCTCTTTTCTCTTCGTTTCTCTTCATTCTCATTTCTCGTTTCTCTTCTTTCCCTTTTCTGATTTCTCTTAGTTTCTCTGTTTTTCTCTTTTTTCTTTTCTCTTCCTTTCTCTTTTCACTTTCTCTTCTTTTCTCTTTTCTTTTATCCTCTTTTCTCCTTTCTCTTCTTTTCTCTTTTCCCTTTTCTCTTCTTTTCTCTTTTCTCTTCTTTTCTCTTTTCCCTTTTCATTTTCTCTTTTCTTTTTCATCTTCTTTTCTCTTTTCTCTTTTCACTTTTCTCTTTCCTCTTGTTTTCACTTTTCTCTTTTGTCTTCTTTCCTCTCTTCTCTTTTCTCTTCTTTTCTCTTCTCTTTCTCTTTGTTGTCTTTTCTCTCCTTTTCTCTTTTCTCTTCTTTTCTCTTTTCTCTTCATTTCTCTTGTTTTTTTCTTTTCACTTTTCTCATATCCCGTTTCTCTTTTTTCTCTTCTTTTCTCTTTTCTCTCCTTTTCTCTCCTTTTCTCTTTTCTCTTTTCTTGGTCTTCTTTTCTCCTTTCTCTTTTCTTTTTTCTCTTCTTCTCCATTTTCTCTTCTTTTCTGTTCTTTGCTCTTTTCTCTTCTTCTCTTGTCTTTTCTCTTTTCTCTTCCTTGCTCTTCTTTCTCTGTTCTCTTCTTTTCTCTTCATTTCTCTTCTTTTCCCTTTTCTCTTTCTTTTCTCTTTTTCTTTTCTCTTCTTTTCTCTTCTTTGCACTTTTCTCTTCTTTTCTCTTTTCCCTTTTCTCTTCTTTTCTCTTTCCTCTTCTTTTCTCTTTTCTCTTCTTTTCTCTTTAATCTTCGTTTCTCTGCTTTTTTCTTTTCCCTTTTCTCTTCTTTTCTCTTTTAACTTTTCTCTCCATTCCCTTCATTTCTCTTTATCTTTTCTCTTCTTTTCTCTTTTATCTTCTTTTCTCTTTTCTCTTCTTCTCTTGTCTTTTCTCTTTTCCCTTTTCTCTTCTTTTCTCTTCTCTCTTCATTTCTCTTCGTTTCTAATTTCTCCTTTCTCTTCTTTTGTCTTTTCTGTTTTCTCTTCGTGTTTCTTTTTTTTCCTCTTTTTTCTCTTCCTTTCTCTTCTTTTCTCTTTTTCTTTTCTCTTCTTTTCTCTTTTGTCTTCTTTTCTCTTTTCACTTTTCTCTTCTTTTCTCGTTTCTCTTCTTTTCTCTTTTCCCTTTTCTTTTTCTCTTTTCTTTTTCATCTTCATTTCTCTTTTATCTTTTCTCTTATCAGTTTTCTCTTTCCTCTTCTTTCCTCTTTCTTCGTTTCTTTTCTCTTCTCTTTTCTGTTTCTCTTCTTTTCTCTCCTTTTCTCTTTTCTCTTTTCTCTTCATTTCTCTTGTTTTCACTTTTCTCTTTTCTCTTTTCTCATTTCCCTTTTCTCTTTTTTCTCTTCTTTTCTCTTTTCCCTTCTTTTCTCTTTTCTCTTCGGTTCTCTTCTTTTCTCATTTCTCTTCGGTTCTTTTTTCTCTCTTCTTTTCTCTTTTCTCGTTTCTCTTCTTTTCTCTTTTCTGTTTTCTCTTCTTTTCTCTTTTCTCTCCTTTTCTCTTTTCTCTTCTATTCTCTTCTTTTCTCTTTTCTCTCCTTTTCTCTTCTTCTCTTATCTTTTCTCTTTTCTCTTCTTTTCTCTTTTCTCTTCCTTGCTCTTCTTTCTCCGTTCTCTTCTTTTCTCTTCATTTCTCTTCTTTTCCCTTTTCTCTTTCTTTTCTCTTTTTCTTTTCTCTTCTTTTCTCTTCTTTGCACTTTTCTCTTCTTTTCTCTTTTCCCTTTTCTCTTCTTTTCTCTTCTCCCTTTTCCATTCTTTTCTCTTTACTCTTTTCTCTTCTTTTCTCTTTTCTCGTTTCTCTTCTTTTCTCTTTTCTCGTTTCTCTTCTTTTCTCTTTTCTGTTTTCTCTTCTTTTCTCTTCTTTTCTCTTTTCTCTTCTCTCTTCGTTTCTCTTCGTTTCTAATTTCTCGTTTCTCTTCCTTTCTCTTTTCTGTTTTCTCTTCGTTTCTCTGTTTTTCTCTTTTTTCTTTTCTCTTCCTTTCTCTTTTCCCTTTCTCTTCTTTTCTCTTTTTCTTTTCGCTTCTTTTCTCTTTTCTCTTCATTTCTCTTCTTTTCTCTTATCTCTTCTTTTCTCTTTTCTCTTTTCTCTCCTTTTCTCTTATCTCTTTTTTTTGTCTTCTATTCTCCTTTCTCTTTTCTCTTTTCTCTTTCGTCTTCTTTTCTCTCTTCTCTTTTCTCTTCTTTTCTCCTCTCTTTTCTCTATTTTCTCTTTTCTCTCCTTTTCTCTTTTCTCTTCTATTCTCTTCTTTTCTCTTTTCTCTCCTTTTCTCTTCTTCTCTGATCTTTTCTCTTTTCTCTTCTTTTCTCTTTTCTCTTCTTCTCTTGTCTTTTCTCTTTTCTCTTCTTCTCCATTTTCTCTTCTTTTCTGTTCTTTGCTCTTTTTGCTTCTTTTCTCTTTCCCCTTTTCTCTTCTTCTCTTGTCTTTTCTCTTTTCTCTTCTTTTCTCTTATTTTCTCTTCGTTTCTCTTCATTCTCATTTCTCGTTTCTCTTCTCTTCCCTTTTATGTTTTCTCTTTGTTTCTCTGTTTTTCTCTTTTTTCTTTTCTCTTCCTTTCTCTTTTCCCTTTCTCTTCTTTACTCTTCTTTCCTCTTCGTTTCTCTTCATTCTCATTTCTTGTTTCTCTTCTCTTCCCTTTTCTGTTTTGTCTTCGTTTCTCTGTTTTTCTCTTTTTTCTTTTCTCTTCCTTTCTCTTTTCACTTTCTCTTCTTTTCTCTTTTTCTTTTATCCTGTTTTGACTTTTCTCTTCTTTTCTCTTTTCCCTTTTCTCTTCTTTTCTCTTCTTTTCTCTTTTCCCTTTTCTTTTTCTCTTTTCTTTTTCATCTTCTTTTCTCTTTCCTCTTTTCTCTTTTCTCTTTCCTCGTCTTTTCTCTTTTCTCTTCATTTCTCTTTTCTCTTTTGTCTTCTTTCCTCTCTTCTCTTTTCTCTTCTTTTCTCTTTCCTCTTCTTTTCACTTTTCTCTTCTTTTCTCTTTTCTCTTTTATCTTTTCTCTTTTGTCTTCTTTTCTCTCTTCTCGTTTCTCTTCTTTTCTCTTCTCTTTTCTCTTTTTCTCTTTTCTCTCCTTTTCTCTTTTCTCTTCGTTTCTCTTTTCTCTTCATTTCTCTTGTTTTCTCTTTTCTCTCCTTTTCTCTTCTTTTCTCTTTTCTTTTTTCTTGTCTTCTTTTCTCCTTTCTCCTTTCTCTTTTCTCTTCTTCTCCATTTTCTCTTCTTTTCTGTTCTTTGCTCTTTTTGCTTCTTTTCTCTTTCCCCTTTTCTCTTCTTCTCTTGTCTTTTCTCTTTTCTCTTCTTTTCTCTTATTTTCTCTTCGTTTCTCTTCATTCTCATTTCTCGTTTCTCTTCTCTTCCCTTTTATGTTTTCTCTTTGTTTCTCTGTTTTTCTCTTTTTTCTTTTCTCTTCCTTTCTCTTTTCCCTTTCTCTTCTTTACTCTTCTTTCCTCTTCGTTTCTCTTCATTCTCATTTCTTGTTTCTCTTCTCTTCCCTTTTCTGTTTTGTCTTCGTTTCTCTGTTTTTCTCTTTTTTCTTTTCTCTTCCTTTCTCTTTTCACTTTCTCTTCTTTTCTCTTTTTCTTTTATCCTGTTTTGACTTTTCTCTTCTTTTCTCTTTTCCCTTTTCTCTTCTTTTCTCTTTTCTCTTCTTTTCTCTTTTCCCTTTTCTTTTTCTCTTTTCTTTTTCATCTTCTTTTCTCTTTCCTCTTTTCTCTTTTCTCTTTCCTCGTCTTTTCTCTTTTCTCTTCATTTCTCTTTTCTCTTTTGTCTTCTTTCCTCTCTTCTCTTTTCTCTTCTTTTCTCTTTCCTCTTCTTTTCTCTTTTCTCTTCTTTTCTCTTCTTTTCTCTTTTCTCTTTTATCTTTTCTCTTTTGTCTTCGTTTCTCTCTTCTCGTTTCTCTTCTTTTCTCTTCTCTTTTCTCTTTTTCTCTCCTTTTCTCTCCTTTTCTCTTTTCTCTTCGGTTCTCTTTTCTCTTCATTTCTCTTGTTTTCTCTTTTCTCTCCTTTTCTCTTCTTTTCTCTTTTCTTTTTTCTTGTATTCTTTTCTCCTTTCTCCTTTCTCTTTTCTCTTCTTCTCCATTTTCTCTTCTTTTCTGTTCTTTGCTCTTTTTGCTTCTTTTCTCTTTCCCCTTTTCTCTTCTTCTCTTGTCTTTTCTCTTTTCTCTTCTTTTCTCTTATTTTCTCTTCGTTTCTCTTCATTCTCATTTCTCGTTTCTCTTCTCTTCCCTTTTATGTTTTCTCTTTGTTTCTCTGTTTTTCTCTTTTTTCTTTTCTCTTCCTTTCTCTTTTCCCTTTCTCTTCTTTACTCTTCTTTCCTCTTCGTTTCTCTTCATTCTCATTTCTTGTTTCTCTTCTCTTCCCTTTTCTGTTTTGTCTTCGTTTCTCTGTTTTTCTCTTTTTTCTTTTCTCTTCCTTTCTCTTTTCACTTTCTCTTCTTTTCTCTTTTTCTTTTATCCTGTTTTGACTTTTCTCTTCTTTTCTCTTTTCCCTTTTCTCTTCTTTTCTCTTTTCCCTTTTCTTTTTCTCTTTTCTTTTTCATCTTCTTTTCTCTTTCCTCTTTTCTCTTTTCTCTTTCCTCGTCTTTTCTCTTTTCTCTTCATTTCTCTTTTCTCTTTTGTCTTCTTTCCTCTCTTCTCTTTTCTCTTCTTTTCTCTTCTCTTTCTCTTTTTTCTCTTTTCTCTCCTTTTCTCTTTTCTCTTCTTTTCTCTTTTCTCTTCATTTCTCTTGTTTTCTCTTTTCACTTTTCTCATTTCCCGTTTCTCTTTTTTCTCTTCTTTTCTCTTTTCTCTCCTTTTCTCTCCTTTTCTCTTTTCTCTTTTCTCATTTGCCTTCTTTTGTCTCTTCTCTTTTTTCTTCTTTTCTCTTCTCTTTCTCTTCTTTTTTCTTTTCTCTCATTTTCTCTTTTCTCTTCTTTTCTCTTTTCTCTTCATTTCTGTTGTTTTCTCTTTTCTCATTTCCCTTTTCTCTTCTATTCTCTTCTTTTCTCTTTTCTCTCCTTTGCTCTTCTTTTCTCTCCTTTTCTCTTCTTTTCTCTTTTCTTTTTTCTTGTCTTCTTTTCTCCTTTCTCTTTTCTCTTTTCTCTTATTTTCCCTTCTTTTCCCTTTTCTCTTCTTTTCTCTTCTTTGCTCTTTTCTCTTCTTTTCTCTTTTCCCTTTCTCTTCTTTTCTCTTTTTCTTTTCTCTTCTTTTCTCTTTTGTCTTCTTTTCTCTTTTCACTTTTCTCTTCTTTTCTCTTTTCTCTTCTTTCTCTTTTCCCTTTTCTTTTTCTCTTTTCTTTATCATCTTCATTTCTCTTTTCTCTTTTCTCTTTTCACTTTTCACTTTCCTCTTCTTTTCTCTTTTCTCTTCTTTTCTCTTCCTTCCTCTTTCTTCGTTTCTTTTCTTTTCTCTTTTCTGTTTCTCTTCTTTTCTCTCCTTTTCTCTTTTCTCTTCTTCTCTTGTCTTTTCTCTTTTCCCTTTTCTCTTCTTTTCTCTTTTCTCTTCTCTCTTCGTTTCTAATTTCTCGTTTCTCTTCCTTTCTCTTTTCTGTTTTCTCTTCGTTTCTCGGTTTTTCTCTTTTTTCTTTTCTCTTCCTTTCTCTTTACCTTTCTCTTCTTTTCTCTTATCTCATCTTTTCTCTTTTCTCTCCTTTTCTCTTCTTTTCTCTTTTCTCTTTTTTTTGTCTTCTTTTCTCCTTTCTCTTTTCTCTTTTCTCTTATTTTCCCTTCTTTTCCCTTTTCTCTTCTTTTCTCTTCTTTGCTCTTTTCTCTTCTTTTCTCTTTCCCCTTTTCTCTACTTTTCTCTTTTCTCTTTTCTCTTCTTCTCTTGTCTTTTCTCTTTTCCCTCTTCTCTTCTCTCTTCGTTTCTCTTCGTTTCTAATTTCTCGTTTCTCTTCCTTTCTCTTTTCTGTATTCTCTTCGTTTCTCTGTTTTTCTCTTTTTTCTTTTCTCTTCCATTCTCTTTTCCCTTTCTCTTCTTTTCTCTTTTTCTTTTCGCTTCTTTTCTCTTTTCTCTTCATTTCTCTTCTTTTCTCTTATCTCTTCTTTTCTCTTTTCTCTTTTCTCTCCTTTTCTCTTTTCTCTTTTTTTTGTCTTCTTTTCACCTTTCTCTTTTCTCTTTTCTCTTTTGTCTTCTTTTCTCTCTTCTCTTTTCTCTTCTCTTTTCTCTATTTTCTCTTTTCTCTCCTTTTCTGTTTTCTCTTCATTTCTCTTGTTTTCTCTTTTCTCTTTTCTCATTTCCCTTTTCTCTTCTATTCTCTTCTTTTCTCTTTTCTCTCCTTTTCTCTTCTTCTCTGGTCTTTTCTCTTTTCTCTTCTTTTCTCTTCTTTTCTCTTTTCTCTTCTTTTCTTGTCTTTTCTCTTTTCTCTTCTTTTCTCATTTCACTTCGTTTCTCTTCATTCTCATTTCTCGTTTCTCTTCTTTCCCTTTTCTGTTTTCTCTTAGTTTCTCTGTTTTTCTCTTTTTTTTTTCTCTTCCTTTCTCTTTTCACTTTCTCTTCTTTTCTCTTTTTCTTTTATCCTCTTTTCTGTTTTCTCTTCTTTTCTCTTTTTTCTTCTTTTCTCTTTCCCCTTTTCTCTACTTCTCTCTTTTCTCTTTTCTCTTCTTCTCTTGTCTTTTCTCTTTTCCCTTTTCTCTTCTTTTCTCTTTTCTCTTCTCTCTTCGTTTCTCTTCATTTCTAATTTCTCGTTTCTCTTCCTTTCTCTTTTCTGTATTCTCTTCATTTCTCTGTTTTTCTTTTTTCTTTTCTCTTCCTTTCTCTTTTCCCTTTCTCTTCTTTTCTCTTTTTCTTTTCGCGTCTTTTTTCTTTTCTCTTCATTTCTCTTCTTTTCTCTTATCTCTTCTTTTCTCTTTTCTCTTTTCTGTCCTTTTCTCTTCTTTTCTCTTTTCTCTTTTTTTGTCTTCTTTTCTCCTTTCTCTTTTCTCTTTTCTCTTTTGTCTTCTTTTCTGTCTTCTCTTTTCTCTTCTTTTCTCTTCTCTTTTCTCTATTTTCTCTTTTCTCTCCTTTTCTCTTTTCTCGTCATTTCTCTTGTTTTCTCTTTTCTCTTTTCTCATTTCCCTTTTCTCTTCTATTCTCTTCTTTTCTCTTCTCTCTTCATTTCTCTTCGTTTCTAATTTCTCGTTTCTCTTCCTTTCTCTTTTCTGTATTCTCTTCGTTTCTCTGTTTTTCTCTTTTTTCTTTTCTCTTCCATTCTCTTTTCCCTTTCTCTTCTTTTCTCTTTTTCTTTTCGCTTCTTTTCTCTTTTCTCTTCATTTCTCTTCTTTTCTCTTATCTCTTCTTTTCTCTTTTCTCTTTTCTCTCCTTTTCTGTTTTCTCTTTTTTTTGTCTTCTTTTCTCCTTTCTCTTTTCTCTTTTCTCTTTTGTCTTCTTTTCTCTCTTCTCTTTTCTCTTCTTTTCTCTTCTCTTTTCTCTATTTTCTCTTTTCTCTCCTTTTCTGTTTTCTCTTCATTTCTCTTGTTTTCTCTTTTCTCTTTTCTCATTTCCCTTTTCTCTTCTATTCTCTTCTTTTCTCTTTTCTCTCCTTTTCTCTTCTTCTCTGGTCTTTTCTCTTTTCTCTTCTTTTCTCTTCTTTTCTCTTCTTTTCTTGTCTTTTCTCTTTTCTCTTCTTTTCTCATTTCACTTCGTTTCTCTTCATTCTCATTTCTCGTTTCTCTTCTTTCCCTTTTCTGTTTTCTCTTAGTTTCTCTGTTTTTCTCTTTTTTTTTCTCTTCCTTTCTCTTTTCACTTTCTCTTCTTTTCTCTTTTTCTTTTATCCTCTTTTCTCTTTTCTCTTCTTTTCTCTTTTCCCTTTTGTCTTCTTTTCTCTTTTCTCTTCTTTTCTCTTTTCCCTTTTCATTTTCTCTTTTCTTTTTCATCTTCTTTTCTCTTTTCTCTTTTCACTTTTCTCTTTCCTCTTCTTTTCTCTTTTGTCTTCTTTCCTCTCTTCTCTTTTCTCTTCTCTTTCTCTTTTTTGTCTTTTCTCTCCTTTTCTCTTTTCTCTTCTTTTCTCTTTTCTCTTCATTTCTCTTGTCTTTTCTTTTCACTTTTCTCATTTCCCATTTCTCTTTTTTCTCTTCTTTTCTCTTTTCTCTCCTTTTCTCTCCTTTTCTCTTTTCTCGGTCTTCTTTTCTCCTTTCTCTTTTTTCTTTTCTCTTCCTTTCTCTTTTCCCTTTCTCTTCTTTTCTCTTTTTCTTTTCGCTTCTTTTCTCTTTTCTCTTCATTTCTCTTGTTTTTTTCTTTTCACTTTTCTCATTTCCCGTTTCTCTTTTTTCTCTTCTTTTCTCTTTTCTCTCCTTTTCTCTCCTTTTCTCTTTTCTCTTTTCGTGGTCTTCTTTTCTCCTTTCTCTTTTCTCTTTTCTCTTCTTCTCCATTTCCTCTTCTTTTTTGTTCTTTTCTCTTTTCTCTTCTACTCCATTTTCGCTTCTTTTCTGTTCTTTGCTCTTTTCTCTTCTTCTCTAGTCTTTTCTCTTTTCTCTTCCTTGCTCTTCTTTCTCCGTTCACTTCTTTTCTCTTCATTTCTCTTCTTTTCCCTTTTCTCTTTCTTTTCTCTTTTTCTTTTCTCTTCTTTTCTCTTCTTTGCACTTTTCTCTTTTCTCTTCTTTTCTCTTTCCTCTTCTTTTCTCCTTTCTCTTATTTTCTCTTCTTTTCTCTTTTCTCTTTAATCTTCGTTTCTCTGCATTTTTCTTTTCCCTTTTCTCTTCTTTTCTCTTTTAACTTTTCTCTCCATTCCCTTCATTTCTCTTTATCTTTTCTCTTCTTTTCTCTTTTATCTTCTTTTCTCTTTTCTCTTCTTCTCTTGTCTTTTCTCTTTTTCCTTTTCGCTTCTTTTCTCTTCTCTCTTCATTTCTCTTCATTTCTAATTTCTCCTTTCTCTTCTTTTGTCTTTTCTGTTTTCTCTTCGTGTTTCTTTTTTTTCCTCTTTTTTCTCTTCCTTTCTCTTTTCCCTTTCTCTTCTTTTCTCTTTTTCTTTTCTCTTCTTTTCTCTTTTGTCTTCTTTTCTCTTTTCACTTTTCTCTTCTTTTCTCTTTTCTCTTCTTTTCTCTTTTCCCTTTTCTTTTTCTCTTTTATTTTTCATCTTCATTTCTCTTTTCTCTTTTCTCTTTTCACTTTTCTCTTTCCTCTTCTTTCCTCTTTCTTCGTTTCTTTTCTTTTCTCTTTTCTGTTTCTCTTCTTTTCTCTGCTTTTCTCTATTCTCTTTTCTCTTCATTTCTCTTGTTTTCACTTTTCTCTTTTCTCTTTTCTCATTTCCCTTTTCTCTTTTTCCTCTTCTTTTCTCTTTTCCCTTCTTTTCTCTTTTCTCTTCGGTTCTCTTCTTTTCTCATTTCTCTTCGGTTCTCTTTTTTTCTCTTCTTTTCTCTTTTCTCATTTCTCTTCTTTTCTCTTTTCTGTTTTCTCTTTCCTCTTCTTTTCTCTTTTCCCTTCTTTTCTCTTTTCTCTTTTCTCATTTGTCTTCTTTTGTCTCTTCTCTTTTTTCTTCTTTTCTCTTCTCTTTCTCTTCTTCTCTTGTCTTTTCTCTTTTCTCTTCTTTTCTCTTTTCTCTTCGTTTCTCTTCATTCTCATTTCTCATTTCTCTTCTTTCCCTTTTCTGTTTTCTCTTCTTTTCTCTTTTCTCTCCTTTTCTCTTCTTTTCTCTTTTCTTTTTTCTTGTCTTCTTTTCTCCTTTCTCTTTTTTCTTTTCTCTTCTTTTCCCTTCTTTTCCCTTTTCTCTTCTTTTCTCTTCTTTGCTCTTTTCTCTTCTTTTCTCTTTCCCCTTTTCTCTACTTCTCTCTTTTCTCTTTTCTCTTCTTCTCTTGTCTTTTCTCTATTCCCTTTTCTCTTCTTTTCTCTTTTCTCTTCTCTCTTCGTTTCTAATTTCTCGTTTCTCTTCCTTTCTCTTTTCTGTTTTCTCTTCGTTTCTCGGTTTTTCTCTTTTTTCTTTTCTCTTCCTTTCTCTTTACCTTTCTCTTCTTTTCTCTTATCTCATCTTTTCTCTTTTCTCTCCTTTTCTCTTCTTTTCTCTTTTCTCTTTTTTTTGTCTTCTTTTCTCTCTTCTCTTTTCTCTTCTTTTCTCTTCTCTTTTATCTATTTTCTCTTTTCTCTCCTTTTCTCTTTTCTCTTCATTTCTCTTGTTTTCTCTTTTCTCTTTTCTCATTTCCCTTTTCTCTTCTATTCTCTTCTTTTCTCTTTTCTCTCCTTTTCTCTTCTTCTCTGGTCTTTTCTCTTTTCTCTTCTTTTCTCTCCTTTTCTCTTTTCTCTTCATTTCTCTTGTTTTCTCTTTTCTCTTTTCTCATTTCCCTTTTCTCTTCTATTCTCTTCTTTTCTCTTTTCTCTCCTTTTCTGTTTTCACTTTTCTGTTTTCTCGTCTTTTCTCTTCTTTTCTCTTCGTTTCTCTTCGTTTCTAATTTCTCGTTTCTCTTCCTTTCTCTTTTCTGTTTTCTCTTCCTTTCTCTGTTTTTCTCTTTTTTCTGTTCTCTTCCATTCTCTTTTCCCTTTCTCTTCTTTTCTCTTTTTCTTTTCGCTTCTTTTCTGTTTTCTCTTCATTTCTCTTCTTTTCTCTTATCTCTTCTTTTCTCTTTTCTCTTTTCTCTCCTTTTCTCTTTTCTCTTTTTTTTGTCTTCTTTTCACCTTTCTCTTTTCTCTTTTCTCTTTTGTCTTCTTTTCTCTCTTCTCTTTTCTCTTCTCTTTTCTCTATTTTCTCTTTTCTCTCCTTTTCTGTTTTCTCTTCATTTCTCTTGTTTTCTCTTTTCTCTTTTCTCATTTCCCTTTTCTCTTCTATTCTCTTCTTTTCTCTTTTCTCTCCTTTTCTCTTCTTCTCTGGTCTTTTCTCTTCTTTTCTCTTCTTTTCTCTTTTCTCTTCTTTTCTTGTCTTTTCTCTTTTCTCTTCTTTTCTCTTTTCTCTTCGTTTCTCTTCATTCTCATTTCTCGTTTCTCTTCTTTCCCTGTTCTGTTTTCTCTTAGTTTCTCTGTTTTTCTCTTTTTTCTTTTCTCTTCCTTTCTCTTTTCACTTTCTCTTCTTTTCTCTTTTTCTTTTATCCTCTTTTCTCCTTTCTCTTCTTTTCTCTTTTCCCTTTTCTCTTTTCTCTTTTCTCTTCTTTTCTCTTTTCCCTTTTCTTTTTCTCTTTTCTTTATCATCTTCATTTCTCTTTTCTCTTTTCTCTTTTCACTTTTCACTTTCCTCTTCTTTTCACTTTTCTCTTCTTTTCTCTTTTCTCTTATTTTCTCTTTTCCCTTTTCTTTTTCTCTTTTCTTTTTCATCTTCATTTCTCTTTTCTCTTTTCTCTTTTCACTTTTCTCTTTCCTCTTCTTTCCTCTTTCTTCGTTTCTTTTTTTTCTCTTTTCTGTTTCTCTTCTTTTCTCTCCTTTTCTCTTTTCTCTTTTCTCTTCATTTCTCTTGTTTTCACTTTTCTCTTTCTCTTTTCTCATTTCCCTTTTCTCTTTTTTCTCTTCTTTTCTCTTTTCTCTTCTTTTCTCATTTCTCTACGGTTCTCTTCTTTTCTCTTCTTTCCCCTTTTCTCTTCTTTTCACTTTTCCCTTTTCCCCTTCTTTTCACTTCTTTTCTCTTTTCTCTTCTTTTCTCTTCTTTTCTCTTTTCCCTTTTCTCTTTTCTCTTTTCTTTTTCAACTTCTTTTCTCCTTTCTCTTTTCACTTTTCTCTTTCCTCTTCTTTTCAGTTTTCTCTTCTTTTCTCTTGTCTCTTTTAACTTTTCTCTTTTGTCTTCTTTTCTCTCTTCTCTTTTCTCTTCTTTCTCTTCTCTTTGTCTTCTTTTTTCTTTTCTCTCATTTTCTCTTTTCTCTTCTTTTCTCTTTTCTCTTCATTTCTCTTGTTTTCTCTTTTCTCTTTTCTCATTTCCCTTTTCACTTTTTTCTCTTCTTTTCTCTTTTCTCTTCTTTTCTCATTTCTCTACGGTTCTCTTCTTTTCTCTTCTTTCCCCTTTTCTCTTCTTTTCTCTTTTCTCTTCGTTTCTCTTCATTCTCATTTCTCGTTTCTCTTCTTTTCCCTTTTCTGTTTTCTCTTCGTTCCTCTTTTTTTCTCTTTTTTCTTTTCTCTTCCTTTCTGTTTTCCCTTTCTCTTCTTTTCTCTTCTTCTTTTATCCTCTTTTCTCTTTTCTCTTCTTTTCTCTTTTGTCTTCTTTTCTCTCATCTCTTTTCTTTTCTCTTCTCTTTTCTCTTTTTTCTCTTTTCTCTCCTTTTCTCTTTTCTCTCCTTTTCTGTTTTCTCTTCTTTTCTCTTTTCTCTTCTTTTCTCTTTTCTCTTCTATTCTCTTCTTTTCTCTTCTTTTCTCTTTTCTTTTTTCTTGTCTTCTTGTCTCCATTCTCTTTTCTCTTCTTTTCCCTTTTCTCTTCTTTTCTCTTCTTTTCTCTTCTTTTCTCTTCTTTTCTCCTTTCTCTTTTCTCTTTTCTCTTCTTCTCCATTTTCTCTTCTTTTCTGTTCTTTGCTCTTTTCTCTTCTTCTCTTGTCTTTTCTCTTTTCTCTTCTTTTCTCTTTTCTCTTCCTTGCTCTTCTTTCTCCGTTCTCTTCTTTTCTCTTCATTTCTCTTCTTTTCCCTTTTCTCTTTTCTCTTCTTTGCACTTTTCTCTTCTTTTCTCTTTTCCCTTTTCTCTTCTTTTCTCTTTTCTCTTCTTTTATCTTCTTTTCTCTTTTCACTTTTCTCTTCTTTTCTCTTTACTCTTTTCTCTTCTTTTCTCTTTTCTCATTTCTCTTCTTTTCTCTTTTCTGTTTTCTCTTTTCTCTTTTTTCTTTTCTCTTTTCCCTTTCTCTTCTTTTCTCTTTTCTCTTTTTCCTTTCTCTTCTTTTCTCTTTTCTCTTTTCCCTTTTCTCTTCTTCTTTTCTCTTCTTTTCTCTTTTCCCTTTTCTCTTTTCACTTTCCTCTTTCCTCTTCGTTTCCCTTTTCTCTTCTTTTCTCTCTTCTCTTTTCTTTTCTCTTCCTTTTTCCCTTTTTTCTCTTTTCTCTCCTTTTCTGTTTTCTCTTCTTTTCTCTTTTCTCTTCTTTTCTCTTTTCTCTTCTATTCTCTTCTCTTTTCTCTTGTTTTCTCTTGTTTTCTCTTTTCTTTTTTCTTGTCTTCTATTCTCCTTTCTCTTTTCTCTTCTTTTCCCTTTTCTCTTCTTTTCTCTTTTCTATTCTTTTATCTTCTTTTCTCTTTTCTGTTTTCTCTTCGTTTTTCTTCTTTTCTCGTTTCTCTTCCTTTCTCTTTTCTGTTTTCTCTTCTTTTCTCTTTTTTCTTTTCTCTTACTTTCTCTTTTCCCTTTCTCTTCTTTTCTCTTTTCTCTGCTTTTCACTTTTCCCTTTCCCCTTCTTTTCACTTCATTTCTCTTTTCTCTTCTTTTCTCTTCTTTTCTCTTTTCCCTTTTCTCTTTTCTCTTTTCTTTTTCAACTTCTTTTCTCCTTTCTCTTTTCACTTTTCTCTTTCCTCTTCTTTTCAGTTTTCTCTTCTTTTCTCTTTTCTCTTTTAACTTTTCTCTTTTGTCTTCTTTTCTCTCTTCTCTTTTCTCTTCTTTCTCTTCTCTTTGTCTTCTTTTTTCTTTTCTCTCATTTTCTCTTTTCTCTTCTTTTCTCTTTTCTCTTCATTTCTCTTGTTTTCTCTTTTCTCTTTTCTCATTTCCCTTTTCACTTTTTTCTCTTCTTTTCTCATTTCTCTACGGTTCTCTTCTTTTCTCTTCATTTCTCTTTTCTCTTCTTTTATCTTCTTTTCTCTTTTCACTTTTCTCTTCTTTTCTCTTTACTCTTTTCTCTTCTTTTCTCTTCCTTTTTCTTTTCCCTTTCTCTTCTTTTCTCTTTTCTCTTTTTCTTTTCTCTTCTTTTCTCTTTTCCCTTTTCTCTTTTCACTTTCCTCTTTCCTCTTCGTTTCTCTTTTCTCTTCTTTTCTCTTTTCTCTTTTGTCTTCTTTTCTCTCTTCTCTTTTCTTTTCTCTTCTCTTTTCCCTTTTTTCTCTTTTCTCTCCTTTTCTGTTTTCTCTTCATTTCTCTTTTCTCTTCTTTTCTCTTTTCTCTTCTATTCTCTTCTTTTCTCTTTTCTTTTTTCTTGTCTTCTTTTCTCCTTTCTCTTTTCTCTTCTTTTCCCTTTTCTCTTCTTTTCTCTTCTTTTCTCTTCTTCTCTTGTCTTTTCTCTTTTCCCTTTTCTCTTCTTTTCTCTTTTCTATTCTTTTATCTTCTTTTCTCTTTTCTGTTTTCTCTTCGTTTTTCTTCTTTTCTCTTTTCTCGTTTCTCTTCCTTTTCTTTTCTGTTTTCTCTTCTTTTCTCTTTTTTCTTTTCTCTTCCTTTCTCTTTTCCCTTTCAGTTCTTTTCTCTTTTTCTTTTCTTTTCTCTTTTCCCTTTTTCTCTTCTTTTCACTTCTTTTCTCTTTTCTCTTCTTTTCTTTTCTCTTTTCCCTTTTTTCTCTTTTCTCTCCTTTTCTCTTTTCTCTCCTTTTCTGTTTTCTCTTCTCTTTTGTCTTCTTTTCTCTCTTCTCTTTTCCCTTTTTTCTCTTTTCTCTCCTTTTCTCTTTTCTCTCCTATTCTGTTTGCTCTTCTTTTCTCTTTTCTCTTTTCCCTTTTTCTCTTCCTTTCTATTCTTTTCTCTTTTCTCTTCTTCTCTTGTCTTTTCTCTTTTCCCTTTTCTCTTCTTTTCTCTTTTCTATTCTTTTATCTTCTTTTCTCTTTTCTGTTTTCTCTTCGTTTTTCTTCTTTTCTCGTTTCTCTTCCTTTCTCTTTTCTGTTTTCTCTTCTTTTCTCTTTTTTCTTTTCTCTTACTTTCTCTTTTCCCTTTCTCTTCTTTTCTCTGCTTTTCACTTTTCCCTTTCCCCTTCTTTTCACTTCTTTTCTCTTTTCTCTTCTTTTCTCTTTTCCCTTTTCTCTTTTCTCTTTTCTTTTCCAACTTCTTTTCTCCTTTCTCTTTTCACTTTTCTCTTTCCTCTTCTTTTCAGTTTTCTCTTCTTTTCTCTTTTCTCTTTTAACTTTTCTCTTTTGTCTTCTTTTCTCTCTTCTCTTTTCTCTTCTTTCTCTTCTCTTTGTCTTCTTTTTTCTTTTCTCTCATTTTCTCTTTTCTCTTCTTTTCTCTTTTCTCTTCATTTCTCTTGTTTTCTCTTTTCTCTTTTCTCATTTCCCTTTTCACTTTTTTCTCTTCTTTTCTCATTTCTCTACGGTTCTCTTCTTTTCTCTTCATTTCTCTTTTCTCTTCTTTTATCTTCTTTTCTCTTTTCACTTTTCTCTTCTTTTCTCTTTACTCTTTTCTCTTCTTTTCTCTTCCTTTTTCTTTTCCCTTTCTCTTCTTTTCTCTTTTCTCTTTTTCTTTTCTCTTCTTTTCTCTTTTCCCTTTTCTCTTTTCACTTTCCTCTTTCCTCTTCGTTTCTCTTTTCTCTTCTTTTCTCTTTTCTCTTTTGTCTTCTTTTCTCTCTTCTCTTTTCTTTTCTCTTCTCTTTTCCCTTTTTTCTCTTTTCTCTCCTTTTCTGTTTTCTCTTCATTTCTCTTTTCTCTTCTTTTCTCTTTTCTCTTCTATTCTCTTCTTTTCTCTTTTCTTTTTTCTTGTCTTCTTTTCTCCTTTCTCTTTTCTCTTCTTTTCCCTTTTCTCTTCTTTTCTCTTCTTTTCTCTTCTTCTCTTGTCTTTTCTCTTTTCCCTTTTCTCTTCTTTTCTCTTTTCTATTCTTTTATCTTCTTTTCTCTTTTCTGTTTTCTCTTCGTTTTTCTTCTTTTCTCTTTTCTCGTTTCTCTTCCTTTTCTTTTCTGTTTTCTCTTCTTTTCTCTTTTTTCTTTTCTCTTCCTTTCTCTTTTCCCTTTCAGTTCTTTTCTCTTTTTCTTTTCTTTTCTCTTTTCCCTTTTTCTCTTCTTTTCACTTCTTTTCTCTTTTCTCTTCTTTTCTTTTCTCTTTTCCCTTTTTTCTCTTTTCTCTCCTTTTCTCTTTTCTCTCCTTTTCTGTTTTCTCTTCTCTTTTGTCTTCTTTTCTCTCTTCTCTTTTCCCTTTTTTCTCTTTTCTCTCCTTTTCTCTTTTCTCTCCTTTTCTGTTTGCTCTTCTTTTCTCTTTTCTCTTTTCCCTTTTTCTCTTCCTTTCTATTCTTTTCTCTTTTCTCTTCTTCTCTTGTCTTTTCTCTTTTCCCTTTTCTCTTCTTTTCTCTTTTCTATTCTTTTATCTTCTTTTCTCTTTTCTGTTTTCTCTTCGTTTTTCTTCTTTTCTCGTTTCTCTTCCTTTCTCTTTTCTGTTTTCTCTTCTTTTCTCTTTTTTCTTTTCTCTTACTTTCTCTTTTCCCTTTCTCTTCTTTTCTCTGCTTTTCACTTTTCCCTTTCCCCTTCTTTTCACTTCTTTTCTCTTTTCTCTTCTTTTCTCTTTTCCCTTTTCTCTTTTCTCTTTTCTTTTCCAACTTCTTTTCTCCTTTCTCTTTTCACTTTTCTCTTTCCTCTTCTTTTCAGTTTTCTCTTCTTTTCTCTTTTCTCTTTTAACTTTTCTCTTTTGTCTTCTTTTCTCTCTTCTCTTTTCTCTTCTTTCTCTTCTCTTTGTCTTCTTTTTTCTTTTCTCTCATTTTCTCTTTTCTCTTCTTTTCTCTTTTCTCTTCATTTCTCTTGTTTTCTCTTTTCTCTTTTCTCATTTCCCTTTTCACTTTTTTCTCTTCTTTTCTCTTTTCTCTTCTTTTCTCATTTCTCTACGGTTCTCTTCTTTTCTCTTCTTTCCCCTTTTCTCTTCTTTTCACTTTTCCCTTTTCCCCTTCTTTTCACTTCTTTTCTCTTTTCTCTTCTTTTCTCTTCTTTTCTCTTTTCCCTTTTCTCTTTTCTCTTTTCTTTTTCAACTTCTTTTCTCCTTTCTCTTTTCACTTTTCTCTTTCCTCTTCTTTTCAGTTTTCTCTTCTTTTCTCTTGTCTCTTTTAACTTTTCTCTTTTGTCTTCTTTTCTCTCTTCTCTTTTCTCTTCTTTCTCTTCTCTTTGTCTTCTTTTTTCTTTTCTCTCATTTTCTCTTTTCTCTTCTTTTCTCTTTTCTCTTCATTTCTCTTGTTTTCTCTTTTCTCTTTTCTCATTTCCCTTTTCACTTTTTTCTCTTCTTTTCTCTTTTCTCTTCTTTTCTCATTTCTCTACGGTTCTCTTCTTTTCTCTTCTTTCCCCTTTTCTCTTCTTTTCTCTTCTTTTCTCTTTTCTCTTCGTTTCTCTTCATTCTCATTTCTCGTTTCTCTTCTTTTCCCTTTTCTGTTTTCTCTTCGTTCCTCTTTTTTTCTCTTTTTTCTTTTCTCTTCCTTTCTGTTTTCCCTTTCTCTTCTTTTCTCTTCTTCTTTTATCCTCTTTTCTCTTTTCTCTTCTTTTCTCTTTTGTCTTCTTTTCTCTTTTCTCTCCTTTTCTGTTTTCTAAACTCTTCTCTTTTCTCTTTTTTCTCTTTTCTCTCCTTTTCTCTTTTCTCTCCTTTTCTGTTTTCTCTTCTTTTCTCTTTTCTCTTCTTTTCTCTATTCTCTTCTATTCTCTTCTTTTCTCTTCTTTTCTCTTTTCTTTTTTCTTGTCTTCTTGTCTCCATTCTCTTTTCTCTTCTTTTCCCTTTTCTCTTCTTTTCTCTTCTTTTCTCTTCTTTTCTCTTCTTTTCTCCTTTCTCTTTTCTCTTTTCTCTTCTTCTCCATTTTCTCTTCTTTTCTGTTCTTTGCTCTTTTCTCTTCTTCTCTTGTCTTTTCTCTTTTCTCTTCTTTTCTCTTTTCTCTTCCTTGCTCTTCTTTCTCCGTTCTCTTCTTTTCTCTTCATTTCTCTTCTTTTCCCTTTTCTCTTTTCTCTTCTTTGCACTTTTCTCTTCTTTTCTCTTTTCCCTTTTCTCTTCTTTTCTCTTTTCTCTTCTTTTATCTTCTTTTCTCTTTTCACTTTTCTCTTCTTTTCTCTTTACTCTTTTCTCTTCTTTTCTCTTTTCTCATTTCTCTTCTTTTCTCTTTTCTGTTTTCTCTTTTCTCTTTTTTCTTTTCTCTTTTCCCTTTCTCTTCTTTTCTCTTTTCTCTTTTTCCTTTCTCTTCTTTTCTCTTTTCCCTTTTCTCTTCTTCTTTCCTCTTCTTTTCTCTTTTCCCTTTTCTCTTTTCACTTTCCTCTTTCCTCTTCGTTTCCCTTTTCTCTTCTTTTCTCTCTTCTCTTTTCTTTTCTCTTCCTTTTTCCCTTTTTTCTCTTTTCTCTCCTTTTCTGTTTTCTCTTCTTTTCTCTTTTCTCTTCTTTTCTCTTTTCTCTTCTATTCTCTTCTCTTTTCTCTTGTTTTCTCTTGTTTTCTCTTTTCTTTTTTCTTGTCTTCTATTCTCCTTTCTCTTTTCTCTTCTTTTCCCTTTTCTCTTCTTTTCTCTTTTCCCTTTTCTCTTCTTTTCTCTTTTCTCTTCTTTTCTCTTTTCCCTTTTCATTTTCTCTTTTCTTTTTCATCTTCTTTTCTCTTTTCTCTTTTCACTTTTCTCTTTCCTCTTCTTTTCTCTTTTCTCTTTTGTCTTCTTTCCTCTCTTCTCTTTTCTCTTCTTTTCTCTTCTCTTTCTCTTTTTTGTCTTTTCTCTCCATTTCTCTTTTCTCTTTTCTCTTCATTTCTCTTGTTTTTTCTTTTCACTTTTGTCATTTCCCGTTTCTCTTTTTTATCTTCTTTTCTCTTTTCCCTCCTTTCCTCTCCTTTTCTCTTTTCTCTTTTCTCTTTTTTTGGTCTTATTTTCTCCTTTCTCTTTTCTCTTTTCTCTTCTTCTCCATTTTCTCTTCTTTTCTGTTCTTTTCTCTTTTCTCTTCTTCTCCATTTTCTCTTCTTTTCTCTTCTTTGCAATTTTCTCTTCTTTTCTCTTTTCCCTTTTCTCTTCATTTCTCTTTTCTCTTCTTTAATCTTCTTTTCTCTTTTCACTTTTCTCTTCTTTTCTCTTGACTCTTTTCTCTTCTTTTCTCTTCCTTTTTCTTTTCCCTTTCTCTTCTTTTCTCTTTTCTCTTTTTCTTTTCTCTTCTTTTCTCTTTTCCCTTTTCTCTTCGTCTTTTCTCTTTTCCCTTTTCTCTTTTCACTTTCCTCTTTCCTCTTCGTTTCTCTTTTCTCTTCTTTTCTCTTTTCTCTTTTGTCTTCTTTTCTCTCTTCTCTTTTCTTTTCTCTTCTCTTTTCCCTTTTTTCTCTTTTCTCTCCTTTTCTCTTTTATCTCCTTTTCTGTTTTCTCTTCATTTCTCTTTTCTCTTCTTTTCTCTTTTCTCTTCTATTCTCTTCTTTTCTCTTTTCTTTTTTCTTGTCTTCTTTTCTCCTTTCTCTTTTCTCTTCTTTTCCCTTTTCTCTTCTTTTCTCTTCTTCTCTTGTCTTTTCTCTTTTCCCTTTTCTCTTCTTTTCTCTTTTCTATTCTTTTATCTTCTTTTCTCTTTTCTGTTTTCTCTTCGTTTTTCTTCTTTTCTCTTTTCTCGTTTCTCTTCCTTTTCTTTTCTGTTTTCTCTTCTTTTCTCTTTTTTCTTCTTTTCTCTTTCCCCTTTTCTCTACTTCTCTCTTTTCTCTTTTCTCTTCTTCTCTTGTCTTTTCTCTTTTCCCTTTTCTCTTCTTTTCTCTTTTCTCTTCTCTCTTCGTTTCTCTTCATTTCTAATTTCTCGTTTCTCTTCCTTTCTCTTTTCTGTATTCTCTTCATTTCTCTGTTTTTCTTTTTTCTTTTCTCTTCCTTTCTCTTTTCCCTTTCTCTTCTTTTCTCTTTTTCTTTTCGCGTCTTTTTTCTTTTCTCTTCATTTCTCTTCTTTTCTCTTATCTCTTCTTTTCTCTTTTCTCTTTTCTGTCCTTTTCTCTTCTTTTCTCTTTTCTCTTTTTTTGTCTTCTTTTCTCCTTTCTCTTTTCTCTTTTCTCTTTTGTCTTCTTTTCTGTCTTCTCTTTTCTCTTCTTTTCTCTTCTCTTTTCTCTATTTTCTCTTTTCTCTCCTTTTCTCTTTTCTCGTCATTTCTCTTGTTTTCTCTTTTCTCTTTTCTCATTTCCCTTTTCTCTTCTATTCTCTTCTTTTCTCTTTTCTCTCCTTTTCTCTTCTTCTCTGGTCTTTTCTCTTTTCTCTTCTATTCTCTTCTTTTCTCTTCTCTCTTCATTTCTCTTCGTTTCTAATTTCTCCTTTCTCTTCTTTTGTCTTTTCTGTTTTCTCTTCGTGTTTCTTTTTTTTCCTCTTTTTTCTCTTCCTTTCTCTTTTCCCTTTCTCTTCTTTTCTCTTTTTCTTTTCTCTTCTTTTCTCTTTTGTCTTCTTTTCTCTTTTCACTTTTCTCTTCTTTTCTCTTTTCTCTTCTTTCTCTTTTCCCTTTTCTTTTTCTCTTTTCTTTATCATCTTCATTTCTCTTTTCTCTTTTCTCTTTTCACTTTTCACTTTCCTCTTCTTTTCTCTTTTCTCTTCTTTTCTCTTCCTTCCTCTTTCTTCGTTTCTTTTCTTTTCTCTTTTCTGTTTCTCTTCTTTTCTCTCCTTTTCTCTTTTCTCTTCATTTCTCTTGTTTTCACTTTTCTCTTTTCTCATTTCCCTTTTCTCTTTTTTCTCTTCTTTTCTCTTTTCCCTTCTTTTCTCTTTTCTCTTTGGTTCTCTTCTTTTCTCATTTCTCTTCGGTTCTCTTTTTTTCTCTTATTTTCTCTTTTCCCTTTTCTCTTTTCTCTTCTTTTCTCTTTTCTCTTTTCTCATTTGCCTTCTTTTGTCTCTTCTCTTTTTTCTTCTTTTCTCTTCTCTTTCTCTTCTTTTTTCTTTTCTCTTATTTTCTCTTTTCTCTTCTTTTCTCTTTTTTCTTCATTTCTGTTGTTTTCTCTTTTCTCATTTCCCTTTTCTCTTCTATTCTCTTCTTTTCTCTTTTCTCTCCTTTTCTCTTCTTTTCTCTCCTTTTCTCTTCTTTTCTCTTTTCTTTTTTCTTGTCTTCTTTTCTCCTTTCTCTTTTCTCTTTTCTCTTATTTTCCCTTCTTTTCCCTTTTCTCTTCTTTGCTCTTTTCTCTTCTTTTCTCTTTCCCCTTTTCTCTACTTTTCTCTTTTCTCTTTTCTCTTCTTCTCTTGTCTTTTCTCTTTTCCCTCTTCTCTTCTCTCTTCGTTTCTCTTCGTTTCTAATTTCTCGTTTCTCTTCCTTTCTCTTTTCTGTATTCTCTTCGTTTCTCTGTTTTTCTCTTTTTTCTTTTCTCTTCCATTCTCTTTTCCCTTTCTCTTCTTTTCTCTTTTTCTTTTCGCTTCTTTTCTCTTTTCTCTTCATTTCTCTTCTTTTCTCTTATCTCTTCTTTTCTCTTTTCTCTTTTCTCTCCTTTTCTGTTTTCTCTTTTTTTTGTCTTCTTTTCTCCTTTCTCTTTTCTCTTTTCTCTTTTGTCTTCTTTTCTCTCTTCTCTTTTCTCTTCTTTTCTCTTCCCTTTTCTCTATTTTCTCTTTTCTCTCCTTTTCTGTTTTCTCTTCATTTCTCTTGTTTTCTCTTTTCTCTTTTCTCATTTCCCTTTTCTCTTCTATTCTCTTCTTTTCTCTTTTCTCTCCTTTTCTCTTCTTCTCTGGTCTTTTCTCTTTTCTCTTCTTTTCTCTTCTTTTCTCTTTTCTCTTCTTTTCTTGTCTTTTCTCTTTTCTCTTCTTTTCTCATTTCACTTCGTTTCTCTTCATTCTCATTTCTCGTTTCTCTTCTTTCCCTTTTCTGTTTTCTCTTAGTTTCTCTGTTTTTCTCTTTTTTTTTTCTCTTCCTTTCTCTTTTCACTTTCTCTTCTTTTCTCTTTTTCTTTTATCCTCTTTTCTGTTTTCTCTTCTTTTCTCTTTTTTCTTCTTTTCTCTTTCCCCTTTTCTCTACTTCTCTCTTTTCTCTTTTCTCTTCTTCTCTTGTCTTTTCTCTTTTCCCTTTTCTCTTCTTTTCTCTTTTCTCTTCTCTCTTCGTTTCTCTTCATTTCTAATTTCTCGTTTCTCTTCCTTTCTCTTTTCTGTATTCTCTTCATTTCTCTGTTTTTCTTTTTTCTTTTCTCTTCCTTTCTCTTTTCCCTTTCTCTTCTTTTCTCTTTTTCTTTTCGCGTCTTTTTTCTTTTCTCTTCATTTCTCTTCTTTTCTCTTATCTCTTCTTTTCTCTTTTCTCTTTTCTGTCCTTTTCTCTTCTTTTCTCTTTTCTCTTTTTTTGTCTTCTTTTCTCCTTTCTCTTTTCTCTTTTCTCTTTTGTCTTCTTTTCTGTCTTCTCTTTTCTCTTCTTTTCTCTTCTCTTTTCTCTATTTTCTCTTTTCTCTCCTTTTCTCTTTTCTCGTCATTTCTCTTGTTTTCTCTTTTCTCTTTTCTCATTTCCCTTTTCTCTTCTATTCTCTTCTTTTCTCTTCTCTCTTCATTTCTCTTCGTTTCTAATTTCTCCTTTCTCTTCTTTTGTCTTTTCTGTTTTCTCTTCGTGTTTCTTTTTTTTCCTCTTTTTTCTCTTCCTTTCTCTTTTCCCTTTCTCTTCTTTTCTCTTTTTCTTTTCTCTTCTTTTCTCTTTTGTCTTCTTTTCTCTTTTCACTTTTCTCTTCTTTTCTCTTTTCTCTTCTTTCTCTTTTCCCTTTTCTTTTTCTCTTTTCTTTATCATCTTCATTTCTCTTTTCTCTTTTCTCTTTTCACTTTTCACTTTCCTCTTCTTTTCTCTTTTCTCTTCTTTTCTCTTCCTTCCTCTTTCTTCGTTTCTTTTCTTTTCTCTTTTCTGTTTCTCTTCTTTTCTCTCCTTTTCTCTTTTCTCTTTTCTCTTCATTTCTCTTGTTTTCACTTTTCTCTTTTCTCATTTCCCTTTTCTCTTTTTTCTCTTCTTTTCTCTTTTCCCTTCTTTTCTCTTTTCTCTTTGGTTCTCTTCTTTTCTCATTTCTCTTCGGTTCTCTTTTTTTCTCTTATTTTCTCTTTTCCCTTTTCTCTTTTCTCTTCTTTTCTCTTTTCTCTTTTCTCATTTGCCTTCTTTTGTCTCTTCTCTTTTTTCTTCTTTTCTCTTCTCTTTCTCTTCTTTTTTCTTTTCTCTTATTTTCTCTTTTCTCTTCTTTTCTCTTTTTTCTTCATTTCTGTTGTTTTCTCTTTTCTCATTTCCCTTTTCTCTTCTATTCTCTTCTTTTCTCTTTTCTCTCCTTTTCTCTTCTTTTCTCTCCTTTTCTCTTCTTTTCTCTTTTCTTTTTTCTTGTCTTCTTTTCTCCTTTCTCTTTTCTCTTTTCTCTTATTTTCCCTTCTTTTCCCTTTTCTCTTCTTTGCTCTTTTCTCTTCTTTTCTCTTTCCCCTTTTCTCTACTTTTCTCTTTTCTCTTTTCTCTTCTTCTCTTGTCTTTTCTCTTTTCCCTCTTCTCTTCTCTCTTCGTTTCTCTTCGTTTCTAATTTCTCGTTTCTCTTCCTTTCTCTTTTCTGTATTCTCTTCGTTTCTCTGTTTTTCTCTTTTTTCTTTTCTCTTCCATTCTCTTTTCCCTTTCTCTTCTTTTCTCTTTTTCTTTTCGCTTCTTTTCTCTTTTCTCTTCATTTCTCTTCTTTTCTCTTATCTCTTCTTTTCTCTTTTCTCTTTTCTCTCCTTTTCTGTTTTCTCTTTTTTTTGTCTTCTTTTCTCCTTTCTCTTTTCTCTTTTCTCTTTTGTCTTCTTTTCTCTCTTCTCTTTTCTCTTCTTTTCTCTTCTCTTTTCTCTATTTTCTCTTTTCTCTCCTTTTCTGTTTTCTCTTCATTTCTCTTGTTTTCTCTTTTCTCTTTTCTCATTTCCCTTTTCTCTTCTATTCTCTTCTTTTCTCTTTTCTCTCCTTTTCTCTTCTTCTCTGGTCTTTTCTCTTTTCTCTTCTTTTCTCTTCTTTTCTCTTCTTTTCTTGTCTTTTCTCTTTTCTCTTCTTTTCTCATTTCACTTCGTTTCTCTTCATTCTCATTTCTCGTTTCTCTTCTTTCCCTTTTCTGTTTTCTCTTAGTTTCTCTGTTTTTCTCTTTTTTTTTCTCTTCCTTTCTCTTTTCACTTTCTCTTCTTTTCTCTTTTTCTTTTATCCTCTTTTCTCCTTTCTCTTCTTTTCTCTTTTCCCTTTTGTCTTCTTTTCTCTTTTCTCTTCTTTTCTCTTTTCCCTTTTCATTTTCTCTTTTCTTTTTCATCTTCTTTTCTCTTTTCTCTTTTCACTTTTCTCTTTCCTCTTCTTTTCTCTTTTGTCTTCTTTCCTCTCTTCTCTTTTCTCTTCTCTTTCTCTTTTTTGTCTTTTCTCTCCTTTTCTCTTTTCTCTTCTTTTCTCTTTTCTCTTCATTTCTCTTGTCTTTTCTTTTCACTTTTCTCATTTCCCATTTCTCTTTTTTCTCTTCTTTTCTCTTTTCTCTCCTTTTCTCTCCTTTTCTCTTTTCTCGGTCTTCTTTTCTCCTTTCTCTTTTTTCTTTTCTCTTCCTTTCTCTTTTCCCTTTCTCTTCTTTTCTCTTTTTCTTTTCGCTTCTTTTCTCTTTTCTCTTCATTTCTCTTGTTTTTTTCTTTTCACTTTTCTCATTTCCCGTTTCTCTTTTTTCTCTTCTTTTCTCTTTTCTCTCCTTTTCTCTCCTTTTCTCTTTTCTCTTTTCGTGGTCTTCTTTTCTCCTTTCTCTTTTCTCTTTTCTCTTCTTCTCCATTTCCTCTTCTTTTTTGTTCTTTTCTCTTTTCTCTTCTACTCCATTTTCGCTTCTTTTCTGTTCTTTGCTCTTTTCTCTTCTTCTCTTGTCTTTTCTCTTTTCTCTTCCTTGCTCTTCTTTCTCCGTTCTCTTCTTTTCTCTTCATTTCTCTTCTTTTCCCTTTTCTCTTTCTTTTCTCTTTTTCTTTACTCTTCTTTTCTCTTCTTTGCACTTTTCTCTTCTTTTCTCTTTTCCCTTTTCTCTTCTTTTCTCTTTCCTCTTCTTTGCTCCTTTCTCTTATTTTCTCTTCTTTTCTCTTTAATCTTCGTTTCTCTGCATTTTTCTTTTCCCTTTTCTCTTCTTTTCTCTTTTAACTTTTCTCTCCATTCCCTTCATTTCTCTTTATCTTTTCTCTTCTTTTCTCTTTTATCTTCTTTTCTCTTTTCTCTTCTTCTCTTGTCTTTTCTCTTTTTCCTTTTCGCTTCTTTTCTCTTCTCTCTTCATTTCTCTTCGTTTCTAATTTCTCCTTTCTCTTCTTTTGTCTTTTCTGTTTTCTCTTCGTGTTTCTTTTTTTTCCTCTTTTTTCTCTTCCCTTCTCTTTTCCCTTTCTCTTCTTTTCTCTTTTTCTTTTCTCTTCTTTTCTCTTTTGTCTTCTTTTCTCTTTTCACTTTTCTCTTCTTTTCTCTTTTCTCTTCTTTTCTCTTTTCCCTTTTCTTTTTCTCTTTTATTTTTCATCTTCATTTCTCTTTTCTCTTTTCTCTTTTCACTTTTCTCTTTCCTCTTCTTTCCTCTTTCTTCGTTTCTTTTCTTTTCTCTTTTCTGTTTCTCTTCTTTTCTCTGCTTTTCTCTATTCTCTTTTCTCTTCATTTCTCTTGTTTTCACTTTTCTCTTTTCTCTTTTCTCATTTCCCTTTTCTCTTTTTTCTCTTCTTTTCTCTTTTCCCTTCTTTTCTCTTTTCTCTTCGGTTCTCTTCTTTTCTCATTTCTCTTCGGTTCTCTTTTTTTCTCTTCTTTTCTCTTTTCTCATTTCTCTTCTTTTCTCTTTTCTGTTTTCTCTTTCCTCTTCTTTTCTCTATTCCCTTCTTTTCTCTTTTCTCTTTTCTCATTTGTCTTCTTTTGTCTCTTCTCTTTTTTCTTCTTTTCTCTTCTCTTTCTCTTCTTCTCTTGTCTTTTCTCTTTTCTCTTCTTTTCTCTTTTCTCTTCGTTTCTCTTCATTCTCATTTCTCATTTCTCTTCTTTCCCTTTTCTGTTTTCTCTTCTTTTCTCTTTTCTCTCCTTTTCTCTTCTTTTCTCTTTTCTTTTTTCTTGTCTTCTTTTCTCCTTTCTCTTTTTTCTTTTCTCTTCTTTTCCCTTATTTTCCCTTTTCTCTTCTTTTCTCTTCTTTGCTCTTTTCTCTTCTTTTCTCTTTCCCCTTTTCTCTACTTCTCTCTTTTCTCTTTTCTCTTCTTCTCTTGTCTTTTCTCTATTCCCTTTTCTCTTCTTTTCTCTTTTCTCTTCTCTCTTCGTTTCTAATTTCTCGTTTCTCTTCCTTTCTCTTTTCTGTTTTCTCTTCGTTTCTCGGTTTTTCTCTTTTTTCTTTTCTCTTCCTTTCTCTTTACCTTTCTCTTCTTTTCTCTTATCTCATCTTTTCTCTTTTCTCTCCTTTTCTCTTCTTTTCTCTTTTCTCTTTTTTTTGTCTTCTTTTCTCTCTTCTCTTTTCTCTTCTTTTCTCTTCTCTTTTATCTATTTTCTCTTTTCTCTCCTTTTCTCTTTTCTCTTCATTTCTCTTGTTTTCTCTTTTCTGTTTTCTCATTTCCCTTTTCTCTTCTATTCTCTTCTTTTCTCTTTTCTCTCCTTTTCTCTTCTTCTCTGGTCTTTTCTCTTTTCTCTTCTTTTCTCTCCTTTTCTCTTTTCTCTTCATTTCTCTTGTTTTCTCTTTTCTCTTTTCTCATTTCCCTTTTCTCTTCTATTCTCTTCTTTTCTCTTTTCTCTCCTTTTCTGTTTTCACTTTTCTGTTTTCTCGTCTTTTCTCTTCTTTTCTCTTCGTTTCTCTTCGTTTCTAATTTCTCGTTTCTCTTCCTTTCTCTTTTCTGTTTTCTCTTCCTTTCTCTGTTTTTCTCTTTTTTCTGTTCTCTTCCATTCTCTTTTCCCTTTCTCTTCTTTTCTCTTTTTCTTTTCGCTTCTTTTCTCTTTTCTCTTCATTTCTCTTCTTTTCTCTTATCTCTTCTTTTCTCTTTTCTCTTTTCTCTCCTTTTCTCTTTTCTCTTTTTTTTGTCTTCTTTTCACCTTTCTCTTTTCTCTTTTCTCTTTTGTCTTCTTTTCTCTCTTCTCTTTTCTCTTCTCTTTTCTCTATTTTCTCTTTTCTCTCCTTTTCTGTTTTCTCTTCATTTCTCTTGTTTTCTCTTTTCTCTTTTCTCATTTCCCTTTTCTCTTCTATTCTCTTCTTTTCTCTTTTCTCTCCTTTTCTCTTCTTCTCTGGTCTTTTCTCTTCTTTTCTCTTCTTTTCTCTTTTCTCTTCTTTTCTTGTCTTTTCTCTTTTCTCTTCTTTTCTCTTTTCTCTTCGTTTCTCTTCATTCTCATTTCTCGTTTCTCTTCTTTCCCTGTTCTGTTTTCTCTTAGTTTCTCTGTTTTTCTCTTTTTTCTTTTCTCTTCCTTTCTCTTTTCACTTTCTCTTCTTTTCTCTTTTCCCTTTTGTCTTTTCTCTTTTCTCTTCTTTTCTCTTTTCCCTTTTCTTTTTCTCTTTTCTTTATCATCTTCATTTCTCTTTTCTCTTTTCTCTTTTCACTTTTCACTTTCCTCTTCTTTTCACTTTTCTCTTCTTTTCTCTTTTCTCTTATTTTCTCTTTTCCCTTTTCTTTTTCTCTTTTCTTTTTCATCTTCATTTCTCTTTTCTCTTTTCTCTTTTCACTTTTCTCTTTCCTCTTCTTTCCTCTTTCTTCGTTTCTTTTTTTTCTCTTTTCTGTTTCTCTTCTTTTCTCTCCTTTTCTCTTTTCTCTTTTCTCTTCATTTCTCTTGTTTTCACTTTTCTCTTTCTCTTTTCTCATTTCCCTTTTCTCTTTTTTCTCTTCTTTTCTCTTTTCCCTTCTTTTCTCTTTTCTCTTCGGTTCTCTTCTTTTCTCATTTCTCTTCGGTTCTCTTTTTTTCTCTTCTATTCTCTTTTCTCGTTTCTCTTTTCACTTTTCTCTTTCCTCTTCTTTCCTCTTTCTTCGTTTCTCTTCTTTTCTCTTTTCTGTTTTCTCTTCTTTTCTCTTCTTTTCTCTTTTCTCTTATTTTCTCTTTTCCCTTTTCTCTTTCCTCTTCTTTTCGCTTTTCTCTTCTTTTCTCTTTTCTCTTTTCTCATTCGTCTTCTTTTGTCTCTTCTCTTTTTTCTTCTTTTCTCTTCTGTTTCTCTTCTTTTTTCTTTTCTCTCATTTTCTCATTTCTCTTCTTTTCTCTTTTCTCTTCATTTCTGTTGTTTTCTCTTTTCTCATTTCCCTTTTCTCTTCTATTCTCTTCTTTTCTCTTTTCTCTCCTTTTCTCTTCTTTTCTCTCCTTTTCTCTTCTTTTCTCTTTTCTTTTTTCTTGTCTTCTTTTCTCCTTTCTCTTTTCTCCTTTCTCTTATTTTCCCTTCTTTTCCCTTTTCTCTTCTTTTCTCTTCTTTGCTCTTTTCTCTTCTTTTCTCTTTCCCCTTTTCTCTACTTCTCTCTTTTCTCTTTTCTCTTCTTCTCTTGTCTTTTCTCTTTTCCCTTTTCTCTTCTTTTCTCTTTTCACTTCTCTCTTCGTTTCTAATTTCTCGTTTCTCTTCCTTTCTCTTTTCTGTTTTCTCTTCGTTTCTCGGTTTTTCTCTTTTTTCTTTTCTCTTCCTTTCTCTTTACCTTTCTCTTCTTTTCTCTTATCTCTTCTTTTCTCTTTTCTCTCCTTTTCTCTTCTTTTCTCTTTTCTCTTTTTTTTGTCTTCTTTTCTCCTTTTTCTTTTCTCTTCTTTTCTCTTCTCTTTTCTCTATTTTCTCTTTTCTCTCCTTTTCTCTTTTCTCTTCATTTCTCTTGTTTTCTCTTTTCTGTTTTCTCATTTCCCTTTTCTCTTCTATTCTCTTCTTTTCTCTTTTCTCTCCTTTTCTCTTCTTCTCTGGTCTTTTCTCTTTTCTCTTCTTTTCTCTCCTTTTCTCTTTTCCCTTCATTTCTCTTGTTTTCTCTTTTCTCTTTTCTCATTTCCCTTTCCTCTTCTATTCTCTTCTTTTCTCTTTTCTCTCCTTTTCTCTTCTTCTCTTGTCTTTTCTCTTTTCTCTTCTTTTCTCTTTTCTCTTCGTTTCTCTTCATTCTCATTTCTCGTTTCTCTTCTTTCCCTTTTCTGTTTTCTCTTCGTTTCTCTGTTTTTCTCTTTTCTCTCCTTTTCTCTTCTTTTCTCTTTTCACTTTCTCTTCTTTTCTCTTTTTCTTTCATCCTCTTTTCTCCTTTCTCTTCTTTTCTCTTTTCCCTTTTCTCTTCTTTTCTCTTTTCTCTTCTTTTCTCTTTTCCCTTTTCATTTTCTCTTTTCTTTTTCATCTTCTTTTCTCTTTTCTCTTTTCACTTTTCTCTTTCCTCTTCTTTTCTCTTTTCTCTTTTGTCTTCTTTCCTCTCTTCTCTTTTCTCTTCTCTTTCTCTTTTTTGTCTTTTCTCTCCTTTTCTCTTTTCTCTTCTTTTCTCTTTTCTCTTCATTTCTCTTGTCTTTTCTTTTCACTTTTCTCATTTCCCATTTCTCTTTTTTCTCTTCTTTTCTCTTTTCTCTCCTTTTCTCTCCTTTGCTCTTTTCTCGGTCTTCTTTTCTCCTTTCTCTTTTCTCTTTTCTCTTCTTCTCCATTTTCTCTTCTTTTCTGTTCTTTGCTCTTTTCTCTTCTTCTCTTGTCTTTTCTCTTTTCTCTTCTTTTCTTTTTTCACTTTTCTCTTCTTTTCTCTTTTATCTTCTTTTCTCTTCTTTTCTCTTCTTTTCTCTTTTCTCGTTTCTCTTCTTTTCTCTTTTCTCTTTTCTCTTCATTTCTCTTGTTTTCTCTTTTCTCTTTTCTCATTTCCCTTTTCTCTTCTATTCTCTTCTTTTCTCTTTTCTCTCCTTTTCTCTTCTTCTCTGGTCTTTTCTCTTTTCTCTTCTTTTCTCTTTTCTCTTCGTTTCTCTTCATTCTCATTTCTCGTTTCTCTTCTTTCCCTTTTCTGTTTTCTCTTCGTTTCTCTGTTTTTCTCTTTTCTCTCCTTTTCTCTTCCTTTCTCTTTTCACTTTCTCTTCTTTTCTCTTTTTCTTTTATCCTCTTTTCTCCTGTCTCTTCTTTTCTCTTTTCCCTTTTCTCTTCTTTTCTCTTTTCCCTTCTTTTCTCTTTTCCCTTTTCATTTTCTCTTTTCTTTTTCATCTTCTTTTCTCTTTTCTCTTTTCACTTTTCTCTTTCCTCTTCTTTTCTCTTTTCTCTTTTGTCTTCTTTCCTCTCTTCTCTTTTCTCTTCTCTTTCTCTTTTTTGTCTTTTCTCTCCTTTTCTCTTTTCTCTTCTTTTCTCTTTTCTCTTCATTTCTCTTGTCTTTTCTTTTCACTTTTCTCATTTCCCATTTCTCTTTTTTCTCTTCTTTTCTCTTTTCTCTCCTTTTCTCTCCTTTGCTCTGTTCTCGGTCTTCTTTTCTCCTTTCTCTTTTCTCTTCTTCTCCATTTTCTCTTCTTTTCTGTTCTTTGCTCTTTTCTCTTCTTCTCTTGTCTTTTCTCTTCTCTCTTCCTTGCTCTTCTTTCTCCGTCCTCTTCTTTTCTCTTCATTTCTCTTCTTTTCCGTTTTCTCTTTCTTTTCTCTTTTTCTTTTCTCTTCTTTTCTCTTCTTTGCACTTTTCTCTTTTCTCTTTTCTCATTTCCCTTTTCTCTTATTTTCTCTTCTTTTCTCTTTTCCCTTCTTTTCTCTTTTCTCTTCGGTTCTCTTCTTTTCTCATTTCTCTTCGGTTCTCTTTTTTTCTCTTCTTTTCTCTTTTCTCGTTTCTCTTCTTTTCTCTTTTCTGTTTTCTCTTCTTTTCTCTTCTTTTCTCTTTTCTCTTATTTTCTCTTTTCCCTTTTCTCTTTCCTCTTCTTTTCTCTTTTCTCTTCTTTTCTCTTTTCTCTTTTCACTTTTCTCTTTCCTCTTCTTTTCTCTTTTCTCTTTTGTCTTCTTTCCTCTCTTCTCTTTTCTCTTCTCTTTCTCTTTTTTGTCTTTTCTCTCCTTTTCTCTTTTCTCTTCTTTTCTCTTTTCTCTTCATTTCTCTTGTCTTTTCTTTTCACTTTTCTCATTTCCCATTTCTCTTTTTTCTCTTCTTTTCTCTTTTCTCTCCTTTTCTCTCCTTTGCTCTGTTCTCGGTCTTCTTTTCTCCTTTCTCTTTTCTCTTTTCTCTTCTTCTCCATTTTCTCTTCTTTTCTGTTCTTTGCTCTTTTCTCTTCTTCTCTTGTCTTTTCTCTTTTCTCTTCCTTGCTCTTCTTTCTCCGTCCTCTTCTTTTCTCTTCATTTCTCTTCTTTTCCGTTTTCTCTTTCTTTTCTCTTTTTCTTTTCTCTTCTTTTCTCTTCTTTGAACTTTTCTCTTTTCTCTTTTCTCATTTCCCTTTTCTCTTTTTTCTCTTCTTTTCTCTTTTCCCTTCTTTTCTCTTTTCTCTTCGGTTCTCTTCTTTTCTCATTTCTCTTCGGTTTTCTTTTTTTCTCTTCTGTTCTCTTTTCTCGTTTCTCTTCTTTTCTCTTTTCTGTTTTCTCTTCTTTTCTCTTCTTTTCTCTTTTCTCTTATTTTCTCTTTTCCCTTTTCTCTTTCCACTTCTTTTCTCTTTTCTCTTTTCTCTTTTCTCATTTGTCTTCTTTTGTCTCTTCTCTTTTTTCTTCTTTTCTCTTCTCTTTCTCTTCTTCTCTTGTCTTTTCTCTTTTCTCTTCTTTTCTCTTTTCTCTTCGTTTCTCTTCATTCTCATTTCTCGTTTCTCTTCTTTCCCTTTTCTGTTTTCTCTTCGTTTCTCTGTTTTTCTCTTTTTTCTTTTCTCTTCCTTTCTCTTTTCACTTTCTCTTCTTTTCTCTTTTCCTTTACCCTCTTTTCTCCTTTCTCTTCTTTTCTCTTTTCCCTTTTCATTTTCTCTTTTCTTTTTCATCTTCTTTTCTCTTTTCTCTTTTCACTTTTCTCTTTCCTCTTCTTTTCTCTTTTCTCTTTTGTCTTCTTTCCTCTCTTCTCTTTTCTCTTCTCTTTCTCTTTTTTGTCTTTTCTCTCCTTTTCTCTTTTCTCTTCTTTTCTCTTTTCTCTTCATTTCTCTTGTCTTTTCTTTTCACTTTTCTCATTTCCCATTTCTCTTTTTTCTCTTCTTTTCTCTTTTCTCTCCTTTTCTCTCCTTTGCTCTGTTCTCGGTCTTCTTTTCTCCTTTCTCTTTTCTCTTTTCTCTTCTTCTCCATTTTCTCTTCTTTTCTGTTCTTTGCTCTTTTCTCTTCTTCTCTTGTCTTTTCTCTTTTCTCTTCCTTGCTCTTCTTTCTCCGTCCTCTTCTTTTCTCTTCATTTCTCTTCTTTTCCGTTTTCTCTTTCTTTTCTCTTTTTCTTTTCTCTTCTTTTCTCTTCTTTGCACTTTTCTCTTTTCTCTTTTCTCATTTCCCTTTTCTCTTTTTTCTCTTCTTTTCTCTTTTCCCTTCTTTTCTCTTTTCTCTTCGGTTCTCTTCTTTTCTCATTTCTCTTCGGTTTTCTTTTTTTCTCTTCTGTTCTCTTTTCTCTTTTCTCTTCTTTTCTCTTTTCTCTTTTCTCATTTGTCTTCTTTTGTCTCTTCTCTTTTTTCTTCTTTTCTCTTCTCTTTCTCTTCTTCTCTTGTCTTTTCTCTTTTCTCTTCTTTTCTCTTTTCTCTTCGTTTCTCTTCATTCTCATTTCTCGTTTCTCTTCTTTCCCTTTTCTGTTTTCTCTTCGTTTCTCTGTTTTTCTCTTTTTTCTTTTCTCTTCCTTTCTCTTTTCACTTTCTCTTCTTTTCTCTTTTCCTTTACCCTCTTTTCTCCTTTCTCTTCTTTTCTCTTTTCCCTTTTCTCTTCTTTTCTCTTTTCTCTTCTTTTCTCTTTTCCCTTTTCATTTTCTCTTTTCTTTTTCATCTTCTTTACTCTTTTCTCTTTTCACTTTTCTCTTTCCTCTTCTTTTCTCTTTTCTCTTTTGTCTTCTTTCCTCTCTTCTCTTTTCTCTTCTTTTCTCTTCTCTTTCTCTTTTTTATCTTTTCTCTCCTTTTCTCTTTTCTCTTCTTTTCTCTTTTCTCTTCATTTCTCTTGTTTTTTTCTTTTCACTTTTCTCATTTCCCGTTTCTCTTTTTTCTCTTCTTTTCTCTTTTCTCTCCTTTTCTCTCCTTTTCTCTTTTCTCTTTTCTTGGTCTTCTTTTCTCCTTTCTCTTTTCTCTTTTCTCTTCTTCTCCATTTCCTCTTCTTTTCTGTTCTTTTCTCTTTTCTCTTCTTCTCCATTTTCTCTTCTTTTCTGTTCTTTGCTCTTTTCTCTTCTTCTCTTGTCTTTTCTCTTTTCTCTTCTTTTCTCTTTTCTCTTCCTTGCTCTTCTTTCTCCGTTCTTTTCTTTTCTCTTCATTTCTCTTCTTTTCCCTTTTCTCTTTCTTTTCTCTTTTTCTTTTCTCTTCTTTTCTCTTCTTTGCACTTTTCTCTTCTTTTCTCTTTTCCCTTTTCTCTTCTTTTCTCTTTCCTCTTCTTTTCTCTTTTCTCTTATTTTCTCTTCTTTTCTCTTTTCTCTTTAATCTTCGTTTCTCTGCATTTTTCTTTTCCCTTTTCTCTTCTTTTCTCTTTTAACTTTTCTCTCCATTCCCTTCATTTCTCTTTATCTTTTCTCTTCTTTTCTCTTTTATCTTCTTTTCTCTTTTCTCTTCTTCTCTTGTCTTTTCTCTTTTCCCTTTTCTCTTCTTTTCTCTTCTCTCTTCATTTCTCTTCGTTTCTAATTTCTCCTTTCTCTTCTTTTGTCTTTTCTGTTTTCTCTTCGTGTTTCTTTTTTCCTCATTTTTCTCTTCCTTTCTCTTTTCCCTTTCTCTTCTTTTCTCTTTTTCTTTTCTCTTCTTTTCTCTTTTGTCTTCTTTTCTCTTTTCACTTTTCTCTTCCTTTCTCTTTACCTTTCTCTTCTTTTCTCTTATCTCGTCTTTTCTCTTTTCTCTCCTTTTCTCTTCTTTTCTCTTCATTTCTAATTTCTCATTTCTCTTCCTTTCTCTTTTCTGTTTTCTCTTCGTTTCTCTGTTTTTCTCTTTTTTCTTTTCTCTTCCATTCTCTTTTCCCTTTCTCTTCTTTTCTCTTTTTCTTTTCGCTTCTTTTCTCTTTTCTCTTCATTTCTCTTCTTTTCTCTTATCTCTTCTTTTCTCTTTTCTCTTTTCTCTCCTTTTCTGTTTTCTCTTTTTTTTGTCTTCTTTTCTCCTTTCTCTTTTCTCTTTTCTCTTTTGTCTTCTTTTCTCTCTTCTCTTTTCTCTTTTCTCATTTCCCTTTTCTCTTTTTTCTCTTCTTTTCTCTTTTCCCTTCTTTTCTCTTTTCTCTTCGGTTCTCTTCTTTTCGCATTTCTCTTCGGTTCTCTTTTTTTCTCTTCTTTTCTCTTTTCTCGTTTCTCTTCTTTTCTCTTTTCTGTTATCTCCTTTCTCTTATTTTCTCTTTTCCCTTTTCTCTTTCCTCTTCTTTTCTCTTTTCCCTTCTTTTCTCTTTTCTCTTTTGTCATTTGTCTTCTTTTGTCTCTTCTCTTTTTTCTTCTTTTCTCTTCTCTTTCTCTTCTTCTCTTGTCTTTTCTCTTTTCTCTTCTATTCTCTTTTCTCTTCGTTTCTCTTCATTCTCATTTCTCGTTTCTCTTCTTTCCCTTTTCTGTTTTCTCTTCTTTTCTCTCTCCCCTTTTCTCTACTTCTTTCTTTTCTCTTTTCTCTTCTTCTCTTGTCTTTTCTCTTTTCCCTTTTCTCTTCTTTTCTCATTTCTCTTCGGTTCTCTTTTTTTCTCTTCTTTTTTCTTTTCTCGTTTCTCTTCTTTTCTCTTTTCTGTTTTCTCCTTTCTCTTATTTTCTCTTTTCCCTTTTCTCTTTCCTCTTCTTTTCTCTTATCTCTTCTTTTCTCTTTTCTCTCCTTTTCTCTTCTTTTCTCTTTTCTCTTTTTTTGTCTCCTTTTCTCCTTTCTCTTTTCTCTTCTTTTCTCTTCTCTTTTCTCTATTTTCTCTTTTCTCTCCTTTTCTCTTTTCTCTTCATTTCTCTTGTTTTCTCTTTTCTCTTTTCTCATTTCCCTTTTCTCTTCTATTCTCTTCTTTTCTCTTTTCTCTCCTTTTCTCTTCTTCTCTGGTCTTTTCTCTTTTCTCTTCTTTTCTCTCCTTTTCTCTTTTCCCTTCATTTCTCTTGTTTTCTCTTTTCTCTTTTCTCATTTCCCTTTCCTCTTCTATTCTCTTCTTTTCTCTTTTCTCTTCTTTTCTCTTTTCTCTTCGTTTCTCTTCATTCTCATTTCTCGTTTCTCTTCTTTCCCTTTTCTGTTTTCTCTTCGTTTCTCTGTTTTTCTCTTTTCTCTCCTTTTCTCTTCCTTTCTCTTTTCACTTTCTCTTCTTTTCTCTTTTTCTTTCATCCTCTTTTCTCCTTTCTCTTCTTTTCTCTTTTCCCTTTTCTCTTCTTTTCTCTTTTATCTTCTTTTCTCTTTTCTGTTTTCTCTTCTTGTCTCTTTTCTCTTATTTTCTCTTTTCCCTTTTCTCTTTCGTCTTCTTTTCTCTTTTCTCTTTTCTCTTTTCTCATTTGCCTTCTTTTGTCTCTTCTCTTTTTTCTTCTTTTCTCTTCTCTTTCTCTTCTTTTTTCTTTTCTCTCATTTTCTCTTTTCTCTTCTTTTCTCTTTTCTCTTCATTTCTGTTGTTTTCTCTTTTCTCATTTCCCTTTTCTCTTCTATTCTCTTCTTTTCTCTTTTCTCTCCTTTTCTCTTCTTTTCTCTCCTTTTCTCTTCTTTTCTCTTTTCTTTTTTCTTGTCTTCTTTTCTCCTTTCTCTTTTCTCTTTTCTCTTATTTTCCCTTCTTTTCCCTTTTCTCTTCTTTTCTCTTCTTTGCTCTTTTCTCTTCTTTTCTCTTTTCCCTTTCTCTTCTTTTCTCTTTTTCTTTTCTCTTCTTTTCTCTTTTGTCTTCTTTTCTCTTTTCACTTTTCTCTTCTTTTCTCTTTTCTCTTCATTCTCTTTTCCCTTTTCTTTTTCTCTTTTCTTTATCATCTTCATTTCTCTTTTCTCTTTTCTCTTTTCACTTTTCACTTTCCTCTTCTTTTCTCTTTTCTCTTCTTTTCTCTTCTTCTCTGGTCTTTTCTCTTTTCTCTTCTTTTCTCTCCTTTTCTCTTTTCTCTTCATTTCTCTTGTTTTCTCTTTTCTCTTTTCTCATTTCCCTTTTCTCTTCTATTCTCTTCTTTTCTCTTTTCTCTCCTTTTCTGTTTTCACTTTTCTGTTTTCTCGTCTTTTCTCTTCTTTTCTCTTCGTTTCTCTTCGTTTCTAATTTCTCGTTTCTCTTCCTTTCTCTTTTCTGTTTTCTCTTCGTTTCTCTGTTTTTCTCTTTTTTCTGTTCTCTTCCATTCTCTTTTCCCTTTCTCTTCTTTTCTCTTTTTCTTTTCGCTTCTTTTCTCTTTTCTCTTCATTTCTCTTCTTTTCTCTTATCTCTTCTTTTCTCTTTTCTCTTTTCTCTCCTTTTCTCTTTTCTCTTTTTTTTGTCTTCTTTTCACCTTTCTCTTTTCTCTTTTCTCTTTTGTCTTCTTTTCTCTCTTCTCTTTTCTCTTCTCTTTTCTCTATTTTCTCTTTTCTCTCCTTTTCTGTTTTCTCTTCATTTCTCTTGTTTTCTCTTTTCTCTTTTCTCATTTCCCTTTTCTCTTCTATTCTCTTCTTTTCTCTTTTCTCTCGTTTCTCTTCTTCTCTGGTCTTTTCTCTTCTTTTCTCTTCTTTTCTCTTTTCTCTTCTTTTCTTGTCTTTTCTCTTTTCTCTTCTTTTCTCTTTTCTCTTCGTTTCTCTTCATTCTCATTTCTCGTTTCTCTTCTTTCCCTGTTCTGTTTTCTCTTAGTTTCTCTGTTTTTCTCTTTTTTCTTTTCTCTTCCTTTCTCTTTTCACTTTCTCTTCTTTTCTCTTTTTCTTTTATCCTCTTTTCTCCTTTCTCTTCTTTTCTCTTTTCCCTTTTGTCTTTTCTCTTTTCTCTTCTTTTCTCTTTTCCCTTTTCTTTTTCTCTTTTCTTTATCATCTTCATTTCTCTCTTCTCTTTTCTCTTTTCACTTTTCACTTTCCTCTTCTTTTCTCTTTTCTCTTCTTTCTCTTTTCCCTTTTCTTTTTCTCTTTTCTTTATCATCTTCATTTCTCTTTTCTCTTTTCTCTTTTCACTTTTCACTTTCCTCTTCTTTTCACTTTTCTCTTCTTTTCTCTTTTCTCTTATTTTCTCTTTTCCCTTTTCTTTTTCTCTTTTCTTTTTCATCTTCATTTCTCTTTTCTCTTTTCTCTTTTCACTTTTCTCTTTCCTCTTCTTTCCTCTTTCTTCGTTTCTTTTTTTTCTCTTTTCTGTTTCTCTTCTTTTCTCTCCTTTTCTCTTTTCTCTTTTCTCTTCATTTCTCTTGTTTTCACTTTTCTCTTTCTCTTTTCTCATTTCCCTTTTCTCTTTTTTCTCTTCTTTTCTCTTTTCCCTTCTTTTCTCTTTTCTCTTCGGTTCTCTTCTTTTCTCATTTCTCTTCGGTTCTCTTTTTTTCTCTTCTATTCTCTTTTCTCGTTTCTCTTTTCACTTTTCTCTTTCCTCTTCTTTCCTCTTTCTTCGTTTCTCTTCTTTTCTCTTTTCTGTTCTTTTCTCTTCTTTTCTCTTTTCTCTTATTTCCTCTTTTCCCTTTTCTCTTTCCTCTTCTTTTCGCTTTTCTCTTCTTTTCTCTTTTCTCTTTTCTCATTCGTCTTCTTTTGTCTCTTCTCTTTTTTCTTCTTTTCTCTTCTGTTTCTCTTCTTTTTTCTTTTCTCTCATTTTCTCTTTTCTCTTCTTTTCTCTTTTCTCTTCATTTCTGTTGTTTTCTCTTTTCTCATTTCCCTTTTCTCTTCTATTCTCTTCTTTTCTCTTTTCTCTCCTTTTCTCTTCTTTTCTCTCCTTTTCTCTTCTTTTCTCTTTTCTTTTTTCTTGTCTTCTTTTCTCCTTTCTCTTTTCTCCTTTCTCTTATTTTCCCTTCTTTTCCCTTTTCTCTTCTTTTCTCTTCTTTGCTCTTTTCTCTTCTTTTCTCTTTCCCCTTTTCTCTACTTCTCTCTTTTCTCTTTTCTCTTCTTCTCTTGTCTTTTCTCTTTTCCCTTTTCTCTTCTTTTCTCTTTTCACTTCTCTCTTCGTTTCTAATTTCTCGTTTCTCTTCCTTTCTCTTTTCTGTTTTCTCTTCGTTTCTCGGTTTTTCTCTTTTTTCTTTTCTCTTCCTTTCTCTTTACCTTTCTCTTCTTTTCTCTTATCTCTTCTTTTCTCTTTTCTCTCCTTTTCTCTTCTTTTCTCTTTTCTCTTTTTTTTGTCTTCTTTTCTCCTTTTTCTTTTCTCTTCTTTTCTCTTCTCTTTTCTCTATTTTCTCTTTTCTCTCCTTTTCTCTTTTCTCTTCATTTCTCTTGTTTTCTCTTTTCTGTTTTCTCATTTCCCTTTTCTCTTCTATTCTCTTCTTTTCTCTTTTCTCTCCTTTTCTCTTCTTCTCTGGTCTTTTCTCTTTTCTCTTCTTTTCTCTCCTTTTCTCTTTTCCCTTCATTTCTCTTGTTTTCTCTTTTCTCTTTTCTCATTTCCCTTTCCTCTTCTATTCTCTTCTTTTCTCTTTTCTCTCCGTTTCTCTTCTTCTCTTGTCTTTTCTCTTTTCTCTTCTTTTCTCTTTTCTCTTCGTTTCTCTTCATTCTCATTTCTCGTTTCTCTTCTTTCCCTTTTCTGTTTTCTCTTCGTTTCTCTGTTTTTCTCTTTTCTCTCCTTTTCTCTTCTTTTCTCTTTTCACTTTCTCTTCTTTTCTCTTTTTCTTTCATCCTCTTTTCTCCTTTCTCTTCTTTTCTCTTTTCCCTTTTCTCTTCTTTTCTCTTTTCTCTTCTTTTCTCTTTTCCCTTTTCATTTTCTCTTTTCTTTTTCATCTTCTTTTCTCTTTTCTCTTTTCACTTTTCTCTTTCCTCTTATTTTCTCTTTTCTCTTTTGTCTCCTTTCCTCTCTTCTCTTTTCTCTTCTCTTTCTCTTTTTTGTCTTTTCTCTCCTTTTCTCTTTTCTCTTCTTTTCTCTTTTCTCTTCATTTCTCTTGTCTTTTCTTTTCACTTTTCTCATTTCCCATTTCTCTTTTTTCTCTTCTTTTCTCTTTTCTCTCCTTTTCTCTCCTTTGCTCTTTTCTCGGTCTTCTTTTCTCCTTTCTCTTTTCTCTTTTCTCTTCTTCTCCATTTTCTCTTCTTTTCTGTTCTTTGCTCTTTTCTCTTCTTCTCTTGTCTTTTCTCTTTTCTCTTCTTTTCTTTTTTCACTTTTCTCTTCTTTTCTCTTTTATCTTCTTTTCTCTTCTTTTCTCTTCTTTTCTCTTTTCTCGTTTCTCTTCTTTTCTCTTTTCTCTTTTCTCTTCATTTCTCTTGTTTTCTCTTTTCTCTTTTCTCATTTCCCTTTTCTCTTCTATTCTCTTCTTTTCTCTTTTCTCTCCTTTTCTCTTCTTCTCTGGTCTTTTCTCTTTTCTCTTCTTTTCTCTTTTCTCTTCGTTTCTCTTCATTCTCATTTCTCGTTTCTCTTCTTTCCCTTTTCTGTTTTCTCTTCGTTTCTCTGTTTTTCTCTTTTCTCTCCTTTTCTCTTCGTTTCTCTTTTCCCTTTTCTCTTCTTTTCTCTTTTCCCTTCTTTTCTCTTTTCCCTTTTCATTTTCTCTTTTCTTTTTCATCTTCTTTTCTCTTTTCTCTTTTCACTTTTCTCTTTCCTCTTCTTTTCTCTTTTCTCTTTTGTCTTCTTTCCTCTCTTCTCTTTTCTCTTCTCTTTCTCTTTTTTGTCTTTTCTCTCCTTTTCTCTTTTCTCTTCTTTTCTCTTTTCTCTTCATTTCTCTTGTCTTTTCTTTTCACTTTTCTCATTTCCCATTTCTCTTTTTTCTCTTCTTTTCTCTTTTCTCTCCTTTTCTCTCCTTTGCTCTGTTCTCGGTCTTCTTTTCTCCTTTCTCTTTTCTCTTCTTCTCCATTTTCTCTTCTTTTCTGTTCTTTGCTCTTTTCTCTTCTTCTCTTGTCTTTTCTCTTTTCTCTTCCTTGCTCTTCTTTCTCCGTCCTCTTCTTTTCTCTTCATTTCTCTTCTTTTCCGTTTTCTCTTTCTTTTCTCTTTTTCTTTTCTCTTCTTTTCTCTTCTTTGCACTTTTCTCTTTTCTCTTTTCTCATTTCCCTTTTCTCTTATTTTCTCTTCTTTTCTCTTTTTCTTTTCTCTTCTTTTCTCTTTTGTCTTCTTTTCTCTTTTCACTTTTCTCTTCCTTTCTCTTTACCTTTCTCTTCTTTTCTCTTATCTCGTCTTTTCTCTTTTCTCTCCTTTTCTCTTCTTTTCTCTTCGTTTCTAATTTCTCATTTCTCTTCCTTTCTCTTTTCTGTTTTCTCTTCGTTTCTCTGTTTTTCTCTTTTTTCTTTTCTCTTCCATTCTCTTTTCCCTTTCTCTTCTTTTCTCTTTTTCTTTTCGCTTCTTTTCTCTTTTCTCTTCATTTCTCTTCTTTTCTCTTATCTCTTCTTTTCTCTTTTCTCTTTTCTCTCCTTTTCTGTTTTCTCTTTTTTTTGTCTTCTTTTCTCCTTTCTCTTTTCTCTTTTCTCTTTTGTCTTCTTTTCTCTCTTCTCTTTTCTCTTTTCTCATTTCCCTTTTCTCTTTTTTCTCTTCTTTTCTCTTTTCCCTTCTTTTCTCTTTTCTCTTCGGTTCTCTTCTTTTCGCATTTCTCTTCGGTTCTCTTTTTTTCTCTTCTTTTCTCTTTTCTCGTTTCTCTTCTTTTCCCTTTTCTGTTATCTCCTTTCTCTTATTTTCTCTTTTCCCTTTTCTCTTTCCTCTTCTTTTCTCTTTTCCCTTCTTTTCTCTTTTCTCTTTTGTCATTTGTCTTCTTTTGTCTCTTCTCTTTTTTCTTCTTTTCTCTTCTCTTTCTCTTCTTCTCTTGTCTTTTCTCTTTTCTCTTCTATTCTCTTTTCTCTTCGTTTCTCTTCATTCTCATTTCTCGTTTCTCTTCTTTCCCTTTTCTGTTTTCTCTTCTTTTCTCTCTCCCCTTTTCTCTACTTCTTTCTTTTCTCTTTTCTCTTCTTCTCTTGTCTTTTCTCTTTTCCCTTTTCTCTTCTTTTCTCATTTCTCTTCGGTTCTCTTTTTTTCTCTTCTTTTTTCTTTTCTCGTTTCTCTTCTTTTCTCTTTTCTGTTTTCTCCTTTCTCTTATTTTCTCTTTTCCCTTTTCTCTTTCCTCTTCTTTTCTCTTATCTCTTCTTTTCTCTTTTCTCTCCTTTTCTCTTCTTTTCTCTTTTCTCTTTTTTTGTCTCCTTTTCTCCTTTCTCTTTTCTCTTCTTTTCTCTTCTCTTTTCTCTATTTTCTCTTTTCTCTCCTTTTCTCTTTTCTCTTCATTTCTCTTGTTTTCTCTTTTCTCTTTTCTCATTTCCCTTTTCTCTTCTATTCTCTTCTTTTCTCTTTTCTCTCCTTTTCTCTTCTTCTCTGGTCTTTTCTCTTTTCTCTTCTTTTCTCTCCTTTTCTCTTTTCCCTTCATTTCTCTTGTTTTCTCTTTTCTCTTTTCTCATTTCCCTTTCCTCTTCTATTCTCTTCTTTTCTCTTTTCTCTTCTTTTCTCTTTTCTCTTCGTTTCTCTTCATTCTCATTTCTCGTTTCTCTTCTTTCCCTTTTCTGTTTTCTCTTCGTTTCTCTGTTTTTCTCTTTTCTCTCCTTTTCTCTTCCTTTCTCTTTTCACTTTCTCTTCTTTTCTCTTTTTCTTTCATCCTCTTTTCTCCTTTCTCTTCTTTTCTCTTTTCCCTTTTCTCTTCTTTTCTCTTTTCTCTTCTTTTCTCTTTTCCCTTTTCATTTTCTCTTTTCTTTTTCATCTTCTTTTCTCTTTTCTCTTTTCACTTTTCTCTTTCCTCTTCTTTTCTCTTTTCTCTTTTGTCTTCTTTCCTCTCTTCTCTTTTCTCTTCTCTTTCTCTTTTTTGTCTTTTCTCTCCTTTTCTCTTTTCTCTTCTTTTCTCTTTTCTCTTCATTTCTCTTGTCTTTTCTTTTCACTTTTCTCATTTCCCATTTCTCTTTTTTCTCTTCTTTTCTCTTTTCTCTCCTTTTCTCTCCTTTGCTCTTTTCTCGGTCTTCTTTTCTCCTTTCTCTTTTCTCTTTTCTCTTCTTCTCCATTTTCTCTTCTTTTCTGTTCTTTGCTCTTTTCTCTTCTTCTCTTGTCTTTTCTCTTTTCTCTTCTTTTCTCTTTTCACTTTTCTCTTCTTTTCTCTTTTATCTTCTTTTCTCTTTTCTGTTTTCTCTTCTTTTCTCTTCTTTTCTCTTTTCTCTTATTTTCTCTTTTCCCTTTTCTCTTTCGTCTTCTTTTCTCTTTTCTCTTCTTTTCTCTTTTCTCTTTTCTCATTTGCCTTCTTTTGTCTCTTCTCTTTTTTCTTCTTTTCTCTTCTCTTTCTCTTCTTTTTTCTTTTCTCTCATTTTCTCTTTTCTCTTCTTTTCTCTTTTCTCTTCATTTCTGTTGTTTTCTCTTTTCTCATTTCTCTTTTCTCTTTTCTCTTATTTTCCCTTCTTTTCCCTTTTCTCTTCTTTTCTCTTCTTTGCTCTTTTCTCTTCTTTTCTCTTTTCCCTTTCTCTTCTTTTCTCTTTTTCTTTTCTCTTCTTTTCTCTTTTGTCTTCTTTTCTCTTTTCACTTTTCTCTTCTTTTCTCTTTTCTCTTCTTTCTCTTTTCCCTTTTCTTTTTCTCTTTTCTTTATCATTTTCATTTCTCTTTTCTCTTTTCTCTTTTCTCTTTTCTCTCCTTTTCTGTTTTCTCTTCATTTCTCTTGTTTTCTCTTTTCTCTTTTCTCATTTCCCTTTTCTCTTCTATTCTCTTCTTTTCTCTTTTCTCTCCTTTTCTCTTCTTCTCTGGTCTTTTCTCTTCTTTTCTCTTCTTTTCTCTTTTCTCTTCTTTTCTTGTCTTTTCTCTTTTCTCTTCTTTTCTCTTTTCTCTTCGTTTCTCTTCATTCTCATTTCTCGTTTCTCTTCTTTCCCTGTTCTGTTTTCTCTTAGTTTCTCTGTTTTTCTCTTTTTTCTTTTCTCTTCCTTTCTCTTTTCACTTTCTCTTCTTTTCTCTTTTTCTTTTATCCTCTTTTCTCCTTTCTCTTCTTTTCTCTTTTCCCTTTTGTCTTTTCTCTTTTCTCTTCTTTTCTCTTTTCCCTTTTCTTTTTCTCTTTTCTTTATCATCTTCATTTCTCTTTTCTCTTTTCTCTTTTCACTTTTCACTTTCCTCTTCTTTTCTCTTTTCTCTTCTTTCTCTTTTCCCTTTTCTTTTTCTCTTTTCTTTATCATCTTCATTTCTCTTTTCTCTTTTCTCTTTTCACTTTTCACTTTCCTCTTCTTTTCACTTTTCTCTTCTTTTCTCTTTTCTCTTATTTTCTCTTTTCCCTTTTCTTTTTCTCTTTTCTTTTTCATCTTCATTTCTCTTTTCTCTTTTCTCTTTTCACTTTTCTCTTTCCTCTTCTTTCCTCTTTCTTCGTTTCTTTTTTTTCTCTTTTCTGTTTCTCTTCTTTTCTCTCCTTTTCTCTTTTCTCTTTTCTCTTCATTTCTCTTGTTTTCACTTTTCTCTTTCTCTTTTCTCATTTCCCTTTTCTCTTTTTTCTCTTCTTTTCTCTTTTCCCTTCTTTTCTCTTTTCTCTTCGGTTCTCTTCTTTTCTCATTTCTCTTCGGTTCTCTTTTTTTCTCTTCTATTCTCTTTTCTCGTTTCTCTTTTCACTTTTCTCTTTCCTCTTCTTTCCTCTTTCTTCGTTTCTCTTCTTTTCTCTTTTCTGTTTTCTCTTCTTTTCTCTTCTTTTCTCTTTTCTCTTATTTTCTCTTTTCCCTTTTCTCTTTCCTCTTCTTTTCGCTTTTCTCTTCTTTTCTCTTTTCTCATTCGTCTTCTTTTGTCTCTTCTCTTTTTTCTTCTTTTCTCTTCTGTTTCTCTTCTTTTTTCTTTTCTCTCATTTTCTCTTTTCTCTTCTTTTCTCTTTTCTCTTCATTTCTGTTGTTTTCTCTTTTCTCATTTCCCTTTTCTCTTCTATTCTCTTCTTTTCTCTTTTCTCTCCTTTTCTCTTCTTTTCTCTCCTTTTCTCTTCTTTTCTCTTTTCTTTTTTCTTGTCTTCTTTTCTCCTTTCTCTTTTCTCCTTTCTCTTATTTTCCCTTCTTTTCCCTTTTCTCTTCTTTTCTCTTCTTTGCTCTTTTCTCTTCTTTTCTCTTTCCCCTTTTCTCTACTTCTCTCTTTTCTCTTTTCTCTTCTTCTCTTGTCTTTTCTCTTTTCCCTTTTCTCTTCTTTTCTCTTTTCACTTCTCTCTTCGTTTCTAATTTCTCGTTTCTCTTCCTTTCTCTTTTCTGTTTTCTCTTCGTTTCTCGGTTTTTCTCTTTTTTCTTTTCTCTTCCTTTCTCTTTACCTTTCTCTTCTTTTCTCTTATCTCTTCTTTTCTCTTTTCTCTCCTTTTCTCTTCTTTTCTCTTTTCTCTTTTTTTTGTCTTCTTTTCTCCTTTTTCTTTTCTCTTCTTTTCTCTTCTCTTTTCTCTATTTTCTCTTTTCTCTCCTTTTCTCTTTTCTCTTCATTTCTCTTGTTTTCTCTTTTCTGTTTTCTCATTTCCCTTTTCTCTTCTATTCTCTTCTTTTCTCTTTTCTCTCCTTTTCTCTTCTTCTCTGGTCTTTTCTCTTTTCTCTTCTTTTCTCTCCTTTTCTCTTTTCCCTTCATTTCTCTTGTTTTCTCTTTTCTCTTTTCTCATTTCCCTTTCCTCTTCTATTCTCTTCTTTTCTCTTTTCTCTCCGTTTCTCTTCTTCTCTTGTCTTTTCTCTTTTCTCTTCTTTTCTCTTTTCTCTTCGTTTCTCTTCATTCTCATTTCTCGTTTCTCTTCTTTCCCTTTTCTGTTTTCTCTTCGTTTCTCTGTTTTTCTCTTTTCTCTCCTTTTCTCTTCCTTTCTCTTTTCACTTTCTCTTCTTTTCTCTTTTTCTTTCATCCTCTTTTCTCCTTTCTCTTCTTTTCTCTTTTCCCTTTTCTCTTCTTTTCTCTTTTCTCTTCTTTTCTCTTTTCCCTTTTCATTTTCTCTTTTCTTTTTCATCTTCTTTTCTCTTTTCTCTTTTCACTTTTCTCTTTCCTCTTATTTTCTCTTTTCTCTTTTGTCTTCTTTCCTCTCTTCTCTTTTCTCTTCTCTTTCTCTTTTTTGTCTTTTCTCTCCTTTTCTCTTTTCTCTTCTTTTCTCTTTTCTCTTCATTTCTCTTGTCTTTTCTTTTCACTTTTCTCATTTCCCATTTCTCTTTTTTCTCTTCTTTTCTCTTTTCTCTCCTTTTCTCTCCTTTGCTCTTTTCTCGGTCTTCTTTTCTCCTTTCTCTTTTCTCTTTTCTCTTCTTCTCCATTTTCTCTTCTTTTCTGTTCTTTGCTCTTTTCTCTTCTTCTCTTGTCTTTTCTCTTTTCTCTTCTTTTCTTTTTTCACTTTTCTCTTCTTTTCTCTTTTATCTTCTTTTCTCTTCTTTTCTCTTCTTTTCTCTTTTCTCGTTTCTCTTCTTTTCTCTTTTCTCTTTTCTCTTCATTTCTCTTGTTTTCTCTTTTCTCTTTTCTCATTTCCCTTTTCTCTTCTATTCTCTTCTTTTCTCTTTTCTCTCCTTTTCTCTTCTTCTCTGGTCTTTTCTCTTTTCTCTTCTTTTCTCTTTTCTCTTCGTTTCTCTTCATTCTCATTTCTCGTTTCTCTTCTTTCCCTTTTCTGTTTTCTCTTCGTTTCTCTGTTTTTCTCTTTTCTCTCCTTTTCTCTTCGTTTCTCTTTTCCCTTTTCTCTTCTTTTCTCTTTTCCCTTCTTTTCTCTTTTCCCTTTTCATTTTCTCTTTTCTTTTTCATCTTCTTTTCTCTTTTCTCTTTTCACTTTTCTCTTTCCTCTTCTTTTCTCTTTTCTCTTTTGTCTTCTTTCCTCTCTTCTCTTTTCTCTTCTCTTTCTCTTTTTTGTCTTTTCTCTCCTTTTCTCTTTTCTCTTCTTTTCTCTTTTCTCTTCATTTCTCTTGTCTTTTCTTTTCACTTTTCTCATTTCCCATTTCTCTTTTTTCTCTTCTTTTCTCTTTTCTCTCCTTTTCTCTCCTTTGCTCTGTTCTCGGTCTTCTTTTCTCCTTTCTCTTTTCTCTTCTTCTCCATTTTCTCTTCTTTTCTGTTCTTTGCTCTTTTCTCTTCTTCTCTTGTCTTTTCTCTTTTCTCTTCCTTGCTCTTCTTTCTCCGTCCTCTTCTTTTCTCTTCATTTCTCTTCTTTTCCGTTTTCTCTTTCTTTTCTCTTTTTCTTTTCTCTTCTTTTCTCTTCTTTGCACTTTTCTCTTTTCTCTTTTCTCATTTCCCTTTTCTCTTATTTTCTCTTCTTTTCTCTTTTCCCTTCTTTTCTCTTTTCTCTTCGGTTCTCTTCTTTTCTCATTTCTCTTCGGTTCTCTTTTTTTCTCTTCTTTTCTCTTTTCTCGTTTCTCTTCTTTTCTCTTTTCTGTTTTCTCTTCTTTTCTCTTCTTTTCTCTTTTCTCTTATTTTCTCTTTTCCCTTTTCTCTTTCCTCTTCTTTTCTCTTTTCTCTTCTTTTCTCTTTTCTCTTTTCACTTTTCTCTTTCCTCTTCTTTTCTCTTTTCTCTTTTGTCTTCTTTCCTCTCTTCTCTTTTCTCTTCTCTTTCTCTTTTTTGTCTTTTCTCTCCTTTTCTCTTTTCTCTTCTTTTCTCTTTTCTCTTCATTTCTCTTGTCTTTTCTTTTCACTTTTCTCATTTCCCATTTCTCTTTTTTCTCTTCTTTTCTCTTTTCTCTCCTATTCTCTCCTTTGCTCTGTTCTCGGTCTTCTTTTCTCCTTTCTCTTTTCTCTTTTCTCTTCTTCTCCATTTTCTCTTCTTTTCTGTTCTTTGCTCTTTTCTCTTCTTCTCTTGTCTTTTCTCTTTTCTCTTCCTTGCTCTTCTTTCTCCGTCCTCTTCTTTTCTCTTCATTTCTCTTCTTTTCCGTTTTCTCTTTCTTTTCTCTTTTTCTTTTCTCTTCTTTTCTCTTCTTTGCACTTTTCTCTTTTCTCTTTTCTCATTTCCCTTTTCTCTTTTTTCTCTTCTTTTCTCTTTTCCCTTCTTTTCTCTTTTCTCTTCGGTTCTCTTCTTTTCTCATTTCTCTTCGGTTTTCTTTTTTTCTCTTCTGTTCTCTTTTCTCGTTTCTCTTCTTTTCTCTTTTCTGTTTTCTCTTCTTTTCTCTTCTTTTCTCTTTTCTCTTATTTTCTCTTTTCCCTTTTCTCTTTCCACTTCTTTTCTCTTTTCTCTTCTTTTCTCTTTTCTCTTTTCTCATTTGTCTTCTTTTGTCTCTTCTCTTTTTTCTTCTTTTCTCTTCTCTTTCTCTTCTTCTCTTGTCTTTTCTCTTTTCTCTTCTTTTCTCTTTTCTCTTCGTTTCTCTTCATTCTCATTTCTCGTTTCTCTTCTTTCCCTTTTCTGTTTTCTCTTCTTTTCTCTCTCCCCTTTTCTCTACTTCTTTCTTTTCTCTTTTCTCTTCTTCTCTTGTCTTTTCTCTTTTCCCTTTTCTCTTCTTTTCTCATTTCTCTTCGGTTCTCTTTTTTTCTCTTCTTTTTTCTTTTCTCGTTTCTCTTCTTTTCTCTTTTCTGTTTTCTCTTTTCTCTTCTTTTCTCTTTTCTCTTCATTTCTCTTGTTTTCTCTTTTCTGTTTTCTCATTTCCCTTTTCTCTTCTATTCTCTTCTTTTCTCTTTTCTCTCCTTTTCTCTTCTTCTCTGGTCTTTTCTCTTTTCTCTTCTTTTCTCTCCTTTTCTCTTTTCCCTTCATTTCTCTTGTTTTCTCTTTTCTCTTTTCTCATTTCCCTTTCCTCTTCTATTCTCTTCTTTTCTCTTTTCTCTTCTTTTCTCTTTTCTCTTCGTTTCTCTTCATTCTCATTTCTCGTTTCTCTTCTTTCCCTTTTCTGTTTTCTCTTCGTTTCTCTGTTTTTCTCTTTTCTCTCCTTTTCTCTTCCTTTCTCTTTTCACTTTCTCTTCTTTTCTCTTTTTCTTTCATCCTCTTTTCTCCTTTCTCTTCTTTTCTCTTTTTCTTTTATCCTCTTTTCTCCTTTCTCTTCTTTTCTCTTTTCCCTTTTCTCTTCTTTTCTCTTTTCCCTTTTCATTTTCTCTTTTCTTTTTCATCTTCTTTTCTCTTTTCTCTTTTCACTTTTCTCTTTCCTCTTCTTTTCTCTTTTCTCTTTTGTCTTCTTTCCTCTCTTCTCTTTTCTCTTCTCTTTCTCTTTTTTGTCTTTTCTCTCCTTTTCTCTTTTCTCTTCTTCTCTTGTCTTTTCTCTTTTCCCTTTTCTCTTCTTTTCTCTTTTCTCTTCTCTCTTCATTTCTAATTTCTCATTTCTCTTCCTTTCTCTTTTCTGTTTTCTCTTCGTTTCTCGGTTTTTCTCTTTTTTCTTTTCTCTTCCTTTCTCTTTACCTTTCTCTTCTTTTCTCTTCTCTTTTCTCTATTTTCTCTTTTCTCTCCTTTTCTCTTTTCTCTTCATTTCTCTTGTTTTCTCTTTTCTCTTTTCTCATTTCCCTTTTCTCTTCTATTCTCTTCTTTTCTCTTTTCTCTCCTTTTCTCTTCTTCTCTTGTCTTTTCTCTTTTCTCTTCTTTTCTCTTTTCTCTTCGTTTCTCTTCATTCTCATTTCTTGTTTCTCTACTTTCCCTTTTCTGTTTTCTCTTCGTTTCTCTGTTTTTCTCTTTTCTCTCCTTTTCTCTTCCTTTCTCTTTTCACTTTCTCTTCTTTTCTCTTTTTCTTTTATCCTCTTTTCTCCTTTCTCTTCTTTTCTCTTTTCCCTTTTCTCTTCTTTTCTCTTTTCTCTTCTTTTCTCTTTTCCCTTTTCATTTTCTCTTTTCTTTTTCATCTTCTTTTCTCTTTTCTCTTTTCACTTTTCTCTTTCCTCTTCTTTTCTCTTTTCTCTTTTGTCTTCTTTCCTCTCTTCTCTTTTCTCTTCTCTTTCTCTTTTTTGTCTTTTCTCTCCTTTGCTCTTTTCTCTTCTTCTCTTGTCTTTTCTCTTTTCCCTTTTCTCTTCTTTTCTCTTTTCTCTTCTCTCTTCATTTCTAATTTCTCGTTTCTCTTCCTTTCTCTTTTCTGTTTTCTCTTCGTTTCTCGGTTTTTGTCTTTTTTCTTTTCTCTTCCTTTCTCTTTACCTTTCTCTTCTTTTCTCTTCTCTTTTCTCTATTTTCTCTTTTCTCTCCTTTTCTCTTTTCTCTTCATTTCTCTTGTTTTCTCTTTTCTCTTTTCTCATTTCCCTTTTCTCTTCTATTCTCTTCTTTTCTCTTTTCTCTCCTTTTCTCTTCTTCTCTTGTCTTTTCTCTTTTCTTTTCTCTTTTCTCTTAGTTTCTCTTCATTCTCATTTCTTGTTTCTCTACTTTCCCTTTTCTGTTTTCTCTTCGTTTCTCTGTTTTTCTCTTTTCTCTCCTTTTCTCTTCCTTTCTCTTTTCACTTTCTCTTCTTTTCTCTTTTTCTTTTATCCTCTTTTCTCCTTTCTCTTCTTTTCTCTTTTCCCTTTTCTCTTCTTTTCTCTTTTCTCTCCTTTTCTCTTCTTCTCTTGTCTTTTCTCTTTTCTCTTCTTTTCTCTTTTCTCTTCGTTTCTCTTTTCCCTTTTCATTTTCTCTTTTCTTTTTCATCTTCTTTTCTCTTTTCTCTTTTCACTTTTCTCTTTCCTCTTCTTTTCTCTTTTCTCTTTTGTCTTCTTTCCTCTCTTCTCTTTTCTCTTCTCTTTCTCTTTTTTGTCTTTTCTCTCCTTTTCTCTTTTCTCTTCTTTTCTCTTTTCTCTTCATTTCTCTTGTCTTTTCTTTTCACTTTTCTCATTTCCCATTTCTCTTTTTTCTCTTCTTTTCTCTTTTCTCTCCTATTCTCTCCTTTGCTCTGTTCTCGGTCTTCTTTTCTCCTTTCTCTTTTCTCTTTTCTCTTCTTCTCCATTTTCTCTTCTTTTCTGTTCTTTGCTCTTTTCTCTTCTTCTCTTGTCTTTTCTCTTTTCTCTTCCTTGCTCTTCTTTCTCCGTCCTCTTCTTTTCTCTTCATTTCTCTTCTTTTCCGTTTTCTCTTTCTTTTCTCTTTTTCTTTTCTCTTCTTTTCTCTTCTGTGCACTTTTCTCTTTTCTCTTTTCTCATTTCCCTTTTCTCTTTTTTCTCTTCTTTTCTCTTTTCCCTTCTTTTCTCTTTTCTCTTCGGTTCTCTTCTTTTCTCATTTCTCTTCGGTTTTCTTTTTTTCTCTTCTGTTCTCTTTTCTCGTTTCTCTTCTTTTCTCTTTTCTGTTTTCTCTTCTTTTCTCATCTTTTCTCTTTTCTCTTATTTTCTCTTTTCCCTTTTCTCTTTCCACTTCTTTTCTCTTTTTTCTTCTTTTCTCTTCTCTTTCTCTTCTTCTCTTGTCTTTTCTCTTTTCTCTTCTTTTCTCTTTTCTCTTCGTTTCTCTTCATTCTCATTTCTCGTTTCTCTTCTTTCCCTTTTCTGTTTTCTCTTCGTTTCTCTGTTTTTCTCTTTTTTCTTTTCTCTTCCTTTCTCTTTTCACTTTCTCTTCTTTTCTCTTTTCCTTTACCCTCTTTTCTCCTTTCTCTTCTTTTCTCTTTTCCCTTTTCTCTTCTTTTCTCTTTTCTCTTCTTTTCTCTTTTCCCTTTTCATTTTCTCTTTTCTTTTTCATCTTCTTTACTCTTTTCTCTTTTCACTTTTCACTTTCCTCTTCTTTTCTCTTTTCTCTTTTGTCTTCTTTCCTCTCTTCTCTTTTCTCTTCTTTTCTCTTCTCTTTCTCTTTTTTATCTTTTCTCTCCTTTTCTCTTTTCTCTTCTTTTCTCTTTTCTCTTCATTTCTCTTGTTTTTTTCTTTTCACTTTTCTCATTTCCCGTTTCTCTTTTTTCTCTTCTTTTCTCTTTTCTCTCCTTTTCTCTCCTTTTCTCTTTTCTCTTTTCTTGGTCTTCTTTTCTCCTTTCTCTTTTCTCTTTTCTCTTCTTCTCCATTTCCTCTTCTTTTCTGTTCTTTTCTCTTTTCTCTTCTTCTCCATTTTCTCTTCTTTTCTGTTCTTTGCTCTTTTCTCTTCTTCTCTTGTCTTTTCTCTTTTCTCTTCTTTTCTCTTTTCTCTTCCTTGCTCTTCTTTCTCCGTTCTTTTCTTTTCTCTTCATTTCTCTTCTTTTCCCTTTTCTCTTTCTTTTCTCTTTTTCTTTTCTCTTCTTTTCTCTTCTTTGCACTTTTCTCTTCTTTTCTCTTTTCCCTTTTCTCTTCTTTTCTCTTTCCTCTTCTTTTCTCTTTTCTCTTATTTTCTCTTCTTTTCTCTTTTCTCTTTAATCTTCGTTTCTCTGCATTTTTCTTTTCGCTTTTCTCTTCTTTTCTCTTTTAACTTTTCTCTCCATTCCCTTCATTTCTCTTTATCTTTTCTCTTCTTTTCTCTTTTATCTTCTTTTCTCTTTTCTCTTCTTCTCTTGTCTTTTCTCTTTTCCCTTTTCTCTTCTTTTCTCTTCTCTCTTCATTTCTCTTCGTTTCTAATTTCTCCTTTCTCTTCTTTTGTCTTTTCTGTTTTCTCTTCGTGTTTCTTTTTTCCTCATTTTTCTCTTCCTTTCTCTTTTCCCTTTCTCTTCTTTTCTCTTTTTCTTTTCTCTTCTTTTCTCTTTTGTCTTCTTTTCTCTTTTCACTTTTCTCTTCCTTTCTCTTTACCTTTCTCTTCTTTTCTCTTATCTCGTCTTTTCTCTTTTCTCTCCTTTTCTCTTCTTTTCTCTTCGTTTCTAATTTCTCATTTCTCTTCCTTTCTCTTTTCTGTTTTCTCTTCGTTTCTCTGTTTTTCTCTTTTTTCTTTTCTCTTCCATTCTCTTTTCCCTTTCTCTTCTTTTCTCTTTTTCTTTTCGCTTCTTTTCTCTTTTCTCTTCATTTCTCTTCTTTTCTCTTATCTCTTCTTTTCTCTTTTCTCTTTTCTCTCCTTTTCTGTTTTCTCTTTTTTTTGTCTTCTTTTCTCCTTTCTCTTTTCTCTTTTCACTTTTGTCTTCTTTTCTCTCTTCTCTTTTCTCTTTTCTCATTTCCCTTTTCTCTTTTTTCTCTTCTTTTCTCTTTTCCCTTCTTTTCTCTTTTCTCTTCGGTTCTCTTCTTTTCGCATTTCTCTTCGGTTCTCTTTTTTTCTCTTCTTTTCTCTTTTCTCGTTTCTCTTCTTTTCTCTTTTCTGTTATCTCCTTTCTCTTATTTTCTCTTTTCCCTTTTCTCTTTCCTCTTCTTTTCTCTTTTCCCTTCTTTTCTCTTTTCTCTTTTGTCATTTGTCTTCTTTTGTCTCTTCTCTTTTTTCTTCTTTTCTCTTCTCTTTCTCTTCTTCTCTTGTCTTTTCTCTTTTCTCTTCTATTCTCTTTTCTCTTCGTTTCTCTTCATTCTCATTTCTCGTTTCTCTTCTTTCCCTTTTCTGTTTTCTCTTCTTTTCTCTCTCCCCTTTTCTCTACTTCTTTCTTTTCTCTTTTCTCTTCTTCTCTTGTCTTTTCTCTTTTCCCTTTTCTCTTCTTTTCTCATTTCTCTTCGGTTCTCTTTTTTTCTCTTCTTTTTTCTTTTCTCGTTTCTCTTCTTTTCTCTTTTCTGTTTTCTCTTTTCTCTTCTTTTCTCTTTTCTCTTCATTTCTGTTGTTTTCTCTTTTCTCATTTCCCTTTTCTCTTCTATTCTCTTCTTTTCTCTTTTCTCTCCTTTTCTCTTCTTCTCTGGTCTTTTCTCTTTTCTCTTCTTTTCTCTCCTTTTCTCTTTTCCCTTCATTTCTCTTGTTTTCTCTTTTCTCTTTTCTCATTTCCCTTTCCTCTTCTATTCTCTTGTTTTCTCTTTTCTCTTCTTTTCTCTTTTCTCTTCGTTTCTCTTCATTCTCATTTCTCGTTTCTCTTCTTTCCCTTTTCTGTTTTCTCTTCGTTTCTCTGTTTTTCTCTTTTCTCTCCTTTTCTCTTCCTTTCTCTTTTCACTTTCTCTTCTTTTCTCTTTTTCTTTTATCCTCTTTTCTCCTTTCTCTTCTTTTCTCTTTTCCCTTTTCTCTTCTTTTCTCTTTTCTCTTCTTTTCTCTTTTCCCTTTTCATTTTCTCTTTTCTTTTTCATCTTCTTTTCTCTTTTCTCTTTTCACTTTTCTCTTTCCTCTTCTTTTCTCTTTTCTCTTTTGTCTTCTTTCCTCTCTTCTCTTTTCTCTTCTCTTTCTCTTTTTTGTCTTTTCTCTCCTTTGCTCTTTTCTCTTCTTCTCTTGTCTTTTCTCTTTTCCCTTTTCTCTTCTTTTCTCTTTTCTCTTCTCTCTTCATTTCTAATTTCTCGTTTCTCTTCCTTTCTCTTTTCTGTTTTCTCTTCGTTTCTCGGTTTTTGTCTTTTTTCTTTTCTCTTCCTTTCTCTTTACCTTTCTCTTCTTTTCTCTACTCTTTTCTCTATTTTCTCTTTTCTCTCCTTTTCTCTTTTCTCTTCATTTCTCTTGTTTTCTCTTTTCTCTTTTCTCATTTCCCTTTTCTCTTCTATTCTCTTCTTTTCTCTTTTCTCTCCTTTTCTCTTCTTCTCTTGTCTTTTCTCTTTTCTCTTCTTTTCTCTTTTCTCTTCGTTTCTCTTCATTCTCATTTCTTGTTTCTCTACTTTCCCTTTTCTGTTTTCTCTTCGTTTCTCTGTTTTTCTCTTTTCTCTCCTTTTCTCTTCCTTTCTCTTTTCACTTTCTCTTCTTTTCTCTTTTTCTTTTATCCTCTTTTCTCCTTTCTCTTCTTTTCTCTTTTCCCTTTTCTCTTCTTTTCTCTTTTCTCTCCTTTTCTCTTCTTCTCTTGTCTTTTCTCTTTTCTCTTCTTTTCTCTTTTCTCTTCGTTTCTCTTTTCCCTTTTCATTTTCTCTTTTCTTTTTCATCTTCTTTTCTCTTTTCTCTTTTCACTTTTCTCTTTCCTCTTCTTTTCTCTTTTCTCTTTTGTCTTCTTTCCTCTCTTCTCTTTTCTCTTCTCTTTCTCTTTTTTGTCTTTTCTCTCCTTTTCTCTTTTCTCTTCTTTTCTCTTTTCTCTTCATTTCTCTTGTCTTTTCTTTTCACTTTTCTCATTTCCCATTTCTCTTTTTTCTCTTCTTTTCTCTTTTCTCTCCTATTCTCTCCTTTGCTCTGTTCTCGGTCTTCTTTTCTCCTTTCTCTTTTCTCTTTTCTCTTCTTCTCCATTTTCTCTTCTTTTCTGTTCTTTGCTCTTTTCTCTTCTTCTCTTGTCTTTTCTCTTTTCTCTTCCTTGCTCTTCTTTCTCCGTCCTCTTCTTTTCTCTTCATTTCTCTTCTTTTCCGTTTTCTCTTTCTTTTCTCTTTTTCTTTTCTCTTCTTTTCTCTTCTGTGCACTTTTCTCTTTTCTCTTTTCTCATTTCCCTTTTCTCTTTTTTCTCTTCTTTTCTCTTTTCCCTTCTTTTCTCTTTTCTCTTCGGTTCTCTTCTTTTCTCATTTCTCTTCGGTTTTCTTTTTTTCTCTTCTGTTCTCTTTTCTCGTTTCTCTTCTTTTCTCTTTTCTGTTTTCTCTTCTTTTCTCTTCTTTTCTCTTTTCTCTTATTTTCTCTTTTCCCTTTTCTCTTTCCACTTCTTTTCTCTTTTTTCTTCTTTTCTCTTCTCTTTCTCTTCTTCTCTTGTCTTTTCTCTTTTCTCTTCTTTTCTCTTTTCTCTTCGTTTCTCTTCATTCTCATTTCTCGTTTCTCTTCTTTCCCTTTTCTGTTTTCTCTTCGTTTCTCTGTTTTTCTCTTTTTTCTTTTCTCTTCCTTTCTCTTTTCACTTTCTCTTCTTTTCTCTTTTCCTTTACCCTCTTTTCTCCTTTCTCTTCTTTTCTCTTTTCCCTTTTCTCTTCTTTTCTCTTTTCTCTTCTTTTCTCTTTTCCCTTTTCATTTTCTCTTTTCTTTTTCATCTTCTTTACTCTTTTCTCTTTTCACTTTTCTCTTTCCTCTTCTTTTCTCTTTTCTCTTTTGTCTTCTTTCCTCTCTTCTCTTTTCTCTTCTTTTCTCTTCTCTTTCTCTTTTTTATCTTTTCTCTCCTTTTCTCTTTTCTCTTCTTTTCTCTTTTCTCTTCATTTCTCTTGTTTTTTTCTTTTCACTTTTCTCATTTCCCGTTTCTCTTTTTTCTCTTCTTTTCTCTTTTCTCTCCTTTTCTCTCCTTTTCTCTTTTCTCTTTTCTTGGTCTTCTTTTCTCCTTTCTCTTTTCTCTTTTCTCTTCTTCTCCATTTCCTCTTCTTTTCTGTTCTTTTCTCTTTTCTCTTCTTCTCCATTTTCTCTTCTTTTCTGTTCTTTGCTCTTTTCTCTTCTTCTCTTGTCTTTTCTCTTTTCTCTTCTTTTCTCTTTTCTCTTCCTTGCTCTTCTTTCTCCGTTCTTTTCTTTTCTCTTCATTTCTCTTCTTTTCCCTTTTCTCTTTCTTTTCTCTTTTTCTTTTCTCTTCTTTTCTCTTCTTTGCACTTTTCTCTTCTTTTCTCTTTTCCCTTTTCTCTTCTTTTCTCTTTCCTCTTCTTTTCTCTTTTCTCTTATTTTCTCTTCTTTTCTCTTTTCTCTTTAATCTTCGTTTCTCTGCATTTTTCTTTTCGCTTTTCTCTTCTTTTCTCTTTTAACTTTTCTCTCCATTCCCTTCATTTCTCTTTATCTTTTCTCTTCTTTTCTCTTTTATCTTCTTTTCTCTTTTCTCTTCTTCTCTTGTCTTTTCTCTTTTCCCTTTTCTCTTCTTTTCTCTTCTCTCTTCATTTCTCTTCGTTTCTAATTTCTCCTTTCTCTTCTTTTGTCTTTTCTGTTTTCTCTTCGTGTTTCTTTTTTCCTCATTTTTCTCTTCCTTTCTCTTTTCCCTTTCTCTTCTTTTCTCTTTTTCTTTTCTCTTCTTTTCTCTTTTGTCTTCTTTTCTCTTTTCACTTTTCTCTTCCTTTCTCTTTACCTTTCTCTTCTTTTCTCTTATCTCGTCTTTTCTCTTTTCTCTCCTTTTCTCTTCTTTTCTCTTCGTTTCTAATTTCTCATTTCTCTTCCTTTCTCTTTTCTGTTTTCTCTTCGTTTCTCTGTTTTTCTCTTTTTTCTTTTCTCTTCCATTCTCTTTTCCCTTTCTCTTCTTTTCTCTTTTTCTTTTCGCTTCTTTTCTCTTTTCTCTTCATTTCTCTTCTTTTCTCTTATCTCTTCTTTTCTCTTTTCTCTTTTCTCTCCTTTTCTGTTTTCTCTTTTTTTTGTCTTCTTTTCTCCTTTCTCTTTTCTCTTTTCACTTTTGTCTTCTTTTCTCTCTTCTCTTTTCTCTTTTCTCATTTCCCTTTTCTCTTTTTTCTCTTCTTTTCTCTTTTCCCTTCTTTTCTCTTTTCTCTTCGGTTCTCTTCTTTTCGCATTTCTCTTCGGTTCTCTTTTTTTCTCTTCTTTTCTCTTTTCTCGTTTCTCTTCTTTTCTCTTTTCTGTTATCTCCTTTCTCTTATTTTCTCTTTTCCCTTTTCTCTTTCCTCTTCTTTTCTCTTTTCCCTTCTTTTCTCTTTTCTCTTTTGTCATTTGTCTTCTTTTGTCTCTTCTCTTTTTTCTTCTTTTCTCTTCTCTTTCTCTTCTTCTCTTGTCTTTTCTCTTTTCTCTTCTATTCTCTTTTCTCTTCGTTTCTCTTCATTCTCATTTCTCGTTTCTCTTCTTTCCCTTTTCTGTTTTCTCTTCTTTTCTCTCTCCCCTTTTCTCTACTTCTTTCTTTTCTCTTTTCTCTTCTTCTCTTGTCTTTTCTCTTTTCCCTTTTCTCTTCTTTTCTCATTTCTCTTCGGTTCTCTTTTTTTCTCTTCTTTTTTCTTTTCTCGTTTCTCTTCTTTTCTCTTTTCTGTTTTCTCCTTTCTCTTATTTTCTCTTTTCCCTTTTCTCTTTCCTCTTCTTTTCTCTTATCTCTTCTTTTCTCTTTTCTCTCCTTTTCTCTTCTTTTCTCTTTTCTCTTTTTTTGTCTCCTTTTCTCCTTTCTCTTTTCTCTTCTTTTCTCTTCTCTTTTCTCTATTTTCTCTTTTCTCTCCTTTTCTCTTTTCTCTTCATTTCTCTTGTTTTCTCTTTTCTCTTTTCTCATTTCCCTTTTCTCTTCTATTCTCTTCTTTTCTCTTTTCTCTCCTTTTCTCTTCTTCTCTGGTCTTTTCTCTTTTCTCTTCTTTTCTCTCCTTTTCTCTTTTCCCTTCATTTCTCTTGTTTTCTCTTTTCTCTTTTCTCATTTCCCTTTCCTCTTCTATTCTCTTCTTTTCTCTTTTCTCTTCTTTTCTCTTTTCTCTTCGTTTCTCTTCATTCTCATTTCTCGTTTCTCTTCTTTCCCTTTTCTGTTTTCTCTTCGTTTCTCTGTTTTTCTCTTTTCTCTCCTTTTCTCTTCCTTTCTCTTTTCACTTTCTCTTCTTTTCTCTTTTTCTTTCATCCTCTTTTCTCCTTTCTCTTCTTTTCTCTTTTCCCTTTTCTCTTCTTTTCTCTTTTCTCTTCTTTTCTCTTTTCCCTTTTCATTTTCTCTTTTCTTTTTCATCTTCTTTTCTCTTTTCTCTTTTCACTTTTCTCTTTCCTCTTCTTTTCTCTTTTCTCTTTTGTCTTCTTTCCTCTCTTCTCTTTTCTCTTCTCTTTCTCTTTTTTGTCTTTTCTCTCCTTTTCTCTTTTCTCTTTTTTCTTTTCTCTTCATTTCTCTTCTCTTTTCTTTTCACTTTTCTCATTTCCCATTTCTCTTTTTTCTCTTCTTTTCTCTTTTCTCTCCTTTGCTCTTTTCTCGGTCTTCTTTTCTCCTTTCTCTTTTCTCTTTTCTCTTCTTCTCCATTTTCTCTTCTTTTCTGTTCTTTGCTCTTTTCTCTTCTTCTCTTGTCTTTTCTCTTTTCTCTTCTTTTCTCTTTTCACTTTTTTCTTCTTTTCTCTTTTATCTTCTTTTCTCTTCTTTGCTCTTTTCTCGTTTCTCTTCTTTTCTCTTTTCTGTTTTCTCTTCTTTTCTCTTCTTTTCTCTTTTCTCTTATTTTCTCTTTTCCCTTTTCTCTTTCGTCTTCTTTTCTCTTTTCTCTTCTTTTCTCTTTTCTCTTTTCTCATTTGCCTTCTTTTGTCTCTTCTCTTTTTTCTTCTTTTCTCTTCTCTTTCTCTTCTTTTTTCTTTTCCCTCATTTTCTCTTTTCTCTTCTTTTCTCTTTTCTCTTCATTTCTGTTGTTTTCTCTTTTCTCATTTCCCTTTTCTCTTCTATTCTCTTCTTTTCTCTTTTCTCTCCTTTTCTCTTCTTTTCTCTCCTTTTCTCTTCTTTTCTCTTTTCTTTTTTCTTGTCTTCTTTTCTCCTTTCTCTTTTCTCTTTTCTCTTATTTTCCCTTCTTTTCCCTTTTCTCTTCTTTTCTCTTCTTTGCTCTTTTCTCTTCTTTTCTCTTTTCCCTTTCTCTTCTTTTCTCTTTTTCTTTTCTCTTCTTTTCTCTTTTGTCTTCATTTCTCTTTTCACTTTTCTCTTCTTTTCTCTTTTCTCTTCTTTCTCTTTTCCCTTTTCTTTTTCTCTTTTCTTTATCATCTTCATTTCTCTTTTCTCATTTCTCTTTTCACTTTTCACTTTCCTCTTCTTTTCTCTTTTCTCTTCTTTTCTCTTCCTTCCTCTTTCTTCGTTTCTTTTCTTTTCTCTTTTCTGTTTCTCTTCTTTTCTCTCCTTTTCTCTTTTCTCTTCTTCTCTTGTCTTTTCTCTTTTCCCTTTTCTCTTCTTTTCTCTTTTCTCTTCTCTCTTCGTTTCTAATTTCTCGTTTCTCTTCCTTTCTCTTTTCTGTTTTCTCTTCGTTTCTCGGTTTTTCTCTTTTTTCTTTTCTCTTCCTTTCTCTTTACCTTTCTCTTCTTTTCTCTTATCTCATCTTTTCTCTTTTCTCTCCTTTTCTCTTCTTTTCTCTTTTCTCTTTTTTTTGTCTTCTTTTCTCCTTTCTCTTTTCTCTTTTCTCTTTTGTCTTCTTTACTCTCTTCTCTTTTCTCTTCTTTTCTCTTCTCTTTTCTCTATTTTCTCTTTTCTCTCCTTTTCTCTTTTCTCTTCATTTCTCTTGTTTTCTCTTTTCTGTTTTCTCATTTCCCTTTTCTCTTCTATTCTCTTCTTTTCTCTTTTCTCTCCTTTTCTCTTCTTCTCTGGTCTTTTCTCTTTTCTCTTCTTTTCTCTCCTTTTCTCTTTTCTCTTCATTTCTCTTGTTTTCTCTTTTCTCTTTTCTCATTTTCCTTTTCTCTTCTATTCTCTTCTTTTCTCTTTTCTCTCCTTTTCTCTCCTTCTCTTGTCTTTTCTCTTTTCTCTTCTTTTCTCTTTTCTCTTCGTTTCTCTTCATTCTCATTTCTTGTTTCTCTACTTTCCCTTTTCTGTTTTCTCTTCGTTTCTCTGTTTTTCTCTTTTCTCTCCTTTTCTCTTCCTTTCTCTTTTCACTTTCTCTTCTTTTCTCTTTTTCTTTTATCCTCTTTTCTCCTTTCTCTTCTTTTCTCTTTTCCCTTTTCTCTTCTTTTCTCTTTTCTCTTCTTTTCTCTTTTCCCTTTTCATTTTCTCTTTTCTTTTTCATCTTCTTTTCTCTTTTCTCTTTTCACTTTTCTCTTTCCTCTTCTTTTCTCTTTTCTCTTTTGTCTTCTTTCCTCTCTTCTCTTTTCTCTTCTCTTTCTCTTTTTTGTCTTTTCTCTCCTTTTCTCTTTTCTCTTCTTCTCTTGTCTTTTCTCTTTTCCCTTTTCTCTTCTTTTCTCTTTTCTCTTCTCTCTTCATTTCTAATTTCTCGTTTCTCTTCCTTTCTCTTTTCTGTTTTCTCTTCGTTTCTCGGTTTTTCTCTTTTTTCTTTTCTCTTCCTTTCTCTTTACCTTTCTCTTCTTTTCTCTTCTCTTTTCTCTATTTTCTCTTTTCTCTCCTTTTTCTTTTCTCTTCATTTCTCTTGTTTTCTCTTTTCTCTTTTCTCATTTCCCTTTTCTCTTCTATTCTCTTCTTTTCTCTTTTCTCTCCTTTTCTCTTCTTCTCTTGTCTTTTCTCTTTTCTCTTCTTTTCTCTTTTCTCTTAGTTTCTCTTCATTCTCATTTCTTGTTTCTCTACTTTCCCTTTTCTGTTTTCTCTTCATTTCTCTGTTTTTCTCTTTTCTCTCCTTTTCTCTTCCTTTCTCTTTTCACTTTCTCTTCTTTTCTCTTTTTCTTTTATCCTCTTTTCTCCTTTCTCTTCTTTTCTCTTTTCCCTTTTCTCTTCTGTTCTCTTTTCTCTTCTTTCTCTTTTCCCTTTTCATTTTCTCTTTTCTTTTTCATCTTCTTTTCTCTTTTCTCTTTTCACTTTTCTCTTTCCTCTTCTTTTCTCTTTTCTCTTTTGTCTTCTTTCCACTCTTCTCTTTTCTCTTCTCTTTCTCTTTTTTGTCTTTTCTCTCCTTTTCTCTTTTCTCTTCTTTTCTCTTTTCTCTTCATTTCTCTTGTCTTTTCTTTTCACTTTTCTCTTTTCCCATTTCTCTTTTTTCTCCTCTTTTCTCTCCTTTTCTCTCATTTTCTCTTTTCTCGGTCTTCTTTTCTCCTTTCTCTTTTTTCTTTTCTCTTCCTTTCTCTTTTCCCTTTCTCTTCTTTTCTCTTTTTCTTTTCGCTTCTTTTCTCTTTTCTCTTTTCTCTCCTTTTCTCTTTTCTCTTTTTTTTGTCTTCTTTTCTCCTTTCTCTTTTGTCTTTTCTCTTTTGTCTTCTTTTCTCTCTACTCTTTTCTCTTCTTTTCTCTTCTCTTTTCTCTATTTTCTCTTTTCTCTCCTTTTCTCTTTTCTCTTTTCTCATTTCCCTTTTCTCTTCTATTCCCTTCTTTTCTCTTTTCTCTCCTTTTCTCTTCTTCTCTGGTCTTTTATCTTTTCTCTTCTTTTCTCTTTTCTCTTCTTCTCTTGTCTTTTCTCTTTTCTCTTCTTTTCTCTTTTCTCTTCGTTTCTCTTCATTCTCATTTCTCGTTTCTCTTCTTTCCCTTTTCTGATTTCTCTTAGTTTCTCTGTTTTTCTCTTTTTTCTTTTCTCTTCCTTTCTCTTTTCACTTTCTCTTCTTTTCTCTTTTCCTTTATCCTCTTTTCTCCTTTCTCTTCTTTTCTCTTTTCCCTTTTCTCTTCTTTTCTCTTTTCTCTTCTTTTCTCTTTTCCCTTTTCATTTTCTCTTTTCTTTTTCATCTTCTTTTCTCTTTTCTCTTTTCACTTTTCTCTTTCCTCTTGTTTTCACTTTTCTCTTTTGTCTTCTTTCCTCTCTTCTCTTTTCTCTTCTTTTCTCTTCTCTTTCTCTTTTTTGTCTTTTCTCTCCTTTTCTCTTTTCTCTTCTTTTCTCTTTTGTCTTCATTTCTCTTGTTTTTTTCTTTTCACTTTTCTCATTTCCCGTTTCTCTTTTTTCTCTTCTTTTCTCTTTTCTCTCCTTTTCTCTCCTTTTCTCTTTTCTCTTTTCTTGGTCTTCTTTTCTCCTTTCTCTTTTCTTTTTTCTCTACTTCTCCATTTCCTCTTCTTTTCTGTTCTTTTCCCTTTTCTCTTCTTCTCCATTTTCTCTTCTTTTCTGTTCTTTGCTCTTTTCTCTTCTTCTCTTGTCTTTTCTCTTTTCTCTTCCTTGCTCTTCTTTCTCCGTTCTCTTCTTTTCTCTTCATTTCTCTTCTTTTCCCTTTTCTCTTTCTTTTCTCTTTTTCTTTTCTCTTCTTTTCTCTTCTTTGCACTTTTCTCTTCTTTTCTCTTTTCCCTTTTCTCTTCTTTTCTCTTTCCTCTTCTTTTCTCTTTTCTCTTCTTTTCTCTTCTTTTCTCTTTTCTCTTTAATCTTCGTTTCTCTGCTTTTTTCTTTTCCCTTTTCTCTTCTTTTCTCTTTTAACTTTTCTCTCCATTCCCTTCATTTCTCTTTATCTTTTCTCTTCTTTTCTCTTTTATCTTCTTTTCTCTTTTCTCTTCTTCTCTTGTCTTTTCTCTTTTCCCTTTTCTCTTCTTTTCTCTTCTCTCTTCATTTCTCTTCGTTTCTAATTTCTCCTTTCTCTTCTTTTGTCTTTTCTGTTTTCTCTTCGTGTTTCTTTTTTTTCCTCTTTTTTCTCTTCCTTTCTCTTCTTTTCTCTTTTTCTTTTCTCTTCTTTTCTCTTTTGTCTTCTTTTCTCTTTTCACTTTTCTCTTCTTTTCTCGTTTCTCTTCTTTTCTCTTTTCCCTTTTCTTTTTCTCTTTTCTTTTTCATCTTCATTTCTCTTTTATCTTTTCTCTTTTCACTTTTCTCTTTCCTCTTCTTTCCTCTTTCTTCGTTTCTTTTCTCTTCTCTTTTCTGTTTCTCTTCTTTTCTCTCCTTTTCTCTTTTCTCTTTTCTCTTCATTTCTCTTGTTTTCACTTTTCTCTTTTCTCTTTTCTCATTTCCCTTTTCTCTTTTTTCTCTTCTTTTCTCTTTTCCCTTCTTTTCTCTTTTCTCTTCGGTTCTCTTCTTTTCTCATTTCTCTTCGGTTCTTTTTTCTCTCTTCTTTTCTCTTTTCTCGTTTCTCTTCTTTTCTCTTTTCTGTTTTCTCTTCTTTTCTCTTTTCTCTCCTTTTCTCTTTTCTCTTCTATTCTCTTCTTTTCTCTTTTCTCTCCTTTTCTCTTCTTCTCTTATCTTTTCTCTTTTCTCTTCTTTTCTCTTTTCTCTTCCTTGCTCTTCTTTCTCCGTTCTCTTCTTTTCTCTTCATTTCTCTTATTTTCCCTTTTCCCTTTCTTTTCTCTTTTTCTTTTCTCTTCTTTTCTCTTCTTTGCACTTTTCTCTTCTTTTCTCTTTTCCCTTTTCTCTTCTTTTCTCTTCTCCCTTTTCCATTCTTTTCTCTTTACTCTTTTCTCTTCTTTTCTCTTCTTTTCTCTTTTCTCGTTTCTCTTCTTTTCTCTTTTCTCGTTTCTCTTCTTTTCTCTTTTCTGTTTTCTCTTCTTTTCTCTTCTCTCTTCGTTTCTCTTCGTTTCTAATTTCTCGTTTCTCTTCCTTTCTCTTTTCTGTTTTCTCTTCGTTTCTCTGTTTTTCTCTTTTTTCTTTTCTCTTCCTTTCTCTTTTCCCTTTCTCTTCTTTTCTCTTTTTCTTTTCGCTTCTTTTCTCTTTTCTCTTCATTTCTCTTCTTTTCTCTTATCTCTTCTTTTCTCTTTTCTCTTTTCTCTCCTTTTCTCTTATCTCTTTTTTTTGTCTTCTATTCTCCTTTCTCTTTTCTCTTTTCTCTTTCGTCTTCTTTTCTCTCTTCTCTTTTCTCTTCTTTTCTCCTCTCTTTTCTCTATTTTCTCTTTTCTCTCCTTTTCTCTTTTCTCTTCTATTCTCTTCTTTTCTCTTTTCTCTCCTTTTCTCTTCTTCTCTGATCTTTTCTCTTTTCTCTTCTTTTCTCTTTTCTCTTCTTCTCTTGTCTTTTCTCTTTTCTCTTCTTCTCCATTTTCTCTTCTTTTCTGTTCTTTGCTCTTTTTGCTTCTTTTCTCTTTCCCCTTTTCTCTTCTTCTCTTGTCTTTTCTCTTTTCTCTTCTTTTCTCTTATTTTCTCTTCGTTTCTCTTCATTCTCATTTCTCGTTTCTCTTCTCTTCCCTTTTATGTTTTCTCTTTGTTTCTCTGTTTTTCTCTTTTTTCTTTTCTCTTCCTTTCTCTTTTCCCTTTCTCTTCTTTACTCTTCTTTCCTCTTCGTTTCTCTTCATTCTCATTTCTTGTTTCTCTTCTCTTCCCTTTTCTGTTTTGTCTTCGTTTCTCTGTTTTTCTCTTTTTTCTTTTCTCTTCCTTTCTCTTTTCACTTTCTCTTCTTTTCTCTTTTTCTTTTATCCTGTTTTGACTTTTCTCTTCTTTTCTCTTTTCCCTTTTCTCTTCTTTTCTCTTTTCTCTTCTTTTCTCTTTTCCCTTTTCTTTTTCTCTTTTCTTTTTCATCTTCTTTTCTCTTTCCTCTTTTCTCTTTTCTCTTTCCTCGTCTTTTCTCTTTTCTCTTCATTTCTCTTTTCTCTTTTGTCTTCTTTCCTCTCTTCTCTTTTCTCTTCTTTTCTCTTTCCTCTTCTTTTCACTTTTCTCTTCTTTTCTCTTCTTTTCTCTTTTCTCTTTTATCTTTTCTCTTTTGTCTTCTTTTCTCTCTTCTCGTTTCTCTTCTTTTCTCTTCTCTTTTCTCTTTTTCTCTTTTCTCTCCTTTTCTCTTTTCTCTTCGTTTCTCTTTTCTCTTCATTTCTCTTGTTTTCTCTTTTCTCTCCTTTTCTCTTCTTTTCTCTTTTCTTTTTTCTTGTCTTCTTTTCTCCTTTCTCCTTTCTCTTTTCTCTTCTTCTCCATTTTCTCTTCTTTTCTGTTCTTTGCTCTTTTTGCTTCTTTTCTCTTTCCCCTTTTCTCTTCTTCTCTTGTCTTTTCTCTTTTCTCTTCTTTTCTCTTATTTTCTCTTCGTTTCTCTTCATTCTCATTTCTCGTTTCTCTTCTCTTCCCTTTTATGTTTTCTCTTTGTTTCTCTGTTTTTCTCTTTTTTCTTTTCTCTTCCTTTCTCTTTTCCCTTTCTCTTCTTTACTCTTCTTTCCTCTTCGTTTCTCTTCATTCTCATTTCTTGTTTCTCTTCTCTTCCCTTTTCTGTTTTGTCTTCGTTTCTCTGTTTTTCTCTTTTTTCTTTTCTCTTCCTTTCTCTTTTCACTTTCTCTTCTTTTCTCTTTTTCTTTTATCCTGTTTTGACTTTTCTCTTCTTTTCTCTTTTCCCTTTTCTCTTCTTTTCTCTTTTCTCTTCTTTTCTCTTTTCCCTTTTCTTTTTCTCTTTTCTTTTTCATCTTCTTTTCTCTTTCCTCTTTTCTCTTTTCTCTTTCCTCGTCTTTTCTCTTTTCTCTTCATTTCTCTTTTCTCTTTTGTCTTCTTTCCTCTCTTCTCTTTTCTCTTCTTTTCTCTTTCCTCTTCTTTTCTCTTTTCTCTTCTTTTCTCTTTTCTCTTCTTTTCTCTTTTCTCTTCATTTCTCTTGTTTTCTCTTTTCACTTTTCTCATTTCCTGTTTCTCTTTTTTCTCTTCTTTTCTCTTTTCTCTCCTTTTCTCTCCTTTTCTCTTTTCTCTTTTCTCTTTTCTCATTTGCCTTCTTTTGTCTCTTCTCTTTTTTCTTCTTTTCTCTTCTCTTTCTCTTCTTTTTTCTTTTCTCTCATTTTCTCTTTTCTCTTCTTTTCTCTTTTCTCTTCATTTCTGTTGTTTTCTCTTTTCTCATTTCCCTTTTCTCTTCTATTCTCTTCTTTTCTCTTTTCTCTCCTTTTCTCTTCTTTTCTCTCCTTTTCTCTTCTTTTCTCTTTTCTTTTTTCTTGTCTTCTTTTCTCCTTTCTCTTTTCTCTTTTCTCTTATTTTCCCTTCTTTTCCCTTTTCTCTTCTTTTCTCTTCTTTGCTCTTTTCTCTTCTTTTCTCTTTCCCCTTTTCTCTACTTCTCTCTTTTCTCTTTTCTCTTCTTCTCTTGTCTTTTCTCTATTCCCTTTTCTCTTCTTTTCTCTTTTCTCTTCTCTCTTCGTTTCTAATTTCTCGTTTCTCTTCCTTTCTCTTTTCTGTTTTCTCTTCGTTTCTCGGTTTTTCTCTTTTTTCTTTTCCTTTCTCTTTACCTTTCTCTTCTTTTCTCTTATCTCATCTTTTCTCTTTTCTCTCCTTTTCTCTTCTTTTCTCTTTTCTCTTTTTTTTGTCTTCTTTTCTCTCTTCTCTTTTCTCTTCTTTTCTCTTCTCTTTTATCTATTTTCTCTTTTCTCTCCTTTTCTCTTTTCTCTTCATTTCTCTTGTTTTCTCTTTTCTCTTTTCTCATTTCCCTTTTCTCTTCTATTCTCTTCTTTTCTCTTTTCTCTCCTTTTCTCTTCTTCTCTGGTCTTTTCTCTTTTCTCTTCTTTTCTCTCCTTTTCTCTTTTCTCTTCATTTCTCTTGTTTTCTCTTTTCTCTTTTCTCATTTCCCTTTTCTCTTCTATTCTCTTCTTTTCTCTTTTCTCTCCTTTTCTCTTCTTCTCTGGTCTTTTCTCTTTTCTCTTCTTTTCTCTTTTCTCTTCGTTTCTCTTCATTCTCATTTCTCGTTTCTCTTCTTTCCCTTTTCTGTTTTCTCTTCGTTTCTCTGTTTTTCTCTTTTCTCTCCTTTTCTCTTCCTTTCTCTTTTCACTTTCTCTTCTTTTCTCTTTTTCTTTTATCCTCTTTTCTCCTGTGTCTTCTTTTCTCTTTTCCCTTTTCTCTTCTTTTCTCTTTTCCCTTCTTTTCTCTTTTCCCTTTTCATTTTCTCTTTTCTTTTTCATCTTCTTTTCTCTTTTCTCTTTTCACTTTTCTCTTTCCTCTTCTTTTCTCTTTTCTCTTTTGTCTTCTTTCCTCTCTTCTCTTTTCTCTTCTCTTTCTCTTTTTTGTCTTTTCTCTCCTTTTCTCTTTTCTCTTCTTTTCTCTTTTCTCTTCATTTCTCTTGTCTTTTCTTTTCACTTTTCTCATTTCCCATTTCTCTTTTTTCTCTTCTTTTCTCTTTTCTCTCCTTTTCTCTCCTTTGCTCTGTTCTCGGTCTTCTTTTCTCCTTTCTCTTTTCTCTTCTTCTCCATTTTCTCTTCTTTTCTGTTCTTTGCTCTTTTCTCTTCTTCTCTTGTCTTTTCTCTTTTCTCTTCCTTGCTCTTCTTTCTCCGTCCTCTTCTTTTCTCTTCATTTCTCTTCTTTTCCGTTTTCTCTTTCTTTTCTCTTTTTCTTTTCTCTTCTTTTCTCTTCTTTGCACTTTTCTCTTTTCTCTTTTCTCATTTCCCTTTTCTCTTTTTTCTCTTCTTTTCTCTTTTCTCGTTTCTCTTCTTTTCTCTTTTCTGTTTTCTCTTCTTTTCTCTTCTTTTCTCTTTTCTCTTATTTTCTCTTTTCCCTTTTCTCTTTCCTCTTCTTTTCTCTTTTCTCTTCTTTTCTCTTTTCTCTTTTCACTTTTCTCTTTCCTCTTCTTTTCTCTTTTCTCTTTTGTCTTCTTTCCTCTCTTCTCTTTTCTCTTCTCTTTCTCTTTTTTGTCTTTTCTCTCCTTTTCTCTTTTCTCTTCTTTTCTCTTTTCTCTTCATTTCTCTTGTCTTTTCTTTTCACTTTTCTCATTTCCCATTTCTCTTTTTTCTCTTCTTTTCTCTTTTCTCTCCTTTTCTCTCCTTTGCTCTGTTCTCGGTCTTCTTTTCTCCTTTCTCTTTTCTCTTTTCTCTTCTTCTCCATTTTCTCTTCTTTTCTCTTCTTTGCTCTTTTCTCTTCTTCTCTTGTCTTTTCTCTTTTCTCTTCCTTGCTCTTCTTTCTCCGTCCTCTTCTTTTCTCTTCATTTCTCTTCTTTTCCGTTTTCTCTTTCTTTTCTCTTTTTCTTTTCTCTTCTTTTCTCTTCTTTGCACTTTTCTCTTTTCTCTTTTCTCATTTCCCTTTTCTCTTTTTTCTCTTCTTTTCTCTTTTCCCTTCTTTTCTCTTTTCTCTTCGGTTCTCTTCTTTTCTCATTTCTCTTCGGTTTTCTTTTTTTCTCTTCTGTTCTCTTTTCTCGTTTCTCTTCTTTTCTCTTTTCTGTTTTCTCTTCTTTTCTCTTCTTTTCTCTTTTCTCTTATTTTCTCTTTTCCCTTTTCTCTTTCCACTTCTTTTCTCTTTTCTCTTCTTTTCTCTTTTCTCTTTTCTCATTTGTCTTCTTTTGTCTCTTCTCTTTTTTCTTCTTTTCTCTTCTCTTTCTCTTCTTCTCTTGTCTTTTCTCTTTTCTCTTCTTTTCTCTTTTCTCTTCGTTTCTCTTCATTCTCATTTCTCGTTTCTCTTCTTTCCCTTTTCTGTTTTCTCTTCGTTTCTCTGTTTTTCTCTTTTTTCTTTTCTCTTCCTTTCTCTTTTCACTTTCTCTTCTTTTCTCTTTTCCTTTACCCTCTTTTCTCCTTTCTCTTCTTTTCTCTTTTCCCTTTTCTCTTCTTTTCTCTTTTCTCTTCTTTTCTCTTTTCCCTTTTCATTTTCTCTTTTCTTTTTCATCTTCTTTACTCTTTTCTCTTTTCACTTTTCTCTTTCCTCTTCTTTTCTCTTTTCTCTTTTGTCTTCTTTCCTCTCTTCTCTTTTCTCTTCTTTTCTCTTCTCTTTCTCTTTTTTATCTTTTCTCTTATTTTCTCTTCGTTTCTCTTCATTCTCATTTCTCGTTTCTCTTCTCTTCCCTTTTATGTTTTCTCTTTGTTTCTCTGTTTTTCTCTTTTTTCTTTTCTCTTCCTTTCTCTTTTCCCTTTCTCTTCTTTACTCTTCTTTCCTCTTCGTTTCTCTTCATTCTCATTTCTTGTTTCTCTTCTCTTCCCTTTTCTGTTTTGTCTTCGTTTCTCTGTTTTTCTCTTTTTTCTTTTCTCTTCCTTTCTCTTTTCACTTTCTCTTCTTTTCTCTTTTTCTTTTATCCTGTTTTGACTTTTCTCTTCTTTTCTCTTTTCCCTTTTCTCTTCTTTTCTCTTTTCTCTTCTTTTCTCTTTTCCCTTTTCTTTTTCTCTTTTCTTTTTCATCTTCTTTTCTCTTTCCTCTTTTCTCTTTTCTCTTTCCTCGTCTTTTCTCTTTTCTCTTCATTTCTCTTTTCTCTTTTGTCTTCTTTCCTCTCTTCTCTTTTCTCTTCTTTTCTCTTTCCTCTTCTTTTCTCTTTTCTCTTCTTTTCTCTTCTTTTCTCTTTTCTCTTTTATCTTTTCTCTTTTGTCTTCGTTTCTCTCTTCTCGTTTCTCTTCTTTTCTCTTCTCTTTTCTCTTTTTCTCTCCTTTTCTCTCCTTTTCTCTTTTCTCTTCGGTTCTCTTTTCTCTTCATTTCTCTTGTTTTCTCTTTTCTCTCCTTTTCTCTTCTTTTCTCTTTTCTTTTTTCTTGTCTTCTTTTCTCCTTTCTCCTTTCTCTTTTCTCTTCTTCTCCATTTTCTCTTCTTTTCTGTTCTTTGCTCTTTTTGCTTCTTTTCTCTTTCCCCTTTTCTCTTCTTCTCTTGTCTTTTCTCTTTTCTCTTCTTTTCTCTTATTTTCTCTTCGTTTCTCTTCATTCTCATTTCTCGTTTCTCTTCTCTTCCCTTTTATGTTTTCTCTTTGTTTCTCTGTTTTTCTCTTTTTTCTTTTCTCTTCCTTTCTCTTTTCCCTTTCTCTTCTTTACTCTTCTTTCCTCTTCGTTTCTCTTCATTCTCATTTCTTGTTTCTCTTCTCTTCCCTTTTCTGTTTTGTCTTCGTTTCTCTGTTTTTCTCTTTTTTCTTTTCTCTTCCTTTCTCTTTTCACTTTCTCTTCTTTTCTCTTTTTCTTTTATCCTGTTTTGACTTTTCTCTTCTTTTCTCTTTTCCCTTTTCTCTTCTTTTCTCTTTTCCCTTTTCTTTTTCTCTTTTCTTTTTCATCTTCTTTTCTCTTTCCTCTTTTCTCTTTTCTCTTTCCTCGTCTTTTCTCTTTTCTCTTCATTTCTCTTTTCTCTTTTGTCTTCTTTCCTCTCTTCTCTTTTCTCTTCTTTTCTCTTCTCTTTCTCTTTTTTCTCTTTTCTCTCCTTTTCTCTTTTCTCTTCTTTTCTCTTTTCTCTTCATTTCTCTTGTTTTCTCTTTTCACTTTTCTCATTTCCTGTTTCTCTTTTTTCTCTTCTTTTCTCTTTTCTCTCCTTTTCTCTCCTTTTCTCTTTTCTCTTTTCTCTTTTCTCATTTGCCTTCTTTTGTCTCTTCTCTTTTTTCTTCTTTTCTCTTCTCTTTCTCTTCTTTTTTCTTTTCTCTCATTTTCTCTTTTCTCTTCTTTTCTCTTTTCTCTTCATTTCTGTTGTTTTCTCTTTTCTCATTTCCCTTTTCTCTTCTATTCTCTTCTTTTCTCTTTTCTCTCCTTTTCTCTTCTTTTCTCTCCTTTTCTCTTCTTTTCTCTTTTCTTTTTTCTTGTCTTCTTTTCTCCTTTCTCTTTTCTCTTTTCTCTTATTTTCCCTTCTTTTCCCTTTTCTCTTCTTTTCTCTTCTTTGCTCTTTTCTCTTCTTTTCTCTTTTCCCTTTCTCTTCTTTTCTCTTTTTCTTTTCTCTTCTTTTCTCTTTTGTCTTCTTTTCTCTTTTCACTTTTCTCTTCTTTTCTCTTTTCTCTTCTTTCTCTTTTCCCTTTTCTTTTTCTCTTTTCTTTATCATCTTCATTTCTCTTTTCTCTTTTCTCTTTTCACTTTTCACTTTCCTCTTCTTTTCTCTTTTCTCTTCTTTTCTCTTCCTTCCTCTTTCTTCGTTTCTTTTCTTTTCTCTTTTCTGTTTCTCTTCTTTTCTCTCCTTTTCTCTTTTCTCTTCTTCTCTTGTCTTTTCTCTTTTCCCTTTTCTCTTCTTTTCTCTTTTCTCTTCTCTCTTCGTTTCTAATTTCTCGTTTCTCTTCCTTTCTCTTTTCAGTTTTCTCTTCGTTTCTCGGTTTTTCTCTTTTTTCTTTTCTCTTCCTTTCTCTTTACCTTTCTCTTCTTTTCTCTTATCTCATCTTTTCTCTTTTCTCTCCTTTTCTCTTCTTTTCTCTTTTCTCTTTTTTTTGTCTTCTTTTCTCCTTTCTCTTTTCTCTTTTCTCTTATTTTCCCTTCTTTTCCCTTTTCTCTTCTTTTCTCTTCTTTGCTCTTTTCTCTTCTTTTCTCTTTCCCCTTTTCTCTACTTTTCTCTTTTCTCTTTTCTCTTCTTCTCTTGTCTTTTCTCTTTTCCCTCTTCTCTTCTCTCTTCGTTTCTCTTCGTTTCTAATTTCTCGTTTCTCTTCCTTTCTCTTTTCTGTATTCTCTTCGTTTCTCTGTTTTTCTCTTTTTCTTTTCTCTTCCATTCTCTTTTCCCTTTCTCTTCTTTTCTCTTTTTCTTTTCGCTTCTTTTCTCTTTTCTCTTCATTTCTCTTCTTTTCTCTTATCTCTTCTTTTCTCTTTTCTCTTTTCTCTCCTTTTCTCTTTTCTCTTTTTTTTGTCTTCTTTTCACCTTTCTCTTTTCTCTTTTCTCTTTTGTCTTCTTTTCTCTCTTCTCTTTTCTCTTCTCTTTTCTCTATTTTCTCTTTTCTCTCCTTTTCTGTTTTCTCTTCATTTCTCTTGTTTTCTCTTTTCTCTTTTCTCATTTCCCTTTTCTCTTCTATTCTCTTCTTTTCTCTTTTCTCTCCTTTTCTCTTCTTCTCTGGTCTTTTCTCTTTTCTCTTCTTTTCTCTTCTTTTCTCTTTTCTCTTCTTTTCTTGTCTTTTCTCTTTTCTCTTCTTTTCTCATTTCACTTCGTTTCTCTTCATTCTCATTTCTCGTTTCTCTTCTTTCCCTTTTCTGTTTTCTCTTAGTTTCTCTGTTTTTCTCTTTTTTCTTTTCTCTTCCTTTCTCTTTTCACTTTCTCTTCTTTTCTCTTTTTCTTTTATCCTCTTTTCTCCTTTCTCTTCTTTTCTCTTTTCCCTTTTGTCTTCTTTTCTCTTTTCTCTTCTTTTCTCTTTTCCCTTTTCATTTTCTCTTTTCTTTTTCATCTTCTTTTCTCTTTTCTCTTTTCACTTTTCTCTTTCCTCTTCTTTTCTCTTTTGTCTTCTTTCCTCTCTTCTCTTTTCTCTTCTCTTTCTCTTTTTTGTCTTTTCTCTCCTTTTCTCTTTTCTCTTCTTTTCTCTTTTCTCTTCATTTCTCTTGTCTTTTCTTTTCACTTTTCTCATTTCCCATTTCTCTTTTTTCTCTTCTTTTCTCTTTTCTCTCCTTTTCTCTCCTTTTCTCTTTTCTCGGTCTTCTTTTCTCCTTTCTCTTTTTTCTTTTCTCTTCCTTTCTCTTTTCCCTTTCTCTTCTTTTCTCTTTTTCTTTTCGCTTCTTTTCTCTTTTCTCTTCATTTCTCTTGTTTTTTTCTTTTCACTTTTCTCATTTCCCGTTTCTCTTTTTTCTCTTCTTTTCTCTTTCCTCTTCTTTTCTCTTTTCTCTTCTTTTCTCTTCTTTTCTCTTTTCTCTTTTATCTTTTCTCTTTTGTCTTCGTTTCTCTCTTCTCGTTTCTCTTCTTTTCTCTTCTCTTTTCTCTTTTTCTCTCCTTTTCTCTCCTTTTCTCTTTTCTCTTCGGTTCTCTTTTCTCTTCATTTCTCTTGTTTTCTCTTTTCTCTCCTTTTCTCTTCTTTTCTCTTTTCTTTTTTCTTGTCTTCTTTTCTCCTTTCTCCTTTCTCTTTTCTCTTCTTCTCCATTTTCTCTTCTTTTCTGTTCTTTGCTCTTTTTGCTTCTTTTCTCTTTCCCCTTTTCTCTTCTTCTCTTGTCTTTTCTCTTTTCTCTTCTTTTCTCTTATTTTCTCTTCGTTTCTCTTCATTCTCATTTCTCGTTTCTCTTCTCTTCCCTTTTATGTTTTCTCTTTGTTTCTCTGTTTTTCTCTTTTTTCTTTTCTCTTCCTTTCTCTTTTCCCTTTCTCTTCTTTACTCTTCTTTCCTCTTCGTTTCTCTTCATTCTCATTTCTTGTTTCTCTTCTCTTCCCTTTTCTGTTTTGTCTTCGTTTCTCTGTTTTTCTCTTTTTTCTTTTCTCTTCCTTTCTCTTTTCACTTTCTCTTCTTTTCTCTTTTTCTTTTATCCTGTTTTGACTTTTCTCTTCTTTTCTCTTTTCCCTTTTCTCTTCTTTTCTCTTTTCCCTTTTCTTTTTCTCTTTTCTTTTTCATCTTCTTTTCTCTTTCCTCTTTTCTCTTTTCTCTTTCCTCGTCTTTTCTCTTTTCTCTTCATTTCTCTTTTCTCTTTTGTCTTCTTTCCTCTCTTCTCTTTTCTCTTCTTTTCTCTTCTCTTTCTCTTTTTTCTCTTTTCTCTCCTTTTCTCTTTTCTCTTCTTTTCTCTTTTCTCTTCATTTCTCTTGTTTTCTCTTTTCACTTTTCTCATTTCCTGTTTCTCTTTTTTCTCTTCTTTTCTCTTTTCTCTCCTTTTCTCTCCTTTTCTCTTTTCTCTTTTCTCTTTTCTCATTTGCCTTCTTTTGTCTCTTCTCTTTTTTCTTCTTTTCTCTTCTCTTTCTCTTCTTTTTTCTTTTCTCTCATTTTCTCTTTTCTCTTCTTTTCTCTTTTCTCTTCATTTCTGTTGTTTTCTCTTTTCTCATTTCCCTTTTCTCTTCTATTCTCTTCTTTTCTCTTTTCTCTCCTTTTCTCTTCTTTTCTCTCCTTTTCTCTTCTTTTCTCTTTTCTTTTTTCTTGTCTTCTTTTCTCCTTTCTCTTTTCTCTTTTCTCTTATTTTCCCTTCTTTTCCCTTTTCTCTTCTTTTCTCTTCTTTGCTCTTTTCTCTTCTTTTCTCTTTTCCCTTTCTCTTCTTTTCTCTTTTTCTTTTCTCTTCTTTTCTCTTTTGTCTTCTTTTCTCTTTTCACTTTTCTCTTCTTTTCTCTTTTCTCTTCTTTCTCTTTTCCCTTTTCTTTTTCTCTTTTCTTTATCATCTTCATTTCTCTTTTCTCTTTTCTCTTTTCACTTTTCACTTTCCTCTTCTTTTCTCTTTTCTCTTCTTTTCTCTTCCTTCCTCTTTCTTCGTTTCTTTTCTTTTCTCTTTTCTGTTTCTCTTCTTTTCTCTCCTTTTCTCTTTTCTCTTCTTCTCTTGTCTTTTCTCTTTTCCCTTTTCTCTTCTTTTCTCTTTTCTCTTCTCTCTTCGTTTCTAATTTCTCGTTTCTCTTCCTTTCTCTTTTCAGTTTTCTCTTCGTTTCTCGGTTTTTCTCTTTTTTCTTTTCTCTTCCTTTCTCTTTACCTTTCTCTTCTTTTCTCTTATCTCATCTTTTCTCTTTTCTCTCCTTTTCTCTTCTTTTCTCTTTTCTCTTTTTTTTGTCTTCTTTTCTCCTTTCTCTTTTCTCTTTTCTCTTATTTTCCCTTCTTTTCCCTTTTCTCTTCTTTTCTCTTCTTTGCTCTTTTCTCTTCTTTTCTCTTTCCCCTTTTCTCTACTTTTCTCTTTTCTCTTTTCTCTTCTTCTCTTGTCTTTTCTCTTTTCCCTCTTCTCTTCTCTCTTCGTTTCTCTTCGTTTCTAATTTCTCGTTTCTCTTCCTTTCTCTTTTCTGTATTCTCTTCGTTTCTCTGTTTTTCTCTTTTTCTTTTCTCTTCCATTCTCTTTTCCCTTTCTCTTCTTTTCTCTTTTTCTTTTCGCTTCTTTTCTCTTTTCTCTTCATTTCTCTTCTTTTCTCTTATCTCTTCTTTTCTCTTTTCTCTTTTCTCTCCTTTTCTCTTTTCTCTTTTTTTTGTCTTCTTTTCACCTTTCTCTTTTCTCTTTTCTCTTTTGTCTTCTTTTCTCTCTTCTCTTTTCTCTTCTCTTTTCTCTATTTTCTCTTTTCTCTCCTTTTCTGTTTTCTCTTCATTTCTCTTGTTTTCTCTTTTCTCTTTTCTCATTTCCCTTTTCTCTTCTATTCTCTTCTTTTCTCTTTTCTCTCCTTTTCTCTTCTTCTCTGGTCTTTTCTCTTTTCTCTTCTTTTCTCTTCTTTTCTCTTTTCTCTTCTTTTCTTGTCTTTTCTCTTTTCTCTTCTTTTCTCATTTCACTTCGTTTCTCTTCATTCTCATTTCTCGTTTCTCTTCTTTCCCTTTTCTGTTTTCTCTTAGTTTCTCTGTTTTTCTCTTTTTTCTTTTCTCTTCCTTTCTCTTTTCACTTTCTCTTCTTTTCTCTTTTTCTTTTATCCTCTTTTCTCCTTTCTCTTCTTTTCTCTTTTCCCTTTTGTCTTCTTTTCTCTTTTCTCTTCTTTTCTCTTTTCCCTTTTCATTTTCTCTTTTCTTTTTCATCTTCTTTTCTCTTTTCTCTTTTCACTTTTCTCTTTCCTCTTCTTTTCTCTTTTGTCTTCTTTCCTCTCTTCTCTTTTCTCTTCTCTTTCTCTTTTTTGTCTTTTCTCTCCTTTTCTCTTTTCTCTTCTTTTCTCTTTTCTCTTCATTTCTCTTGTCTTTTCTTTTCACTTTTCTCATTTCCCATTTCTCTTTTTTCTCTTCTTTTCTCTTTTCTCTCCTTTTCTCTCCTTTTCTCTTTTCTCGGTCTTCTTTTCTCCTTTCTCTTTTTTCTTTTCTCTTCCTTTCTCTTTTCCCTTTCTCTTCTTTTCTCTTTTTCTTTTCGCTTCTTTTCTCTTTTCTCTTCATTTCTCTTGTTTTTTTCTTTTCACTTTTCTCATTTCCCGTTTCTCTTTTTTCTCTTCTTTTCTCTTTTCACTCCTTTTCTCTCCTTTTCTCTTTTCTCTTTTCGTGGTCTTCTTTTCTCCTTTCTCTTTTCTCTTTTCTCTTCTTCTCCATTTCCTCTTCTTTTTTGTTCTTTTCTCTTTTCTCTTCTACTCCATTTTCGCTTCTTTTCTGTTCTTTGCTCTTTTCTCTTCTTCTCTTGTCTTTTCTCTTTTCTCTTCCTTGCTCTTCTTTCTCCGTTCACTTCTTTTCTCTTCATTTCTCTTCTTTTCCCTTTTCTCTTTCTTTTCTCTTTTTCTTTTCTCTTCTTTTCTCTTCTTTGCACTTTTCTCTTTTCTCTTCTTTTCTCTTTCCTCTTCTTTTCTCCTTTCTCTTATTTTCTCTTTTCTCTTTAATCTTCGTTTCTCTGCATTTTTCTTTTCCCTTTTCTCTTCTTTTCTCTTTTAACTTTTCTCTCCATTCCCTTCATTTCTCTTTATCTTTTCTCTTCTTTTCTCTTTTATCTTCTTTTCTCTTTTCTCTTCTTCTCTTGTCTTTTCTCTTTTTCCTTTTCACTTCTTTTCTCTTCTCTCTTCATTTCTCTTCGTTTCTAATTTCTCCTTTCTCTTCTTTTGTCTTTTCTGTTTTCTCTTCGTGTTTCTTTTTTTTCCTCTTTTTTCTCTTCCTTTCTCTTTTCCCTTTCTCTTCTTTTCTCTTTTTCTTTTCTCTTCTTTTCTCTTTTGTCTTCTTTTCTCTTTTCACTTTTCTCTTCTTTTCTCTTTTCTCTTCTTTTCTCTTTTCCCTTTTCTTTTTCTCTTTTATTTTTCATCTTCATTTCTCTTTTCTCTTTTCTCTTTTCACTTTTCTCTTTCCTCTTCTTTCCTCTTTCTTCGTTTCTTTTCTTTTCTCTTTTCTGTTTCTCTTCTTTTCTCTGCTTTTCTCTATTCTCTTTTCTCTTCATTTCTCTTGTTTTCACTTTTCTCTTTTCTCTTTTCTCATTTCCCTTTTCTCTTTTTTCTCTTCTTTTCTCTTTTCCCTTCTTTTCTCTTTTCTCTTCGGTTCTCTTCTTTTCTCATTTCTCTTCGGTTCTCTTTTTTTCTCTTCTTTTCTCTTTTCTCATTTCTCTTCTTTTCTCTTTTCTGTTTTCTCTTTCCTCTTCTTTTCTCTTTTCCCTTCTTTTCTCTTTTCTCTTTTCTCATTTGTCTTCTTTTGTCTCTTCTCTTTTTTCTTCTTTTCTCTTCTCTTTCTCTTCTTCTCTTGTCTTTTCTCTTTTCTCTTCTTTTCTCTTTTCTCTTCGTTTCTCTTCATTCTCATTTCTCATTTCTCATCTTTCCCTTTTCTGTTTTCTCTTCTTTTCTCTTTTCTCTCCTTTTCTCTTCTTTTCTCTTTTCTTTTTTCTTGTCTTCTTTTCTCCTTTCTCTTTTTTCTTTTCTCTTCTTTTCCCTTCTTTTCCCTTTTCTCTTCTTTTCTCTTCTTTGCTCTTTTCTCTTCTTTTCTCTTTCCCCTTTTCTCTACTTCTCTCTTTTCTCTTTTCTCTTCTTCTCTTGTCTTTTCTCTATTCCCTTTTCTCTTCTTTTCTCTTTTCTCTTCTCTCTTCGTTTCTAATTTCTCGTTTCTCTTCCTTTCTCTTTTCTGTTTTCTCTTCGTTTCTCGGTTTTTCTCTTTTTTCTTTTCCTTTCTCTTTACCTTTCTCTTCTTTTCTCTTATCTCATCTTTTCTCTTTTCTGTCCTTTCTCTTCTTTTCTCTTTTCTCTTTTTTTTGTCTTCTTTTCTCTCTTCTCTTTTCTCTTCTTTTCTCTTCTCTTTTATCTATTTTCTCTTTTCTCTCCTTTTCTCTTTTCTCTTCATTTCTCTTGTTTTCTCTTTTCTCTTTTCTCATTTCCCTTTTCTCTTCTATTCTCTTCTTTTCTCTTTTCTCTCCTTTTCTCTTCTTCTCTGGTCTTTTCTCTTTTCTCTTCTTTTCTCTCCTTTTCTCTTTTCTCTTCATTTCTCTTGTTTTCTCTTTTCTCTTTTCTCATTTCCCTTTTCTCTTCTATTCTCTTCTTTTCTCTTTTCTCTCCTTTTCTCTTCTTCTCTGGTCTTTTCTCTTTTCTCTTCTTTTCTCTTTTCTCTTCGTTTCTCTTCATTCTCATTTCTCGTTTCTCTTCTTTCCCTTTTCTGTTTTCTCTTCGTTTCTCTGTTTTTCTCTTTTCTCTCCTTTTCTCTTCCTTTCTCTTTTCACTTTCTCTTCTTTTCTCTTTTTCTTTTATCCTCTTTTCTCCTGTCTCTTCTTTTCTCCTTTCCCTTTTCTCTTCTTTTCTCTTTTCCCTTCTTTTCTCTTTTCCCTTTTCATTTTCTCTTTTCTTTTTCATCTTCTTTTCTCTTTTCTCTTTTCACTTTTCTCTTTCCTCTTCTTTTCTCTTTTCTCTTTTGTCTTCTTTCCTCTCTTCTCTTTTCTCTTCTCTTTCTCTTTTTTGTCTTTTCTCTCCTTTTCTCTTTTCTCTTCTTTTCTCTTTTCTCTTCATTTCTCTTGTCTTTTCTTTTCACTTTTCTCATTTCCCATTTCTCTTTTTTCTCTTCTTTTCTCTTTTCTCTCCTTTTCTCTCCTTTGCTCTGTTCTCGGTCTTCTTTTCTCCTTTCTCTTTTCTCTTCTTCTCCATTTTCTCTTCTTTTCTGTTCTTTGCTCTTTTCTCTTCTTCTCTTGTCTTTTCTCTTTTCTCTTCCTTGCTCTTCTTTCTCCGTCCTCTTCTTTTCTCTTCATTTCTCTTCTTTTCCGTTTTCTCTTTCTTTTCTCTTTTTCTTTTCTCTTCTTTTCTCTTCTTTGCACTTTTCTCTTTTCTCTTTTCTCATTTCCCTTTTCTCTTTTTTCTCTTCTTTTCTCTTTTCTCGTTTCTCTTCTTTTCTCTTTTCTGTTTTCTCTTCTTTTCTCTTCTTTTCTCTTTTCTCTTATTTTCTCTTTTCCCTTTTCTCTTTCCTCTTCTTTTCTCTTTTCTCTTCTTTTCTCTTTTCTCTTTTCACTTTTCTCTTTCCTCTTCTTTTCTCTTTTCTCTTTTGTCTTCTTTCCTCTCTTCTCTTTTCTCTTCTCTTTCTCTTTTTTGTCTTTTCTCTCCTTTTCTCTTTTCTCTTCTTTTCTCTTTTCTCTTCATTTCTCTTGTCTTTTCTTTTCACTTTTCTCATTTCCCATTTCTCTTTTTTCTCTTCTTTTCTCTTTTCTCTCCTTTTCTCTCCTTTGCTCTGTTCTCGGTCTTCTTTTCTCCTTTCTCTTTTCTCTTTTCTCTTCTTCTCCATTTTCTCTTCTTTTCTCTTCTTTGCTCTTTTCTCTTCTTCTCTTGTCTTTTCTCTTTTCTCTTCCTTGCTCTTCTTTCTCCGTCCTCTTCTTTTCTCTTCATTTCTCTTCTTTTCCGTTTTCTCTTTCTTTTCTCTTTTTCTTTTCTCTTCTTTTCTCTTCTTTGCACTTTTCTCTTTTCTCTTTTCTCATTTCCCTTTTCTCTTTTTTCTCTTCTTTTCTCTTTTCCCTTCTTTTCTCTTTTCTCTTCGGTTCTCTTCTTTTCTCATTTCTCTTCGGTTTTCTTTTTTTCTCTTCTGTTCTCTTTTCTCGTTTCTCTTCTTTTCTCTTTTCTGTTTTCTCTTCTTTTCTCTTCTTTTCTCTTTTCTCTTCTTTTCTCTTTTCCCTTTTCTCTTTCCACTTCTTTTCTCTTTTCTCTTCTTTTCTCTTTTCTCTTTTCTCATTTGTCTTCTTTTGTCTCTTCTCTTTTTTCTTCTTTTCTCTTCTCTTTCTCTTCTTCTCTTGTCTTTTCTCTTTTCTCTTCTTTTCTCTTTTCTCTTCGTTTCTCTTCATTCTCATTTCTCGTTTCTCTTCTTTCCCTTTTCTGTTTTCTCTTCGTTTCTCTGTTTTTCTCTTTTTTCTTTTCTCTTCCTTTCTCTTTTCACTTTCTCTTCTTTTCTCTTTTCCTTTACCCTCTTTTCTCCTTTCTCTTCTTTTCTCTTTTCCCTTTTCTCTTCTTTTCTCTTTTCTCTTCTTTTCTCTTTTCCCTTTTCATTTTCTCTTTTCTTTTTCATCTTCTTTACTCTTTTCTCTTTTCACTTTTCTCTTTCCTCTTCTTTTCTCTTTTCTCTTTTGTCTTCTTTCCTCTCTTCTCTTTTCTCTTCTTTTCTCTTCTCTTTCTCTTTTTTATCTTTTCTCTCCTTTTCTCTTTTCTCTTCTTTTCTCTTTTCTCTTCATTTCTCTTGTTTTTTTCTTTTCACTTTTCTCATTTCCCGTTTCTCTTTTTTCTCTTCTTTTCTCTTTTCTCTCCTTTTCTCTCCTTTTCTCTTTTCTCTTTTCTTGGTCTTCTTTTCTCCTTTCTCTTTTCTCTTTTCTCTTCTTCTCCATTTCCTCTTCTTTTCTGTTCTTTTCTCTTTTCTCTTCTTCTCCATTTTCTCTTCTTTTCTGTTCTTTGCTCTTTTCTCTTCTTCTCTTGTCTTTTCTCTTTTCTCTTCTTTTCTCTTTTCTCTTCCTTGCTCTTCTTTCTCCGTTCTTTTCTTTTCTCTTCATTTCTCTTCTTTTCCCTTTTCTCTTTCTTTTCTCTTTTTCTTTTCTCTTCTTTTCTCTTCTTTGCACTTTTCTCTTCTTTTCTCTTTTCCCTTTTCTCTTCTTTTCTCTTTCCTCTTCTTTTCTCTTTTCTCTTATTTTCTCTTCTTTTCTCTTTTCTCTTTAATCTTCGTTTCTCTGCATTTTTCTTTTCCCTTTTCTCTTCTTTTCTCTTTTAACTTTTCTCTCCATTCCCTTCATTTCTCTTTATCTTTTCTCTTCTTTTCTCTTTTATCTTCTTTTCTCTTTCTCTTCTTCTCTTGTCTTTTCTCTTTTCCCTTTTCTCTTCTTTTCTCTTCTCTCTTCATTTCTCTTCGTTTCTAATTTCTCCTTTCTCTTCTTTTGTCTTTTCTGTTTTCTCTTCGTGTTTCTTTTTTCCTCATTTTTCTCTTCCTTTCTCTTTTCCCTTTCTCTTCTTTTCTCTTTTTCTTTTCTCTTCTTTTCTCTTTTGTCTTCTTTTCTCTTTTCACTTTTCTCTTCCTTTCTCTTTACCTTTCTCTTCTTTTCTCTTATCTCGTCTTTTCTCTTTTCTCTCCTTTTCTCTTCTTTTCTCTTCGTTTCTAATTTCTCATTTCTCTTCCTTTCTCTTTTCTGTTTTCTCTTCGTTTCTCTGTTTTTCTCTTTTTTCTTTTCTCTTCCATTCTCTTTTCCCTTTCTCTTCTTTTCTCTTTTTCTTTTCGCTTCTTTTCTCTTTTCTCTTCATTTCTCTTCTTTTCTCTTATCTCTTCTTTTCTCTTTTCTCTTTTCTCTCCTTTTCTGTTTTCTCTTTTTTTTGTCTTCTTTTCTCCTTTCTCTTTTCTCTTTTCTCTTTTGTCTTCTTTTCTCTCTTCTCTTTTCTCTTTTCTCATTTCCCTTTTCTCTTTTTTCTCTTCTTTTCTCTTTTCCCTTCTTTTCTCTTTTCTCTTCGGTTCTCTTCTTTTCGCATTTCTCTTCGGTTCTCTTTTTTTCTCTTCTTTTCTCTTTTCTCGTTTCTCTTCTTTTCTCTTTTCTGTTATCTCCTTTCTCTTATTTTCTCTTTTCCCTTTTCTCTTTCCTCTTCTTTTCTCTTTTCCCTTCTTTTCTCTTTTCTCTTTTGTCATTTGTCTTCTTTTGTCTCTTCTCTTTTTTCTTCTTTTCTCTTCTCTTTCTCTTCTTCTCTTGTCTTTTCTCTTTTCTCTTCTATTCTCTTTTCTCTTCGTTTCTCTTCATTCTCATTTCTCGTTTCTCTTCTTTCCCTTTTCTGTTTTCTCTTCTTTTCTCTCTCCCCTTTTCTCTACTTCTTTCTTTTCTCTTTTCTCTTCTTCTCTTGTCTTTTCTCTTTTCCCTTTTCTCTTTCCTCTTCTTTTCTCTTATCTCTTCTTTTCTCTTTTCTCTCCTTTTCTCTTCTTTTCTCTTTTCTCTTTTTTTGTCTCCTTTTCTCCTTTCTCTTTTCTCTTCTTTTCTCTTCTCTTTTCTCTATTTTCTCTTTTCTCTCCTTTTCTCTTTTCTCTTCATTTCTCTTGTTTTCTCTTTTCTCTCCTTTTCTCTTCTTCTCTGGTCTTTTCTCTTTTCTCTTCTTTTCTCTCCTTTTCTCTTTTCCCTTCATTTCTCTTGTTTTCTCTTTTCTCTTTTCTCATTTCCCTTTCCTCTTCTATTCTCTTCTTTTCTCTTTTCTCTTCTTTTCTCTTTTCTCTTCGTTTCTCTTCATTCTCATTTCTCGTTTCTCTTCTTTCCCTTTTCTGTTTTCTCTTCGTTTCTCTGTTTTTCTCTTTTCTCTCCTTTTCTCTTCCTTTCTCTTTTCACTTTCTCTTCTTTTCTCTTTTTCTTTCATCCTCTTTTCTCCTTTCTCTTCTTTTCTCTTTTCCCTTTTCTCTTCTTTTCTCTTTTCCCTTCTTTTCTCTTTTCTCTTCGGTTCTCTTCTTTTCTCATTTCTCTTCGGTTCTCTTTTTTTCTCTTCTTTTCTCTTTTCTCATTTCTCTTCTTTTCTCTTTTCTGTTTTCTCTTTCCTCTTCTTTTCTCTTTTCCCTTCTTTTCTCTTTTCTCTTTTCTCATTTGTCTTCTTTTGTCTCTTCTCTTTTTTCTTCTTTTCTCTTCTCTTTCTCTTCTTCTCTTGTCTTTTCTCTTTTCTCTTCTTTTCTCTTTTCTCTTCGTTTCTCTTCATTCTCATTTCTCATTTCTCATCTTTCCCTTTTCTGTTTTCTCTTCTTTTCTCTTTTCTCTCCTTTTCTCTTCTTTTCTCTTTTCTTTTTTCTTGTCTTCTTTTCTCCTTTCTCTTTTTTCTTTTCTCTTCTTTTCCCTTCTTTTCCCTTTTCTCTTCTTTTCTCTTCTTTGCTCTTTTCTCTTCTTTTCTCTTTCCCCTTTTCTCTACTTCTCTCTTTTCTCTTTTCTCTTCTTCTCTTGTCTTTTCTCTATTCCCTTTTCTCTTCTTTTCTCTTTTCTCTTCTCTCTTCGTTTCTAATTTCTCGTTTCTCTTCCTTTCTCTTTTCTGTTTTCTCTTCGTTTCTCGGTTTTTCTCTTTTTTCTTTTCCTTTCTCTTTACCTTTCTCTTCTTTTCTCTTATCTCATCTTTTCTCTTTTCTCTCCTTTTCTCTTCTTTTCTCTTTTCTCTTTTTTTTGTCTTCTTTTCTCTCTTCTCTTTTCTCTTCTTTTCTCTTCTCTTTTATCTATTTTCTCTTTTCTCTCCTTTTCTCTTTTCTCTTCATTTCTCTTGTTTTCTCTTTTCTCTTTTCTCATTTCCCTTTTCTCTTCTATTCTCTTCTTTTCTCTTTTCTCTCCTTTTCTCTTCTTCTCTGGTCTTTTCTCTTTTCTCTTCTTTTCTCTCCTTTTCTCTTTTCTCTTCATTTCTCTTGTTTTCTCTTTTCTCTTTTCTCATTTCCCTTTTCTCTTCTATTCTCTTCTTTTCTCTTTTCTCTCCTTTTCTCTTCTTCTCTGGTCTTTTCTCTTTTCTCTTCTTTTCTCTTTTCTCTTCGTTTCTCTTCATTCTCATTTCTCGTTTCTCTTCTTTCCCTTTTCTGTTTTCTCTTCGTTTCTCTGTTTTTCTCTTTTCTCTCCTTTTCTCTTCCTTTCTCTTTTCACTTTCTCTTCTTTTCTCTTTTTCTTTTATCCTCTTTTCTCCTGTCTCTTCTTTTCTCCTTTCCCTTTTCTCTTCTTTTCTCTTTTCCCTTCTTTTCTCTTTTCCCTTTTCATTTTCTCTTTTCTTTTTCATCTTCTTTTCTCTTTTCTCTTTTCACTTTTCTCTTTCCTCTTCTTTTCTCTTTTCTCTTTTGTCTTCTTTCCTCTCTTCTCTTTTCTCTTCTCTTTCTCTTTTTTGTCTTTTCTCTCCTTTTCTCTTTTCTCTTCTTTTCTCTTTTCTCTTCATTTCTCTTGTCTTTTCTTTTCACTTTTCTCATTTCCCATTTCTCTTTTTTCTCTTCTTTTCTCTTTTCTCTCCTTTTCTCTCCTTTGCTCTGTTCTCGGTCTTCTTTTCTCCTTTCTCTTTTCTCTTCTTCTCCATTTTCTCTTCTTTTCTGTTCTTTGCTCTTTTCTCTTCTTCTCTTGTCTTTTCTCTTTTCTCTTCCTTGCTCTTCTTTCTCCGTCCTCTTCTTTTCTCTTCATTTCTCTTCTTTTCCGTTTTCTCTTTCTTTTCTCTTTTTCTTTTCTCTTCTTTTCTCTTCTTTGCACTTTTCTCTTTTCTCTTTTCTCATTTCCCTTTTCTCTTTTTTCTCTTCTTTTCTCTTTTCTCGTTTCTCTTCTTTTCTCTTTTCTGTTTTCTCTTCTTTTCTCTTCTTTTCTCTTTTCTCTTATTTTCTCTTTTCCCTTTTCTCTTTCCTCTTCTTTTCTCTTTTCTCTTCTTTTCTCTTTTCTCTTTTCACTTTTCTCTTTCCTCTTCTTTTCTCTTTTCTCTTTTGTCTTCTTTCCTCTCTTCTCTTTTCTCTTCTCTTTCTCTTTTTTGTCTTTTCTCTCCTTTTCTCTTTTCTCTTCTTTTCTCTTTTCTCTTCATTTCTCTTGTCTTTTCTTTTCACTTTTCTCATTTCCCATTTCTCTTTTTTCTCTTCTTTTCTCTTTTCTCTCCTTTTCTCTCCTTTGCTCTGTTCTCGGTCTTCTTTTCTCCTTTCTCTTTTCTCTTTTCTCTTCTTCTCCATTTTCTCTTCTTTTCTCTTCTTTGCTCTTTTCTCTTCTTCTCTTGTCTTTTCTCTTTTCTCTTCCTTGCTCTTCTTTCTCCGTCCTCTTCTTTTCTCTTCATTTCTCTTCTTTTCCGTTTTCTCTTTCTTTTCTCTTTTTCTTTTCTCTTCTTTTCTCTTCTTTGCACTTTTCTCTTTTCTCTTTTCTCATTTCCCTTTTCTCTTTTTTCTCTTCTTTTCTCTTTTCCCTTCTTTTCTCTTTTCTCTTCGGTTCTCTTCTTTTCTCATTTCTCTTCGGTTTTCTTTTTTTCTCTTCTGTTCTCTTTTCTCGTTTCTCTTCTTTTCTCTTTTCTGTTTTCTCTTCTTTTCTCTTCTTTTCTCTTTTCTCTTATTTTCTCTTTTCCCTTTTCTCTTTCCACTTCTTTTCTCTTTTCTCTTCTTTTCTCTTTTCTCTTTTCTCATTTGTCTTCTTTTGTCTCTTCTCTTTTTTCTTCTTTTCTCTTCTCTTTCTCTTCTTCTCTTGTCTTTTCTCTTTTCTCTTCTTTTCTCTTTTCTCTTCGTTTCTCTTCATTCTCATTTCTCGTTTCTCTTCTTTCCCTTTTCTGTTTTCTCTTCGTTTCTCTGTTTTTCTCTTTTTTCTTTTCTCTTCCTTTCTCTTTTCACTTTCTCTTCTTTTCTCTTTTCCTTTACCCTCTTTTCTCCTTTCTCTTCTTTTCTCTTTTCCCTTTTCTCTTCTTTTCTCTTTTCTCTTCTTTTCTCTTTTCCCTTTTCATTTTCTCTTTTCTTTTTCATCTTCTTTACTCTTTTCTCTTTTCACTTTTCTCTTTCCTCTTCTTTTCTCTTTTCTCTTTTGTCTTCTTTCCTCTCTTCTCTTTTCTCTTCTTTTCTCTTCTCTTTCTCTTTTTTATCTTTTCTCTCCTTTTCTCTTTTCTCTTCTTTTCTCTTTTCTCTTCATTTCTCTTGTTTTTTTCTTTTCACTTTTCTCATTTCCCGTTTCTCTTTTTTCTCTTCTTTTCTCTTTTCTCTCCTTTTCTCTCCTTTTCTCTTTTCTCTTTTCTTGGTCTTCTTTTCTCCTTTCTCTTTTCTCTTTTCTCTTCTTCTCCATTTCCTCTTCTTTTCTGTTCTTTTCTCTTTTCTCTTCTTCTCCATTTTCTCTTCTTTTCTGTTCTTTGCTCTTTTCTCTTCTTCTCTTGTCTTTTCTCTTTTCTCTTCTTTTCTCTTTTCTCTTCCTTGCTCTTCTTTCTCCGTTCTTTTCTTTTCTCTTCATTTCTCTTCTTTTCCCTTTTCTCTTTCTTTTCTCTTTTTCTTTTCTCTTCTTTTCTCTTCTTTGCACTTTTCTCTTCTTTTCTCTTTTCCCTTTTCTCTTCTTTTCTCTTTCCTCTTCTTTTCTCTTTTCTCTTATTTTCTCTTCTTTTCTCTTTTCTCTTTAATCTTCGTTTCTCTGCATTTTTCTTTTCCCTTTTCTCTTCTTTTCTCTTTTAACTTTTCTCTCCATTCCCTTCATTTCTCTTTATCTTTTCTCTTCTTTTCTCTTTTATCTTCTTTTCTCTTTCTCTTCTTCTCTTGTCTTTTCTCTTTTCCCTTTTCTCTTCTTTTCTTTTCTCTCTTCATTTCTCTTCGTTTCTAATTTCTCCTTTCTCTTCTTTTGTCTTTTCTGTTTTCTCTTCGTGTTTCTTTTTTCCTCATTTTTCTCTTCCTTTCTCTTTTCCCTTTCTCTTCTTTTCTCTTTTTCTTTTCTCTTCTTTTCTCTTTTGTCTTCTTTTCTCTTTTCACTTTTCTCTTCCTTTCTCTTTACCTTTCTCTTCTTTTCTCTTATCTCGTCTTTTCTCTTTTCTCTCCTTTTCTCTTCTTTTCTCTTCGTTTCTAATTTCTCATTTCTCTTCCTTTCTCTTTTCTGTTTTCTCTTCGTTTCTCTGTTTTTCTCTTTTTTCTTTTCTCTTCCATTCTCTTTTCCCTTTCTCTTCTTTTCTCTTTTTCTTTTCGCTTCTTTTCTCTTTTCTCTTCATTTCTCTTCTTTTCTCTTATCTCTTCTTTTCTCTTTTCTCTTTTCTCTCCTTTTCTGTTTTCTCTTTTTTTTGTCTTCTTTTCTCCTTTCTCTTTTCTCTTTTCTCTTTTGTCTTCTTTTCTCTCTTCTCTTTTCTCTTTTCTCATTTCCCTTTTCTCTTTTTTCTCTTCTTTTCTCTTTTCCCTTCTTTTCTCTTTTCTCTTCGGTTCTCTTCTTTTCGCATTTCTCTTCGGTTCTCTTTTTTTCTCTTCTTTTCTCTTTTCTCGTTTCTCTTCTTTTCTCTTTTCTGTTATCTCCTTTCTCTTATTTTCTCTTTTCCCTTTTCTCTTTCCTCTTCTTTTCTCTTTTCCCTTCTTTTCTCTTTTCTCTTTTGTCATTTGTCTTCTTTTGTCTCTTCTCTTTTTTCTTCTTTTCTCTTCTCTTTCTCTTCTTCTCTTGTCTTTTCTCTTTTCTCTTCTATTCTCTTTTCTCTTCGTTTCTCTTCATTCTCATTTCTCGTTTCTCTTCTTTCCCTTTTCTGTTTTCTCTTCTTTTCTCTCTCCCCTTTTCTCTACTTCTTTCTTTTCTCTTTTCTCTTCTTCTCTTGTCTTTTCTCTTTTCCCTTTTCTCTTTCCTCTTCTTTTCTCTTATCTCTTCTTTTCTCTTTTCTCTCCTTTTCTCTTCTTTTCTCTTTTCTCTTTTTTTGTCTCCTTTTCTCCTTTCTCTTTTCTCTTCTTTTCTCTTCTCTTTTCTCTATTTTCTCTTTTCTCTCCTTTTCTCTTTTCTCTTCATTTCTCTTGTTTTCTCTTTTCTCTCCTTTTCTCTTCTTCTCTGGTCTTTTCTCTTTTCTCTTCTTTTCTCTCCTTTTCTCTTTTCCCTTCATTTCTCTTGTTTTCTCTTTTCTCTTTTCTCATTTCCCTTTCCTCTTCTATTCTCTTCTTTTCTCTTTTCTCTTCTTTTCTCTTTTCTCTTCGTTTCTCTTCATTCTCATTTCTCGTTTCTCTTCTTTCCCTTTTCTGTTTTCTCTTCGTTTCTCTGTTTTTCTCTTTTCTCTCCTTTTCTCTTCCTTTCTCTTTTCACTTTCTCTTCTTTTCTCTTTTTCTTTCATCCTCTTTTCTCCTTTCTCTTCTTTTCTCTTTTCCCTTTTCTCTTCTTTTCTCTTTTCTCTTCTTTTCTCTTTTCCCTTTTCATTTTCTCTTTTCTTTTTCATCTTCTTTTCTCTTTTCTCTTTTCACCCTTTCTCTTTCCTCTTCTTTTCTCTTTTCTCTTTTGTCTTCTTTCCTCTCTTCTCTTTTCTCTTCTCTTTCTCTTTTTTGTCTTTTCTCTCCTTTTCTCTTTTCTCTTCTTTTTTCTTTTCTCTTCATTTCTCTTGTCTTTTCTTTTCACTTTTCTCATTTCCCATTTCTCTTTTTTCTCTTCTTTTCTCTTTTCTCTCCTTTTCTCTCCTTTGCTCTTTTCTCGGTCTTCTTTTCTCCTTTCTCTTTTCTCTTTTCTCTTCTTCTCCATTTTCTCTTCTTTTCTGTTCTTTGCTCTTTTCTCTTCTTCTCTTGTCTTTTCTCTTTTCTCTTCTTTTCTCTTTTCACTTTTCTCTTCTTTTCTCTTTTATCTTCTTTTCTCTTCTTTTCTCTTTTCTCGTTTCTCTTCTTTTCTCTTTTCTGTTTTCTCTTCTTTTCTCTTCTTTTCTCTTTTCTCTTATTTTCTCTTTTCCCTTTTCTCTTTCGTCTTCTTTTCTCTTTTCTCTTCTTTTCTCTTTTCTCTTTTCTCATTTGCCTTCTTTTGTCTCTTCTCTTTTTTCTTCTTTTCTCTTCTCTTTCTCTTCTTTTTTCTTTTTCTCATTTTCTCTTTTCTCTTCTTTTCTCTTTTCTCTTCATTTCTGTTGTTTTCTCTTTTCTCATTTCCCTTTTCTCTTCTATTCTCTTCTTTTCTCTTTTCTCTCCTTTTCTCTTCTTTTCTCTCCTTTTCTCTTCTTTTCTCTTTTCTTTTTTCTTGTCTTCTTTTCTCCTTTCTCTTTTCTCTTTTCTCTTATTTTCCCTTCTTTTCCCTTTTCTCTTCTTTTCTCTTCTTTGCTCTTTTCTCTTCTTTTCTCTTTTCCCTTTCTCTTCTTTTCTCTTTTTCTTTTCTCTTCTTTTCTCTTTTGTCTTCTTTTCTCTTTTCACTTTTCTCTTCTTTTCTCTTTTCTCTTCTTCCTCTTTTCCCTTTTCTTTTTCTCTTTTCTTTATCATCTTCATTTCTCTTTTCTCTTTTCTCTTTTCACTTTTCACTTTCCTCTTCTTTTCTCTTTTCTCTTCTTTTCTCTTCCTTCCTCTTTCTTCGTTTCTTTTCTTTTCTCTTTTCTGTTTCTCTTCTTTTCTCTCCTTTTCTCTTTTCTCTTCTTCTCTTGTCTTTTCTCTTTTCCCTTTTCTCTTCTTTTCTCTTTTCTCTTCTCTCTTCGTTTCTAATTTCTCGTTTCTCTTCCTTTCTCTTTTCTGTTTTCTCTTCGTTTCTCGGTTTTTCTCTTTTTTCTTTTCTCTTCCTTTCTCTTTACCTTTCTCTTCTTTTCTCTTATCTCATCTTTTCTCTTTTCTCTCCTTTTCTCTTCTTTTCTCTTTTCTCTTTTTTTTGTCTTCTTTTCTCCTTTCTCTTTTCTCTTTTCTCTTTTGTCTTCTTTACTCTCTTCTCTTTTCTCTTCTTTTCTCTTCTCTTTTCTCTATTTTCTCTTTTCTCTCCTTTTCTCATTTCTCTTCATTTCTCTTGTTTTCTCTTTTCTCTTTTCTCATTTCCCTTTCCTCTTCTATTCTCTTCTTTTCTCTTTTCTCTCCTTTTCTCTTCTTCTCTTGTCTTTTCTCTTTTCTCTTCTTTTCTCTTTTCTCTTCGTTTCTCTTCATTCTCATTTCTCGTTTCTCTTCTTTCCCTTTTCTGTTTTCTCTTCGTTTCTCTGTTTTTTCTCTCCTTTTCTCTTCCTTTCTCTTTTCAATTTCTCTTCTTTTCTCTTTTTCTTTTATCCTCTTTTCTCCTTTCTCTTCTTTTCTCTTTTCCCTTTTCTCTTCTTTTCTCTTTTCTCTTCTTTTCTCTTTTCCCTTTTCATTTTCTCTTTTCTTTTTCATCTTCTTTTCTCTTTTCTCTTTTCACTTTTCTCTTTCCTCTTCTTTTCTCTTTTCTCTTTTGTCTTCTTTCCTCTCTTCTCTTTTCTCTTCTCTTTCTCTTTTTTGTCTTTTCTCTCCTTTTCTCTTTTCCCTTTTCTCTTCTTTTCTCTTTTCCCTTTTCTCTTCTTTTCTCTTTTCTCTTCTCTCTTCATTTCTAATTTCTCGTTTCTCTTCCTTTCTCTTTTCTGTTTTCTCTTCGTTTCTCGGTTTTTCTCTTTTTTCTTTTCTCTTCCTTTCTCTTTACCTTTCTCTTCTTTTCTCTTCTCTTTTCTCTATTTTCTCTTTTCTCTTCTTTTCTCTTTTCTCTTCATTTCTCTTGTTTTCTCTTTTCTCTTTTCTCATTTCCCTTTTCTCTTCTATTCTCTTCTTTTCTCTTTTCTCTCCTTTTCTCTTCTTCTCTTGTCTTTTCTCTTTTCTCTTCTTTTCTCTTTTCTCTTCGTTTCTCTTCATTCTCATTTCTTGTTTCTCTACTTTCCCTTTTCTGTTTTCTCTTCGTTTCTCTGTTTTTCTCTTTTCTCTCCTTTTCTCTTCCTTTCTCTTTTCACTTTCTCTTCTTTTCTCTTTTTCTTTTATCCTCTTTTCTCCTTTCTCTTCTTTTCTCTTTTCCCTTTTCTCTTCTTTTCTCTTTTCTCTTCTTTTCTCTTTTCCCTTTTCATTTTCTCTTTTCTTTTTCATCTACTTTTCTCTTTTCTCTTTTCACTTTTCTCTTTCCTCTTCTTTTCTCTTTTCTCTTTTGTCTTCTTTCCTCTCTTCTCTTTTCTCTTCTCTTTCTCTTTTTTGTCTTTTCTCTCCTTTTCTCTTTTCTCTTCTTCTCTTGTCTTTTCTCTTTTCCCTTTTCTCTTCTTTTCTCTTTTCTCTTCTCTCTTCATTTCTAATTTCTCGTTTCTCTTCCTTTCTCTTTTCTGTTTTCTCTTCGTTTCTCGGTTTTTCTCTTTTTTCTTTTCTCTTCCTTTCTCTTTACCTTTCTCTTCTTTTCCCTTCTCTTTTCTCTATTTTCTCTTTTCTCTCCTTTTCTCTTTTCTCTTCATTTCTCTTGTTTTCTCTTTTCTCTTTTCTCATTTCCCTTTTCTCTTCTATTCTCTTCTTTTCTCTTTTCTCTCCTTTTCTCTTCTTCTCTTGTCTTTTCTCTTTTCTCTTCTTTTCTCTTTTCTCTTCGTTTCTCTTCATTCTCATTTCTTGTTTCTCTACTTTCCCTTTTCTGTTTTCTCTTCGTTTCTCTGTTTTTCTCTATTCTCTCCTTTTCTCTTCCTTTCTCTTTTCACTTTCTCTTCTTTTCTCTTTTTCTTTTATCCTCTTTTCTCCTTTCTCTTCTTTTCTCTTTTCCCTTTTCTCTTCTTTTCTCTTTTCTCTTCTTTCTCTTTTCCCTTTTCATTTTCTCTTTTCTTTTTCATCTTCTTTTCTCTTTTCTCTTTTCACTTTTCTCTTTCCTCTTCTTTTCTCTTTTCTCTTTTGTCTTCTTTCCTCTCTTCTCTTTTCTCTTCTCTTTCTCTTTTTTGTCTTTTCTCTCCTTTTCTCTTTTCTCTTCTTTTCTCTTTTCTCTTCATTTCTCTTGTCTTTTCTTTTCACTTTTCTCATTTCCCATTTCTCTTTTTTCTCCTCTTTTCTCTCCTTTTCTCTCATTTTCTCTTTTCTCGGTCTTCTTTTCTCCTTTCTCTTTTTTCTTTTCTCTTCCTTTCTCTTTTCCCTTTCTCTTCTTTTCTCTTTTTCTTTTCGCTTCTTTTCTCTTTTCTCTTCATTTCTCTTCTTTTCTCTTATCTCTTCTTTTCTCTTTTCTCTTTTCTCTCCTTTTCTCTTTTCTCTTTTTTTTGTCTTCTTTTCTCCTTTCTCTTTTGTCTTTTCTCTTTTGTCTTCTTTTCTCTCTACTCTTTTCTCTTCTTTTCTCTTCTCTTTTCTCTATTTTCTCTTTTCTCTCCTTTTCTCTTTTCTCTTTTCTCATTTCCCTTTTCTCTTCTATTCCCTTCTTTTCTCTTTTCTCTCCTTTTCTCTTCTTCTCTGGTCTTTTATCTTTTCTCTTCTTTTCTCTTTTCTCTTCTTCTCTTGTCTTTTCTCTTTTCTCTTCTTTTCTCTTTTCTCTTCGTTTCTCTTCATTCTCATTTCTCGTTTCTCTTCTTTCCCTTTTCTGATTTCTCTTAGTTACTCTGTTTTTCTCTTTTTTTCTTTTCTCTTCCTTTCTCTTTTCACTTTCTCTTCTTTTCTCTTTTCCTTTATCCTCTTTTCTCCTTTCTCTTCTTTTCTCTTTTCCCTTTTCTCTTCTTTTCTCTTTTCTCTTCTTTTCTCTTTTCCCTTTTCATTTTCTCTTTTCTTTTTCATCTTCTTTTCTCTTTTCTCTTTTCACTTTTCTCTTTCCTCTTGTTTTCACTTTTCTCTTTTGTCTTCTTTCCTCTCTTCTCTTTTCTCTTCTTTTCTCTTCTCTTTCTCTTTTTTGTCTTTTCTCTCCTTTTCTCTTTTCTCTTCTTTTCTCTTTTCTCTTCATTTCTCTTGTTTTTTACTTTTCACTTTTCTCATTTCCCGTTTCTCTTTTTTCTCTTCTTTTCTCTTTTCTCTCCTTTTCTCTCCTTTTCTCTTTTCTCTTTTCTTGGTCTTCTTTTCTCCTTTCTCTTTTCTTTTTTCTCTTCTTCTCCATTTCCTCTTCTTTTCTGTTCTTTTCCCTTTTCTCTTCTTCTCCATTTTCTCTTCTTTTCTGTTCTTTGCTCTTTTCTCTTCTTCTCTTGTCTTTTCTCTTTTCTCTTCCTTGCTCTTCTTTCTCCGTTCTCTTCTTTTCTCTTCATTTCTCTTCTTTTCCCTTTTCTCTTTCTTTTCTCTTTTTCTTTTCTCTTCTTTTCTCTTCTTTGCACTTTTCTCTTCTTTTCTCTTTTCCCTTTTCTCTTCTTTTCTCTTTCCTCTTCTTTTCTCTTTTCTCTTCTTTTCTCTTCTTTTCTCTTTTCTCTTTAATCTTCGTTTCTCTGCTTTTTTCTTTTCCCTTTTCTCTTCTTTTCTCTTTTAACTTTTCTCTCCATTCCCTTCATTTCTCTTTATCTTTTCTCTTCTTTTCTCTTTTATCTTCTTTTCTCTTTTCTCTTCTTCTCTTGTCTTTTCTCTTTTCCCTTTTCTCTTCTTTTCTCTTCTCTCTTCATTTCTCTTCGTTTCTAATTTCTCCTTTCTCTTCTTTTGTCTTTTCTGTTTTCTCTTCGTGTTTCTTTTTTTTCCTCTTTTTTCTCTTCCTTTCTCTTCTTTTCTCTTTTTCTTTTCTCTTCTTTTCTCTTTTGTCTTCTTTTCTCTTTTCACTTTTCTCTTCTTTTCTCGTTTCTCTTCTTTTCTCTTTTCCCTTTTCTTTTTCTCTTTTCTTTTTCATCATCATTTCTCTTTTATCTTTTCTCTTTTCACTTTTCTCTTTCCTCTTCTTTCCTCTTTCTTCGTTTCTTTTCTCTTCTCTTTTCTGTTTCTCTTCTTTTCTCTCCTTTTCTCTTTTCTCTTTTCTCTTCATTTCTCTTGTTTTCACTTTTCTCTTTTCTCTTTTCTCATTTCCCTTTTCTCTTTTTTCTCTTCTTTTCTCTTTTCCCATCTTTTCTCTTTTCTCTTCGGTTCTCTTCTTTTCTCATTTCTCTTCGGTACTTTTTTCTCTCTTCTTTTCTCTTTTCTCGTTTCTCTTCTTTTCTCTTTTCTGTTTTCTCTTCTTTTCTCTTTTCTCTCCTTTTCTCTTTTCTCTTCTATTCTCTTCTTTTCTCTTTTCTCTCCTTTTCTCTTCTTCTCTTATCTTTTCTCTTTTCTCTTCTTTTCTCTTTTCTCTTCCTTGCTCTTCTTTCTCCGTTCTCTTCTTTTCTCTTCATTTCTCTTCTTTTCCCTTTTCTCTTTCTTTTCTCTTTTTCTTTTCTCTTAATTTCTCTTCTTTGCACTTTTCTCTTCTTTTCTCTTTTCCCTTTTCTCTTCTTTTCTCTTCTCCCTTTTCCATTCTTTTCTCTTTACTCTTTTCTCTTCTTTTCTCTTCTTTTCTCTTTTCTCGTTTCTCTTCTTTTCTCTTTTCTCGTTTCTCTTCTTTTCTCTTTTCTGTTTTCTCTTCTTTTCTCTTCTTTTCTCTTTTCTCTTCTCTCTTCATTTCTCTTCGTTTCTAATTTCTCGTTTCTCTTCCTTTCTCTTTTCTCTTTTCTCTTCGTTTCTCTGTTTTTCTCTTTTTTCTTTTCTCTTCCTTTCTCTTTTCCCTTTCTCTTCTTTTCTCTTTTTCTTTTCGCTTCTTTTCTCTTTTCTCTTCATTTCTCTTCTTTTCTCTTATCTCTTCTTTTCTCTTTTCTCTTTTCTCTCCTTTTCTCTTATCTCTTTTTTTTGTCTTCTATTCTCCTTTCTCTTTTCTCTTTTCTCTTTCGTCTTCTTTTCTCTCTTCTCTTTTCTCTTCTTTTCTCCTCTCTTTTCTCTATTTTCTCATTTCTCTCCTTTTCTCTTTTCTCTTCTATTCTCTTCTTTTCTCTTCTTTTCTCTTTTCCCTTTTCTTTTTCTCTTTTCTTTTTCATCTTCTTTTCTCTTTCCTCTTTTCTCTTTTCTCTTTCCTCGTCTTTTCTCTTTTCTCTTCATTTCTCTTTTCTCTTTTGTCTTCTTTCCTCTCTTCTCTTTTCTCTTCTTTTCTCTTTCCTCTTCTTTTCACTTTTCTCTTCTTTTCTCTTCTTTTCTCTTTTCTCTTTTCTCTTTTCTCTTTTGTCTTCTTTTCTCTCTTCTCGTTTCTCTTCTTTTCTCTTCTCTTTTCTCTTTTTCTCTTTTCTCTCCTTTTCTCTTTTCTCTTCGTTTCTCTTTTCTCTTCATTTCTCTTGTTTTCTCTTTTCTCTCCTTTTCTCTTCTTTTCTCTTTTCTTTTTTCTTGTCTTCTTTTCTCCTTTCTCCTTTCTCTTTTCTCTTCTTCTCCATTTTCTCTTCTTTTCTGTTCTTTGCTCTTTTTGCTTCTTTTCTCTTTCCCCTTTTCTCTTCTTCTCTTGTCTTTTCTCTTTTCTCTTCTTTTCTCTTATTTTCTCTTCGTTTCTCTTCATTCTCATTTCTCGTTTCTCTTCTCTTCCCTTTTATTTTTTCTCTTTGTTTCTCTGTTTTTCTCTTTTTTCTTTTCTCTTCCTTTCTCTTTTCCCTTTCTCTTCTTTACTCTTCTTTCCTCTTCGTTTCTCTTCATTCTCATTTCTTGTTTCTCTTCTCTTCCCTTTTCTGTTTTGTCTTCGTTTCTCTGTTTTTCTCTTTTTTCTTTTCTCTTCCTTTCTCTTTTCACTTTCTCTTCTTTTCTCTTTTTCTTTTATCCTGTTTTGACTTTTCTCTTCTTTTCTCTTTTCCCTTTTCTCTTCTTTTCTCTTTTCTCTTCTTTTCTCTTTTCCCTTTTCTTTTTCTCTTTTCTTTTTCATCTTCTTTTCTCTTTCCTCTTTTCTCTTTTCTCTTTCCTCGTCTTTTCTCTTTTCTCTTCATTTCTCTTTTCTCTTTTGTCTTCTTTCCTCTCTTCTCTTTTCTCTTCTTTTCTCTTTCCTCTTCTTTTCTCTTTTCTCTTCTTTTCTCTTCTTTTCTCTTTTCTCTTTTATCTTTTCTCTTTTGTCTTCGTTTCTCTCTTCTCGTTTCTCTTCTTTTCTCTTCTCTTTTCTCTTTTTCTCTCCTTTTCTCTCCTTTTCTCTTTTCTCTTCGGTTCTCTTTTCTCTTCATTTCTCTTGTTTTCTCTTTTCTCTCCTTTTCTCTTCTTTTCTCTTTTCTTTTTTCTTGTCTTCTTTTCTCCTTTCTCCTTTCTCTTTTCTCTTCTTCTCCATTTTCTCTTCTTTTCTGTTCTTTGCTCTTTTTGCTTCTTTTCTCTTTCCCCTTTTCTCTTCTTCTCTTGTCTTTTCTCTTTTCTCTTCTTTTCTCTTATTTTCTCTTCGTTTCTCTTCATTCTCATTTCTCGTTTCTCTTCTCTTCCCTTTTATGTTTTCTCTTTGTTTCTCTGTTTTTCTCTTTTTTCTTTTCTCTTCCTTTCTCTTTTCCCTTTCTCTTCTTTACTCTTCTTTCCTCTTCGTTTCTCTTCATTCTCATTTCTTGTTTCTCTTCTCTTCCCTTTTCTGTTTTGTCTTCGTTTCTCTGTTTTTCTCTTTTTTCTTTTCTCTTCCTTTCTCTTTTCACTTTCTCTTCTTTTCTCTTTTTCTTTTATCCTGTTTTGACTTTTCTCTTCTTTTCTCTTTTCCCTTTTCTCTTCTTTTCTCTTTTCCCTTTTCTTTTTCTCTTTTCTTTTTCATCTTCTTTTCTCTTTCCTCTTTTCTCTTTTCTCTTTCCTCGTCTTTTCTCTTTTCTCTTCATTTCTCTTTTCTCTTTTGTCTTCTTTCCTCTCTTCTCTTTTCTCTTCTTTTCTCTTCTCTTTCTCTTTTTTCTCTTTTCCTTTATCCTCTTTTCTCCTTTCTCTTCTTTTCTCTTTTCCCTTTTCTCTTCTTTTCTCTTTTCTCTTCTTTTCTCTTTTCCCTTTTCATTTTCTCTTTTCTTTTTCATCTTCTTTTCTCTTTTCTCTTTTCACTTTTCTCTTTCCTCTTGTTTTCACTTTTCTCTTTTGTCTTCTTTCCTCTCTTCTCTTTTCTCTTCTTTTCTCTTCTCTTTCTCTTTTTTGTCTTTTCTCTCCTTTTCTCTTTTCTCTTCTTTTCTCTTTTCTCTTCATTTCTCTTGTTTTTTTCTTTTCACTTTTCTTATTTCCCGTTTCTCTTTTTTCTCTTCTTTTCTCTTTTCTCTCCTTTTCTCTCCTTTTCTCTTTTCTCTTTTCTTGGTCTTCTTTTCTCCTTTCTCTTTCCCCTTTTCTCTTCTTCTCTTGTCTTTTCTCTTTTCTCTTCTTTTCTCTTATTTTCTCTTCGTTTCTCTTCATTCTCATTTCTCGTTTCTCTTCTCTTCCCTTTTATTTTTTCTCTTTGTTTCTCTGTTTTTCTCTTTTTTCTTTTCTCTTCCTTTCTCTTTTCCCTTTCTCTTCTTTACTCTTCTTTCCTCTTCGTTTCTCTTCATTCTCATTTCTTGTTTCTCTTCTCTTCCCTTTTCTGTTTTGTCTTCGTTTCTCTGTTTTTCTCTTTTTTCTTTTCTCTTCCTTTCTCTTTTCACTTTCTCTTCTTTTCTCTTTTTCTTTTATCCTGTTTTGACTTTTCTCTTCTTTTCTCTTTTCCCTTTTCTCTTCTTTTCTCTTTTCTCTTCTTTTCTCTTTTCCCTTTTCTTTTTCTCTTTTCTTTTTCATCTTCTTTTCTCTTTCCTCTTTTCTCTTTTCTCTTTCCTCGTCTTTTCTCTTTTCTCTTCATTTCTCTTTTCTCTTTTGTCTTCTTTCCTCTCTTCTCTTTTCTCTTCTTTTCTCTTTCCTCTTCTTTTCTCTTTTCTCTTCTTTTCTCTTCTTTTCTCTTTTCTCTTTTATCTTTTCTCTTTTGTCTTCGTTTCTCTCTTCTCGTTTCTCTTCTTTTCTCTTCTCTTTTCTCTTTTTCTCTCCTTTTCTCTCCTTTTCTCTTTTCTCTTCGGTTCTCTTTTCTCTTCATTTCTCTTGTTTTCTCTTTTCTCTCCTTTTCTCTTCTTTTCTCTTTTCTTTTTTCTTGTCTTCTTTTCTCCTTTCTCCTTTCTCTTTTCTCTTCTTCTCCATTTTCTCTTCTTTTCTGTTCTTTGCTCTTTTTGCTTCTTTTCTCTTTCCCCTTTTCTCTTCTTCTCTTGTCTTTTCTCTTTTCTCTTCTTTTCTCTTATTTTCTCTTCGTTTCTCTTCATTCTCATTTCTCGTTTCTCTTCTCTTCCCTTTTATGTTTTCTCTTTGTTTCTCTGTTTTTCTCTTTTTTCTTTTCTCTTCCTTTCTCTTTTCCCTTTCTCTTCTTTACTCTTCTTTCCTCTTCGTTTCTCTTCATTCTCATTTCTTGTTTCTCTTCTCTTCCCTTTTCTGTTTTGTCTTCGTTTCTCTGTTTTTCTCTTTTTTCTTTTCTCTTCCTTTCTCTTTTCACTTTCTCTTCTTTTCTCTTTTTCTTTTATCCTGTTTTGACTTTTCTCTTCTTTTCTCTTTTCCCTTTTCTCTTCTTTTCTCTTTTCCCTTTTCTTTTTCTCTTTTCTTTTTCATCTTCTTTTCTCTTTCCTCTTTTCTCTTTTCTCTTTCCTCGTCTTTTCTCTTTTCTCTTCATTTCTCTTTTCTCTTTTGTCTTCTTTCCTCTCTTCTCTTTTCTCTTCTTTTCTCTTCTCTTTCTCTTTTTTCTCTTTTCCTTTATCCTCTTTTCTCCTTTCTCTTCTTTTCTCTTTTCCCTTTTCTCTTCTTTTCTCTTTTCTCTTCTTTTCTCTTTTCCCTTTTCATTTTCTCTTTTCTTTTTCATCTTCTTTTCTCTTTTCTCTTTTCACTTTTCTCTTTCCTCTTGTTTTCACTTTTCTCTTTTGTCTTCTTTCCTCTCTTCTCTTTTCTCTTCTTTTCTCTTCTCTTTCTCTTTTTTGTCTTTTCTCTCCTTTTCTCTTTTCTCTTCTTTTCTCTTTTCTCTTCATTTCTCTTGTTTTTTTCTTTTCACTTTTCTTATTTCCCGTTTCTCTTTTTTCTCTTCTTTTCTCTTTTCTCTCCTTTTCTCTCCTTTTCTCTTTTCTCTTTTCTTGGTCTTCTTTTCTCCTTTCTCTTTCCCCTTTTCTCTTCTTCTCTTGTCTTTTCTCTTTTCTCTTCTTTTCTCTTATTTTCTCTTCGTTTCTCTTCATTCTCATTTCTCGTTTCTCTTCTCTTCCCTTTTATTTTTTCTCTTTGTTTCTCTGTTTTTCTCTTTTTTCTTTTCTCTTCCTTTCTCTTTTCCCTTTCTCTTCTTTACTCTTCTTTCCTCTTCGTTTCTCTTCATTCTCATTTCTTGTTTCTCTTCTCTTCCCTTTTCTGTTTTGTCTTCGTTTCTCTGTTTTTCTCTTTTTTCTTTTCTCTTCCTTTCTCTTTTCACTTTCTCTTCTTTTCTCTTTTTCTTTTATCCTGTTTTGACTTTTCTCTTCTTTTCTCTTTTCCCTTTTCTCTTCTTTTCTCTTTTCTCTTCTTTTCTCTTTTCCCTTTTCTTTTTCTCTTTTCTTTTTCATCTTCTTTTCTCTTTCCTCTTTTCTCTTTTCTCTTTCCTCGTCTTTTCTCTTTTCTCTTCATTTCTCTTTTCTCTTTTGTCTTCTTTCCTCTCTTCTCTTTTCTCTTCTTTTCTCTTTCCTCTTCTTTTCTCTTTTCTCTTCTTTTCTCTTCTTTTCTCTTTTCTCTTTTATCTTTTCTCTTTTGTCTTCGTTTCTCTCTTCTCTTTTCTCTTCTTTTCTCTTCTCTTTCTCTTTTTTCTCTTTTCCTTTATCCTCTTTTCTCCTTTCTCTTCTTTTCTCTTTTCCCTTTTCTCTTCTTTTCTCTTTTCTCTTCTTTTCTCTTTTCCCTTTTCATTTTCTCTTTTCTTTTTCATCTTCTTTTCTCTTTTCTCTTTTCACTTTTCTCTTTCCTCTTGTTTTCACTTTTCTCTTTTGTCTTCTTTCCTCTCTTCTCTTTTCTCTTCTTTTCTCTTCTCTTTCTCTTTTTTGTCTTTTCTCTCCTTTTCTCTTTTCTCTTCATTTCTCTTGTTTTTTTCTTTTCACTTTTCTTATTTCCCGTTTCTCTTTTTTCTCTTCTTTTCTCTTTTCTCTCCTTTTCTCTCCTTTTCTCTTTTCTCTTTTCTTGGTCTTCTTTTCTCCTTTCTCTTTCCCCTTTTCTCTTCTTCTCTTGTCTTTTCTCTTTTCTCTTCTTTTCTCTTATTTTCTCTTCGTTTCTCTTCATTCTCATTTCTCGTTTCTCTTCTCTTCCCTTTTATTTTTTCTCTTTGTTTCTCTGTTTTTCTCTTTTTTCTTTTCTCTTCCTTTCTCTTTTCCCTTTCTCTTCTTTACTCTTCTTTCCTCTTCGTTTCTCTTCATTCTCATTTCTTGTTTCTCTTCTCTTCCCTTTTCTGTTTTGTCTTCGTTTCTCTGTTTTTCTCTTTTTTCTTTTCTCTTCCTTTCTCTTTTCACTTTCTCTTCTTTTCTCTTTTTCTTTTATCCTGTTTTGACTTTTCTCTTCTTTTCTCTTTTCCCTTTTCTCTTCTTTTCTCTTTTCTCTTCTTTTCTCTTTTCCCTTTTCTTTTTCTCTTTTCTTTTTCATCTTCTTTTCTCTTTCCTCTTTTCTCTTTTCTCTTTCCTCGTCTTTTCTCTTTTCTCTTCATTTCTCTTTTCTCTTTTGTCTTCTTTCCTCTCTTCTCTTTTCTCATCTTTTCTCTTTCCTCTTCTTTTCTCTTTTCTCTTCTTTTCTCTTCTTTTCTCTTTTCTCTTTTATCTTTTCTCTTTTGTCTTCGTTTCTCTCTTCTCGTTTCTCTTCTTTTCTCTTCTCTTTTCTCTTTTTCTCTCCTTTTCTCTCCTTTTCTCTTTTCTCTTCGGTTCTCTTTTCTCTTCATTTCTCTTGTTTTCTCTTTTCTCTCCTTTTCTCTTCTTTTCTCTTTTCTTTTTTCTTGTCTTCTTTTCTCCTTTCTCCTTTCTCTTTTCTCTTCTTCTCCATTTTCTCTTCTTTTCTGTTCTTTGCTCTTTTTGCTTCTTTTCTCTTTCCCCTTTTCTCTTCTTCTCTTGTCTTTTCTCTTTTCTCTTCTTTTCTCTTATTTTCTCTTCGTTTCTCTTCATTCTCATTTCTCGTTTCTCTTCTCTTCCCTTTTATGTTTTCTCTTTGTTTCTCTGTTTTTCTCTTTTTTCTTTTCTCTTCCTTTCTCTTTTCCCTTTCTCTTCTTTACTCTTCTTTCCTCTTCGTTTCTCTTCATTCTCATTTCTTGTTTCTCTTCTCTTCCCTTTTCTGTTTTGTCTTCGTTTCTCTGTTTTTCTCTTTTTTCTTTTCTCTTCCTTTCTCTTTTCACTTTCTCTTCTTTTCTCTTTTTCTTTTATCCTGTTTTGACTTTTCTCTTCTTTTCTCTTTTCCCTTTTCTCTTCTTTTCTCTTTTCCCTTTTCTTTTTCTCTTTTCTTTTTCATCTTCTTTTCTCTTTCCTCTTTTCTCTTTTCTCTTTCCTCGTCTTTTCTCTTTTCTCTTCATTTCTCTTTTCTCTTTTGTCTTCTTTCCTCTCTTCTCTTTTCTCTTCTTTTCTCTTCTCTTTCTCTTTTTTCTCTTTTCTCTCCTTTTCTCTTTTCTCTTCTTTTCTCTTTTCTCTTCATTTCTCTTGTTTTCTCTTTTCTCATTTCCCTTTTCTCTTCTATTCTCTTCTTTTCTCTTTTCTCTCCTTTTCTCTTCTTTTCTCTCCTTTTCTCTTCTTTTCTCTTTTCTTTTTTCTTGTCTTCTTTTCTCCTTTCTCTTTTCTTTTTCTCTTATTTTCCCTTCTTTTCCCTTTTCTCTTCTTTGCTCTTTTCTCTTCTTTTCTCTTTTCCCTTTCTCTTCTTTTCTCTTTTTCTTTTCTCTTCTTTTCTCTTTTGTCTTCTTTTCTCTTTTCACTTTTCTCTTCTTTTCTCTTTTCTCTTCTTTCTCTTTTCCCTTTTCTTTTTCTCTTTTCTTTATCATCTTCATTTCTCTTTTCTCTTTTCTCTTTTCACTTTTCACTTTCCTCTTCTTTTCTCTTTTCTCTTCTTTACTGTTCCTTCCTCTTTCTTCGTTTCTTTTCTTTTCTCTTTTCTGTTTCTCTTCTTTTCTCTCCTTTTCTCTTTTCTCTTCTTCTCTTGTCTTTTCTCTTTTCCCTTTTCTCTTCTTTTCTCTTTTCTCTTCTCTCTTCGTTTCTAATTTCTCGTTTCTCTTCCTTTCTCTTTTCTGTTTTCTCTTCGTTTCTCGGTTTTTCTCTTTTTTCTTTTCTCTTCCTTTCTCTTTACCTTTCTCTTCTTTTCTCTTATCTCATCTTTTCTCTTTTCTCTCCTTTTCTCTTCTTTTCTCTTTTCTCTTTTTTTTGTCTTCTTTTCTCCTTTCTCTTTTCTCTTTTCTCTTATTTTCCCTTCTTTTCCCTTTTCTCTTCTTTTCTCTTCTTTGCTCTTTTCTCTTCTTTTCTCTTTCCCCTTTTCTCTACTTTTCTCTTTTCTCTTTTCTCTTCTTCTCTTGTCTTTTCTCTTTTCCCTCTTCTCTTCTCTCTTCGTTTCTCTTCGTTTCTAATTTCTCGTTTCTCTTCCTTTCTCTTTTCTGTATTCTCTTCGTTTCTCTGTTTTTCTCTTTTTTCTTTTCTCTTCCATTCTCTTTTCCCTTTCTCTTCTTTTCTCTTTTTCTTTTCGCTTCTTTTCTCTTTTCTCTTCATTTCTCTTCTTTTCTCTTATCTCTTCTTTTCTCTTTTCTCTTTTCTCTCCTTTTCTCTTTTCTCTTTTTTTTGTCTTCTTTTCACCTTTCTCTTTTCTCTTTTCTCTTTTGTCTTCTTTTCTCTCTTCTCTTTTCTCTTCTCTTTTCTCTATTTTCTCTTTTCTCTCCTTTTCTGTTTTCTCTTCATTTCTCTTGTTTTCTCTTTTCTCTTTTCTCATTTCCCTTTTCTCTTCTATTCTCTTCTTTTCTCTTTTCTCTCCTTTTCTCTTCTTCTCTGGTCTTTTCTCTTTTCTCTTCTTTTCTCTTCTTTTCTCTTTTCTCTTCTTTTCTTGTCTTTTCTCTTTTCTCTTCTTTTCTCATTTCACTTCGTTTCTCTTCATTCTCATTTCTCGTTTCTCTTCTTTCCCTTTTCTGTTTTCTCTTAGTTTCTCTGTTTTTCTCTTTTTTCTTTTCTCTTCCTTTCTCTTTTCACTTTCTCTTCTTTTCTCTTTTTCTTTTATCCTCTTTTCTCCTTTCTCTTCTTTTCTCTTTTCCCTTTTGTCTTCTTTTCTCTTTTCTCTTCTTTTCTCTTTTCCCTTTTCATTTTCTCTTTTCTTTTTCATCTTCTTTTCTCTTTTCTCTTTTCACTTTTCTCTTTCCTCTTCTTTTCTGTTTTGTCTTCTTTCCTCTCTTCTCTTTTCTCTTCTCTTTCTCTTTTTTGTCTTTTCTCTCCTTTTCTCTTTCCTCTTCTTTTCTCTTTTCTCTTCATTTCTCTTGTCTTTTCTTTTCACTTTTCTCATTTCCCATTTCTCTTTTTTCTCTTCTTTTCTCTTTTCCCTTTTGTCTTCTTTTCTCTTTTCTCTTCTTTTCTCTTTTCCCTTTTCATTTTCTCTTTTCTTTTTCATCTTCTTTTCTCTTTTCTCTTTTCACTTTTCTCTTTCCTCTTCTTTTCTCTTTTGTCTTCTTTCCTCTCTTCTCTTTTCTCTTCTCTTTCTCTTTTTTGTCTTTTCTCTCCTTTTCTCTTTTCTCGGTCTTCTTTTCTCCTTTCTCTTTTTTCTTTTCTCTTCCTTTCTCTTTTCCCTTTCTCTTCTTTTCTCTTTTTCTTTTCGCTTCTTTTCTCTTTTCTCTTCATTTCTCTTGTTTTTTTCTTTTCACTTTTCTCATTTCCCGTTTCTCTTTTTTCTCTTCTTTTCTCTTTTCTCTCCTTTTCTCTCCTTTTCTCTTTTCTCTTTTCGTGGTCTTCTTTTCTCCTTTCTCTTTTCTCTTTTCTCTTCTTCTCCATTTCCTCTTCTTTTTTGTTCTTTTCTCTTTTCTCTTCTACTCCATTTTCGCTTCTTTTCTGTTCTTTGCTCTTTTCTCTTCTTCTCTTGTCTTTTCTCTTTTCTCTTCCTTGCTCTTCTTTCTCCGTTCACTTCTTTTCTCTTCATTTCTCTTCTTTTCCCTTTTCTCTTTCTTTTCTCTTTTTCTTTTCTCTTCTTTTCTCTTCTTTGCACTTTTCTCTTTTCTCTTCTTTTCTCTTTCCTCTTCTTTTCTCCTTTCTCTTATTTTCTCTTCTTTTCTCTTTTCTCTTTAATCTTCGTTTCTCTGCATTTTTCTTTTCCCTTTTCTCTTCTTTTCTCTTTTAACTTTTCTCTCCATTCCCTTCATTTCTCTTTATCTTTTCTCTTCTTTTCTCTTTTATCTTCTTTTCTCTTTTCTCTTCTTCTCTTGTCTTTTCTCTTTTTCCTTTTCGCTTCTTTTCTCTTCTCTCTTCATTTCTCTTCGTTTCTAATTTCTCCTTTCTCTTCTTTTGTCTTTTCTGTTTTCTCTTCGTGTTTCTTTTTTTTCCTCATTTTTCTCTTCCTTTCTCTTTTCCCTTTCTCTTCTTTTCTCTTTTTCTTTTCTCTTCTTTTCTCTTTTGTCTTCTTTTCTCTTTTCACTTTTCTCTTCTTTTCTCTTTTCTCTTCTTTTCTCTTTTCCCTTTTCTTTTTCTCTTTTATTTTTCATCTTCATTTCTCTTTTCTCTTTTCTCTTTTCACTTTTCTCTTTCCTCTTCTTTCCTCTTTCTTCGTTTCTTTTCTTTTCTCTTTTCTGTTTCTCTTCTTTTCTCTGCTTTTCTCTATTCTCTTTTCTCTTCATTTCTCTTGTTTTCACTTTTCTCTTTTCTCTTTTCTCATTTCCCTTTTCTCTTTTTTCTCTTCTTTTCTCTTTTCCCTTCTTTTCTCTTTTCTCTTCGGTTCTCTTCTTTTCTCATTTCTCTTCGGTTCTCTTTTTTTCTCTTCTTTTCTCTTTTCTCTTTTCTCTCCTTTTCTCTTTTCTCTTCATTTCTCTTGTTTTCTCTTTTCTCTTTTCTCATTTCCCTTTTCTCTTCTATTCTCTTCTTTTCTCTTTTCTCTCCTTTTTTGTTTTCACTTTTCTGTTTTCTCGTCTTTTCTCTTCTTTTCTCTTCGTTTCTCTTCGTTTCTCTTCGTTTCTAATTTCTCGTTTCTCTTCCTTTCTCTTTTCTGTTTTCTCTTCGTTTCTCTGTTTTTCTCTTTTTTCTGTTCTCTTCCATTCTCTTTTCCCTTTCTCTTCTTTTCTCTTTTTCTTTTCGCTTCTTTTCTCTTTTCTCTTCTTTTCTCTTATCTCTTCTTTTCTCTTTTCTCTTTTCTCTCCTTTTCTCTTTTCTCTTTTTTTTGTCTTCTTTTCACCTTTCTCTTTTCTCTTTTCTCTTTTGTCTTCTTTTCTCTCTTCTCTTTTCTCTTCTCTTTTCTCTATTTTCTCTTTTCTCTCCTTTTCTGTTTTCTCTTTATTTCTCTTGTTTTCTCTTTTCTCTTTTCTCATTTCCCTTTTCTCTTCTATTCTCTTCTTTTCTCTTTTCTCTCCTTTTCTCTTCTTCTCTGGTCTTTTCTCTTCTTTTCTCTTCTTTTCTCTTTTCTCTTCTTTTCTTGTCTTTTCTCTTTTCTCTTCTTTTCTCTTTTCTCTTCGTTTCTCTTCATTCTCATTTCTCGTTTCTCTTCTTTCCCTGTTCTGTTTTCTCTTAGTTTCTCTGTTTTTCTCTTTTTTCTTTTCTCTTCCTTTCTCTTTTCACTTTCTCTTCTTTTCTCTTTTTCTTTTATCCTCTTTTCTCCTTTCTCTTCTTTTCTCTTTTCCCTTTTCTCTTTTCTCTTTTCTCTTCTTTTCTCTTTTCCCTTTTCTTTTTCTCTTTTCTTTATCATCTTCATTTCTCTTTTCTCTTTTCTCTTTTCACTTTTCACTTTCCTCTTCTTTTCACTTTTCTCTTCTTTTCTCTTTTCTCTTATTTTCTCTTTTCCCTTTTCTTTTTCTCTTTTCTTTTTCATCTTCATTTCTCTTTTCTCTTTTCTCTTTTCACTTTTCTCTTTCCTCTTCTTTCCTCTTTCTTCGTTTCTTTTTTTTCTCTTTTCTGTTTCTCTTCTTTTCTCTCCTTTTCTCTTTTCTCTTTTCTCTTCATTTCTCTTGTTTTCACTTTTCTCTTTCTCTTTTCTCATTTCCCTTTTCTCTTTTTTCTCTTCTTTTCTCTTTTCCCTTCTTTTCTCTTTTCTCTTCGGTTCTCTTCTTTTCTCATTTCTCTTCGGTTCTCTTTTTTTCTCTTCTATTCTCTTTTCTCGTTTCTCTTTTCACTTTTCTCTTTCCTCTTCTTTCCTCTTTCTTCGTTTCTCTTCTTTTCTCTTTTCTGTTTTCTCTTCTTTTCTCTTCTTTTCTCTTTTCTCTTATTTTCTCTTTTCCCTTTTCTCTTTCCTCTTCTTTTCGCTTTTCTCTTCTTTTCTCTTTTCTCTTTTCTCATTCGTCTTCTTTTGTCTCTTCTCTTTTTTCTTCTTTTTTCTTCTGTTTCTCTTCTTTTTTCTTTTCTCTCATTTTCTCTTTTCTCTTCTTTTCTCTTTTCTCTTCATTTCTGTTGTTTTCTCTTTTCTCATTTCCCTTTTCTCTTCTATTCTCTTCTTTTCTCTTTTCTCTCCTTTTCTCTTCTTTTCTCTCCTTTTCTCTTCTTTTCTCTTTTCTTTTTTCTTGTCTTCTTTTCTCCTTTCTCTTTTCTCCTTTCTCTTATTTTCCCTTCTTTTCCCTTTTCTCTTCTTTTCTCTTCTTTGCTCTTTTCTCTTCTTTTCTCTTTCCCCTTTTCTCTACTTCTCTCTTTTCTCTTTTCTCTTCTTCTCTTGTCTTTTCTCTTTTCCCTTTTCTCTTCTTTTCTCTTTTCACTTCTCTCTTCGTTTCTAATTTCTCGTTTCTCTTCCTTTCTCTTTTCTGTTTTCTCTTCGTTTCTCGGTTTTTCTCTTTTTTCTTTTCTCTTCCTTTCTCTTCTTTTCTCTTATCTCTTCTTTTCTCTTTTCTCTCCTTTTCTCTTCTTTTCTCTTTTCTCTTTTTTTTGTCTTCTTTTCTCCTTTTTCTTTTCTCTTCTTTTCTCTTCTCTTTTCTCTATTTTCTCTTTTCTCTCCTTTTCTCTTTTCTCTTCATTTCTCTTGTTTTCTCTTTTCTCTTTTCTCATTTCCCTTTTCTCTTCTATTCTCTTCTTTTCTCTTTTCTCTCCTTTTCTCTTCTTCTCTGGTCTTTTCTCTTTTCTCTTCTTTTCTCTCCTTTTCTCTTTTCCCTTCATTTCTCTTGTTTTCTCTTTTCTCTTTTCTCATTTCCCTTTCCTCTTCTATTCTCTTCTTTTCTCTTTTCTCTCCGTTTCTCTTCTTCTCTTGTCTTTTCTCTTTTCTCTTCTTTTCTCTTTTCTCTTCGTTTCTCTTCATTCTCATTTCTCGTTTCTCTTCTTTCCCTTTTCTGTTTTCTCTTCGTTTCTCTGTTTTTCTCTTTTCTCTCCTTTTCTCTTCTTTTCTCTTTTCACTTTCTCTTCTTTTCTCTTTTTCTTTCATCCTCTTTTCTCCTTTCTCTTCTTTTCTCTTTTCCCTTTTCTCTTCTTTTCTCTTTTCTCTTCTTTTCTCTTTTCCCTTTTCATTTTCTCTTTTCTTTTTCATCTTCTTTTCTCTTTTCTCTTTTCACTTTTCTCTTTCCTCTTATTTTCTCTTTTCTCTTTTGTCTTCTTTCCTCTCTTCTCTTTTCTCTTCTCTTTCTCTTTTTTGTCTTTTCTCTCCTTTTCTCTTTTCTCTTCTTTTCTCTTTTCTCTTCATTTCTCTTGTCTTTTCTTTTCACTTTTCTCATTTCCCATTTCTCTTTTTTCTCTTCTTTTCTCTTTTCTCTCCTTTTCTCTCCTTTGCTCTTTTCTCGGTCTTCTTTTCTCCTTTCTCTTTTCTCTTTTCTCTTCTTCTCCATTTTCTCTTCTTTTCTGTTCTTTGCTCTTTTCTCTTCTTCTCTTGTCTTTTCTCTTTTCTCTTCTTTTCTTTTTTCACTTTTCTCTTCTTTTCTCTTTTATCTTCTTTTCTCTTCTTTTCTCTTCTTTTCTCTTTTCTCGTTTCTCTTCTTTTCTCTTTTCTCTTTTCTCTTCATTTCTCTTGTTTTCTCTTTTCTCTTTTCTCATTTCCCTTTTCTCTTCTATTCTCTTCTTTTCTCTTTTCTCTCCTTTTCTCTTCTTCTCTGGTCTTTTCTCTTTTCTCTTCTTTTCTCTTTTCTCTTCGTTTCTCTTCATTCTCATTTCTCGTTTCTCTTCTTTCCCTTTTCTGTTTTCTCTTCGTTTCTCTGTTTTTCTCTTTTCTCTCCTTTTCTCTTCCTTTCTCTTTTCACTTTCTCTTCTTTTCTCTTTTTCTTTTATCCTCTTTTCTCCTGTCTCTTCTTTTCTCTTTTCTCTTCATTTCTCTTGTCTTTTCTTTTCACTTTTCTCATTTCCCCTTTCTCTTTTTTCTCTTCTTTTCTCTTTTCTCTCCTTTTCTCTCCTTTGCTCTGTTCTCGGTCTTCTTTTCTCCTTTCTCTTTTCTCTTTTCTCTTCTTCTCCATTTTCTCTTCTTTTCTGTTCTTTCCTCTTTTCTCTTCTTTTCTCTTTTCTCTTTTCACTTTTCTCTTTCCTCTTCTTTTCTCTTTTCTCTTTTGTCTTCTTTCCTCTCTTCTCTTTTCTCTTCTCTTTTTCTTTTTTGTCTTTTCTCTCCTTTTCTCTTTTCTCTTCTTTTCTCTTTTCTCTTCATTTCTCTTGTCTTTTCTTTTAACTTTTCTCATTTCCCATTTCTCTTTTTTCTCTTCTTTTCTCTTTTCTCTCCTTTTCTCTCCTTTGCTCTGTTCTCGGTCTTCTTTTCTCCTTTCTCTTTTCTCTTTTCTCTTCTTCTCCATTTTCTCTTCTTTTCTGTTCTTTGCTCTTTTCTCTTCTTCTCTTGTCTTTTCTCTTTTCTCTTCCTTGCTCTTCTTTCTCCGTCCTCTTCTTTTCTCTTCATTTCTCTTCTTTTCCGTTTTCTCTTTCTTTTCTCTTTTTCTTTTCTCTTCTTTTCTCTTCTTTGCACTTTTCTCTTTTCTCTTTTCTCATTTCCCTTTTCTCTTTTTTCTCTTCTTTTCTCTTTTCCCTTCTTTTCTCTTTTCTCTTCGGTTCTCTTCTTTTCTCATTTCTCTTCGGTTCTCTTTTTTTCTCTTCTGTTCTCTTTTCTCGTTTCTCTTCTTTTCTCTTTTCTATTTTCTCTTCTTTTCTCTTCTTTTCTCTTTTCTCTTATTTTCTCTTTTCCCTTTTCTCTTTCCACTTCTTTTCTCTTTTCTCTTCTTTTCTCTTTTCTCTTTTCTCATTTGTCTTCTTTTGTCTCTTCTCTTTTTTCTTCTTTTCTCTTCTCTTTCTCTTCTTCTCTTGTCTTTTCTCTTTTCTCTTCTTTTCTCTTTTCTCTTCGTTTCTCTTCATTCTCATTTCTCGTTTCTCTTCTTTCCCTTTTCTGTTTTCTCTTCGTTTCTCTGTTTTTCTCTTTTTTCTTTTCTCTTCCTTTCTCTTTTCACTTTCTCTTCTTTTCTCTTTTCCTTTACCCTCTTTTCTCCTTTCTCTTCTTTTCTCTTTTCCCTTTTCTCTTCTTTTCTCTTTTCTCTTCTTTTCTCTTTTCCCTTTTCATTTTCTCTTTTCTTTTTCATCTTCTTTACTCTTTTCTCTTTTCACTTTTCTCTTTCCTCTTCTTTTCTCTTTTCTCTTTTGTCTTCTTTCCTCTCTTCTCTTTTCTCTTCTTTTCTCTTCTCTTTCTCTTTTTTATCTTTTCTCTCCTTTTCTCTTTTCTCTTCTTTTCTCTTTTCTCTTCATTTCTCTTGTTTTTTTCTTTTCACTTTTCTCATTTCCCGTTTCTCTTTTTTCTCTTCTTTTCTCTTTTCTCTCCTTTTCTCTCCTTTTCTCTTTTCTCTTTTCTTGGTCTTCTTTTCTCCTTTCTCTTTTCTCTTTTCTCTTCTTCTCCATTTCCTCTTCTTTTCTGTTCTTTTCTCTTTTCTCTTCTTCTCCATTTTCTCTTCTTTTCTGTTCTTTGCTCTTTTCTCTTCTTCTCTTGTCTTTTCTCTTTTCTCTTCTTTTCTCTTCCTTGCTCTTCTTTCTCCGTTCTTTTCTTTTCTCTTCATTTCTCTTCTTTTCCCTTTTCTCTTTCTTTTCTCTTTTTCTTTTCTCTTCTTTTCTCTTCTTTGCACTTTTCTCTTCTTTTCTCTTTTCCCTTTTCTCTTCTTTTCTCTTTCCTCTTCTTTTCTCTTTTCTCTTATTTTCTCTTTTAACTTTTCTCTTCATTCCCTTCATTTCTCTTTATCTTTTCTCTTCTTTTCTCTTTTATCTTCTTTTCTCTTTTCTCTTCTTCTCTTGTCTTTTCTCTTTTCCCTTTTCTCTTCTTTTCTCTTCTCTCTTCATTTCTCTTCGTTTCTAATTTCTCCTTTCTCTTCTTTTGTCTTTTCTGTTTTCTCTTCGTGTTTCTTTTTTCCTCATTTTTCTCTTCCTTTCTCTTTTCCCTTTCTCTTCTTTTCTCTTTTTCTTTTCTCTTCTTTTCTCTTTTGTCTTCTTTTCTCTTTTCACTTTTCTCTTCCTTTCTCTTTACCTTTCTCTTCTTTTCTCTTATCTCGTCTTTTCTCTTTTCTCTCCTTTTCTCTTCTTTTCTCTTCGTTTCTAATTTCTCATTTCTCTTCCTTTCTCTTTTCTGTTTTCTCTTCGTTTCTCTGTTTTTCTCTTTTTTCTTTTCTCTTCCATTCTCTTTTCCCTTTCTCTTCTTTTCTCTTTTTCTTTTCGCTTCTTTTCTCTTTTCTCTTCATTTCTCTTCTTTTCTCTTATCTCTTCTTTTCTCTTTTCTCTTTTCTCTCCTTTTCTGTTTTCTCTTTTTTTTGTCTTCTTTTCTCCTTTCTCTTTTCTCTTTTCTCTTTTGTCTTCTTTTCTCTCTTCTCTTTTCTCTTTTCTCATTTCCCTTTTCTCTTTTTTCTCTTCTTTTCTCTTTTCCCTTCTTTTCTCTTTTCTCTTCGGTTCTCTTCTTTTCGCATTTCTCTTCGGTTCTCTTTTTTTCTCTTCTTTTCTCTTTTCTCGTTTCTCTTCTTTTCTCTTTTCTGTTATCTCCTTTCTCTTATTTTCTCTTTTCCCTTTTCTCTTTCCTCTTCTTTTCTCTTTTCCCTTCTTTTCTCTTTTCTCTTTTGTCATTTGTCTTCTTTTGTCTCTTCTCTTTTTTCTTCTTTTCTCTTCTCTTTCTCTTCTTCTCTTGTCTTTTCTCTTTTCTCTTCTATTCTCTTTTCTCTTCGTTTCTCTTCATTCTCATTTCTCGTTTCTCTTCTTTCCCTTTTCTGTTTTCTCTTCTTTTCTCTCTCCCCTTTTCTCTACTTCTGTCTTTTCTCTTTTCTCTTCTTCTCTTGTCTTTTCTCTTTTCCCTTTTCTCTTCTTTTCTCATTTCTCTTCGGTTCTCTTTTTTTCTCTTCTTTTTTCTTTTCTCGTTTCTCTTCTTTTCTCTTTTCTGTTTTCTCCTTTCTCTTATTTTCTCTTTTCCCTTTTCTCTTTCCTCTTCTTTTCTCTTATCTCTTCTTTTCTCTTTTCTCTCCTTTTCTCTTCTTTTCTCTTTTCTCTTTTTTTGTCTCCTTTTCTCCTTTCTCTTTTCTCTTCTTTTCTCTTCTCTTTTCTCTATTTTCTCTTTTCTCTCCTTTTCTCTTTTCTCTTCATTTCTCTTGTTTTCTCTTTTCTCTTTTCTCATTTCCCTTTTCTCTTCTATTCTCTTCTTTTCTCTTTTCTCTCCTTTTCTCTTCTTCTCTGGTCTTTTCTCTTTTCTCTTCTTTTCTCTCCTTTTCTCTTTTCCCTTCATTTCTCTTGTTTTCTCTTTTCTCTTTTCTCATTTCCCTTTCCTCTTCTATTCTCTTCTTTTCTCTTTTCTCTTCTTTTCTCTTTTCTCTTCGTTTCTCTTCATTCTCATTTCTCGTTTCTCTTCTTTCCCTTTTCTGTTTTCTCTTCGTTTCTCTGTTTTTCTCTTTTCTCTCCTTTTCTGTTCCTTTCTCTTTTCACTTTCTCTTCTTTTCTCTTTTTCTTTCATCCTCTTTTCTCCTTTCTCTTCTTTTCTCTTTTCCCTTTTCTCTTCTTTTCTCTTTTCTCTTCTTTTCTCTTTTCCCTTTTCATTTTCTCTTTTCTTTTTCATCTTCTTTTCTCTTTTCTCTTTTCACTTTTCTCTTTCCTCTTCTTTTCTCTTTTCTCTTTTGTCTTCTTTCCTCTCTTCTCTTTTCTCTTCTCTTTCTCTTTTTTGTCTTTTCTCTCCTTTTCTCTTTTCTCTTCTTTTTTCTTTTCTCTTCATTTCTCTTGTCTTTTCTTTTCACTTTTCTCATTTCCCATTTCTCTTTTTTCTCTTCTTTTCTCTTTTCTCTCCTTTTCTCTCCTTTGCTCTTTTCTCGGTCTTCTTTTCTCCTTTCTCTTTTCTCTTTTCTCTTCTTCTCCATTTTCTCTTCTTTTCTGTTCTTTGCTCTTTTCTCTTCTTCTCTTGTCTTTTCTCTTTTCTCTTCTTTTCTCTTTTCACTTTTCTCTTCTTTTCTCTTTTATCTTCTTTTCTCTTCTTTTCTCTTCTTTTCTCTTTTCTCGTTTCTCTTCTTTTCTCTTTTCTGTTTTCTCTTCTTTTCTCTTCTTTTCTCTTTTCTCTTATTTTCTCTTTTCCCTTTTCTCTTTCGTCTTCTTTTCTCTTTTCTCTTCTTTTCTCTTTTCTCTTTTCTCATTTGCCTTCTTTTGTCTCTTCTCTTTTTTCTTCTTTTCTCTTCTCTTTCTCTTCTTTTTTCTTTTCTCTCATTTTCTCTTTTCTCTTCTTTTCTCTTTTCTCTTCATTTCTGTTGTTTTCTCTTTTCTCATTTCCCTTTTCTCTTCTATTCTCTTCTTTTCTCTTTTCTCTCCTTTTCTCTTCTTTTCTCTCCTTTTCTCTTCTTTTCTCTTTTCTTTTTTCTTGTCTTCTTTTCTCCTTTCTCTTTTCTCTTTTCTCTTATTTTCCCTTCTTTTCCCTTTTCTCTTCTTTTCTCTTCTTTGCTCTTTTCTCTTCTTTTCTCTTTTCCCTTTCTCTTCTTTTCTCTTTTTCTTTTCTCTTCTTTTCTCTTTTGTCTTCTTTTCTCTTTTCACTTTTCTCTTCTTTTCTCTTTTCTCTTCTTTCTCTTTTCCCTTTTCTTTTTCTCTTTTCTTTATCATCTTCATTTCTCTTTTCTCTTTTCTCTTTTCACTTTTCACTTTCCTCTTCTTTTCTCTTTTCTCTTCTTTTCTCTTCCTTCCTCTTTCTTCGTTTCTTTTCTTTTCTCTTTTCTGTTTCTCTTCTTTTCTCTCCTTTTCTCTTTTCTCTTCTTCTCTTGTCTTTTCTCTTTTCCCTTTTCTCTTCTTTTCTCTTTTCTCTTCTCTCTTCGTTTCTAATTTCTCGTTTCTCTTCCTTTCTCTTTTCTGTTTTCTCTTCGTTTCTCGGTTTTTCTCTTTTTTCTTTTCTCTTCCTTTCTCTTTACCTTTCTCTTCTTTTCTCTTATCTCTTCTTTTCTCTTTTCTCTCCTTTTCTCTTCTTTTCTCTTTTCTCTTTTTTTTTGTCTTCTTTTCTCCTTTCTCTTTTCTCTTTTCTCTTTTGTCTTCTTTACTCTCTTCTCTTTTCTCTTCTTTTCTCTTCTCTTTTCTCTATTTTCTCTTTTCTCTCCTTTTCTCTTTTCTCTTCATTTCTCTTGTTTTCTCTTTTCTGTTTTCTCATTTCCCTTTTCTCTTCTATTCTCTTCTTTTCTCTTTTCTCTCCTTTTCTCTTCTTCTCTGGTCTTTTCTCTTTTCTCTTCTTTTCTCTCCTTTTCTCTTTTCTCTTCATTTCTCTTGTTTTCTCTTTTCTCTTTTCTCATTTCCCTTTCCTCTTCTATTCTCTTCTTTTCTCTTTTCTCTCCTTTTCTCTTCTTCTCTTGTCTTTTCTCTTTTCTCTTCTTTTCTCTTTTCTCTTCGTTTCTCTTCATTCTCATTTCTCGTTTCTCTTCTTTCCCTTTTCTGTTTTCTCTTCTTTTCTCTCTCCGCTTTTCTCTACTTCTTTCTTTTCTCTTTTCTCTTCTTCTCTTGTCTTTTCTCTTTTCCCTTTTCTCTTCATTTCTCATTTCTCTTCAGTTCTCTTTTTTTCTCTTCTTTTTTCTTTTCTCGTTTCTCTTCTTTTCTCTTTTCTGTTTTCTCCTTTCTCTTATTTTCTCTTTTCCCTTTTCTCTTTCCTCTTCTTTTCTCTTATCTCTTCTTTTCTCTTTTCTCTCCTTTTCTCTTCTTTTCTCTTTTCTCTTTTTTTGTCTCCTTTTCTCCTTTCTCTTTTCTCTTCTTTTCTCTTCTCTTTTCTCTATTTTCTCTTTTCTCTCCTTTTCTCTTTTCTCTTCATTTCTCTTGTTTTCTCTTTTCTCTTTTCTCATTTCCCTTTTCTCTTCTATTCTCTTCTTTTCTCTTTTCTCTCCTTTTCTCTTCTTCTCTGGTCTTTTCTCTTTTCTCTTCTTTTCTCTCCTTTTCTCTTTTCCCTTCATTTCTCTTGTTTTCTCTTTTCTCTTTTCTCATTTCCCTTTCCTCTTCTATTCTCTTCTTTTCTCTTTTCTCTTCTTTTCTCTTTTCTCTTCGTTTCTCTTCATTCTCATTTCTCGTTTCTCTTCTTTCCCTTTTCTGTTTTCTCTTCGTTTCTCTGTTTTTCTCTTTTCTCTTTTCTCTTCCTTTCTCTTTTCACTTTCTCTTCTTTTCTCTTTTCCTTTACCCTCTTTTCTCCTTTCTCTTCTTTTCTCTTTTCCCTTTTCTCTTCTTTTCTCTTTTCTCTTCTTTTCTCTTTTCCCTTTTCATTTTCTCTTTTCTTTTTCATCTTCTTTACTCTTTTCTCTTTTCACTTTTCTCTTTCCTCTTCTTTTCTCTTTTCTCTTTTGTCTTCTTTCCTCTCTTCTCTTTTCTCTTCTTTTCTCTTCTCTTTCTCTTTTTTATCTTTTCTCTCCTTTTCTCTTTTCTCTTCTTTTCTCTTTTCTCTTCATTTCTCTTGTTTTTTTCTTTTCACTTTTCTCATTTCCCGTTTCTCTTTTTTCTCTTCTTTTCTCTTTTCTCTCCTTTTCTCTCCTTTTCTCTTTTCTCTTTTCTTGGTCTTCTTTTCTCCTTTCTCTTTTCTCTTTTCTCTTCTTCTCCATTTCCTCTTCTTTTCTGTTCTTTTCTCTTTTCTCTTCTTCTCCATTTTCTCTTCTTTTCTGTTCTTTGCTCTTTTCTCTTCTTCTCTTGTCTTTTCTCTTTTCTCTTCTTTTCTTGTCTTTTCTCTTTTCTCTTCTTTTCTCTTTTCTCTTCGTTTCTCTTCATTCTCATTTCTCGTTTCTCTTCTTTCCCTGTTCTGTTTTCTCTTAGTTTCTCTGTTTTTCTCTTTTTTCTTTTCTCTTCCTTTCTCTTTTCACTTTCTCTTCTTTTCTCTTTTTCTTTTATCCTCTTTTCTCCTTTCTCTTCTTTTCTCTTTTCCCTTTTCTCTTTTTTCTTTTCTGTTATTTTCTCTTTTCCCTTTTCTTTTTCTCTTTTCTTTTTCATCTTCATTTCTCTTTTCTCTTTTCTCTTTTCACTTTTCTCTTTCCTCTTCTTTCCTCTTTCTTCGTTTCTTTTCTTTTCTCTTTTCTGTTTCTCTTCTTTTCTCTCCTTTTCTCTTTTCTCTTTTCTCTTCATTTCTCTTGTTTTCACTTTTCTCTTTCTCTTTTCTCATTTCCCTTTTCTCTTTTTTCTCTTCCTTTCTCTTTTCCCTTCTTTTCTCTTTTCTCTTCGGTTCTCTTCTTTTCTCATTTCTCTTCGGTTCTCTTTTTTTCTCTTCTATTCTCTTTTCTCGTTTCTCTTTTCACTTTTCTCTTTCCTCTTCTTTCCTCTTTCTTCGTTTCTCTTCTTTTCTCTTTTCTGTTTTCTCTTCTTTTCTCTTCTTTTCTCTTTTCTCTTATTTTCTCTTTTCTCTTTTCTCATTCGTCTTCTTTTGTCTCTTCTCTTTTTTCTTCTTTTCTCTTCTGTTTCTCTTCTTTTTTCTTTTCTCTCATTTTCTCTTTTCTCTTCTTTTCTCTTTTCTCTTCATTTCTGTTGTTTTCTCTTTTCTCATTTCCCTTTTCTCTTCTATTCTCTTCTTTTCTCTTTTCTCTCCTTTTCTCTTCTTTTCTCTCCTTTTCTCTTCTTTTCTCTTTTCTTTTTTCTTGTCTTCTTTTCTCCTTTCTCTTTTCTCCTTTCTCTTATTTTCCCTTCTTTTCCCTTTTCTCTTCTTTTCTCTTCTTTGCTCTTTTCTCTTCTTTTCTCTTTCCCCTTTTCTCTACTTCTCTCTTTTCTCTTTTCTCTTCTTCTCTTGTCTTTTCTCTTTTCCCTTTTCTCTTCTTTTCTCTTTTCACTTCTCTCTTCGTTTCTAATTTCTCGTTTCTCTTCCTTTCTCTTTTCTGTTTTCTCTTCGTTTCTCGGTTTTTCTCTTTTTTCTTTTCTCTTCCTTTCTCTTTACCTTTCTCTTCTTTTCTATTATCTCTTCTTTTCTCTTTTCTCTCCTTTTCTCTTCTTTTCTCTTTTCTTTTAATTCTTTTCTCCTTTTTCTTTTCTCTTCTTTTCTCTTCTCTTTTCTCTATTTTCTCTTTTCTCTCCTTTTCTCTTTTCTCTTCATTTCTCTTGTTTTCTCTTTTCTCTTTTCTCATTTCCCTTTTCTCTTCTATTCTCTTCTTTTCTCTTTTCTCTCCTTTTCTCTTCTTCTCTGGTCTTTTCTCTTTTCTCTTCTTTTCTCTCCTTTTCTCTTTTCCCTTCATTTCTCTTGTTTTCTCTTTTCTCTTTTCTCATTTCCCTTTCCTCTTCTATTCTCTTCTTTTCTCTTTTCTCTCCTTTTCTCTTCTTCTCTTGTCTTTTCTCTTTTCTCTTCTTTTCTCTTTTCTCTTCGTTTCTCTTCATTCTCATTTCTCGTTTCTCTTCTTTCCCTTTTCTGTTTTCTCTTCGTTTCTCTGTTTTTCTCTTTTCTCTCCTTTTCTCTTCTTTTCTCTTTTCACTTTCTCTTCTTTTCTCTTTTTCTTTCATCCTCTTTTCTCCTTTCTCTTCTTTTCTCTTTTCCCTTTTCTCTTCTTTTCTCTTTTCTCTTCTTTTCTCTTTTCCCTTTTCATTTTCTCTTTTCTTTTTCATCTTCTTTTCTCTTTTCTCTTTTCACTTTTCTCTTTCCTCTTATTTTCTCTTTTCTCTTTTGTCTTCTTTCCTCTCTTCTCTTTTCTCTTCTCTTTCTCTTTTTTGTCTTTTCTCTCCTTTTCTCTTTTCTCTTCTTTTCTCTTTTCTCTTCATTTCTCTTGTCTTTTCTTTTCACTTTTCTCATTTCCCATTTCTCTTTTTTCTCTTCTTTTCTCTTTTCTCTCCTTTTCTCTCCTTTGCTCTTTTCTCGGTCTTCTTTTCTCCTTTCTCTTTTCTCTTTTCTCTTCTTCTCCATTTTCTCTTCTTTTCTGTTCTTTGCTCTTTTCTCTTCTTCTCTTGTCTTTTCTCTTTTCTCTTCTTTTCTTTTTTCACTTTTCTCTTCTTTTCTCTTTTATCTTCTTTTCTCTTCTTTTCTCTTCTTTTCTCTTTTCTCGTTTCTCTTCTTTTCTCTTTTCTCTTTTCTCTTCATTTCTCTTGTTTTCTCTTTTCTCTTTTCTCATTTCCCTTTTCTCTTCTATTCTCTTCTTTTCTCTTTTCTCTCCTTTTCTCTTCTTCTCTGGTCTTTTCTCTTTTCTCTTCTTTTCTCTTTTCTCTTCGTTTCTCTTCATTCTCATTTCTCGTTTCTCTTCTTTCCCTTTTCTGTTTTCTCTTCGTTTCTCTGTTTTTCTCTTTTCTCTCCTTTTCTCTTCCTTTCTCTTTTCACTTTCTCTTCTTTTCTCTTTTTCTTTTATCCTCTTTTCTCCTGTCTCTTCTTTTCTCTTTTCCCTTTTCTCTTCTTTTCTCTTTTCCCTTCTTTTCTCTTTTCCCTTTTCATTTTCTCTTTTCTTTTTCATCTTCTTTTCTGTTTTCTCTTTTCACTTTTCTCTTTCCTCTTCTTTTCTCTTTTCTCTTTTGTCTTCTTTCCTCTCTTCTCTTTTCTCTTCTCTTTCTCTTTTTTGTCTTTTCTCTCCTTTTCTCTTTTCTCTTCTTTTCTCTTTTCTCTTCATTTCTCTTGTCTTTTCTTTTCACTTTTCTCATTTCCCATTTCTCTTTTTTCTCTTCTTTTCTCTTTTCTCTCCTTTTCTCTCCTTTGCTCTGTTCTCGGTCTTCTTTTCTCCTTTCTCTTTTCTCTTTTCTCTTCTTCTCCATTTTCTCTTCTTTTCTGTTCTTTGCTCTTTTCTCTTCTTCTCTTGTCTTTTCTCTTTTCTCTTCCTTGCTCTTCTTTCTCCGTCCTCTTCTTTTCTCTTCATTTCTCTTCTTTTCCGTGTTCTCTTTCTTTTCTCTTTTTCTTTTCTCTTCTTTTCTCTTCTTTGCACTTTTCTCTTTTCTCTTTTCTCATTTCCCTTTTCTCTTATTTTCTCTTCTTTTCTCTTTTCCCTTCTTTTCTCTTTTCTCTTCGGTTCTCTTCTTTTCTCATTTCTCTTCGGTTCTCTTTTTTTCTCTTCTTTTCTCTTTTCTCGTTTCTCTTCTTTTCTCTTTTCTGTTTTCTCTTCTTTTCTCTTCTTTTCTCTTTTCTCTTATTTTCTCTTTTCCCTTTTCTCTTTCCTCTTCTTTCCTCTTTTCTCTTCTTTTCTCTTTTCTCTTTTCACTTTTCTCTTTCCTCTTCTTTTCTCTTTTCTCTTTTGTCTTCTTTCCTCTCTTCTCTTTTCTCTTCTCTTTCTCTTTTTTGTCTTTTCTCTCCTTTTCTCTTTTCTCTTCTTTTCTCTTTTCTCTTCATTTCTCTTGTCTTTTCTTTTAACTTTTCTCATTTCCCATTTCTCTTTTTTCTCTTCTTTTCTCTTTTCTCTCCTTTTCTCTCCTTTGCTCTGTTCTCGGTCTTCTTTTCTCCTTTCTCTTTTCTCTTTTCTCTTCTTCTCCATTTTCTCTTCTTTTCTGTTCTTTGCTCTTTTCTCTTCTTCTCTTGTCTTTTCTCTTTTCTCTTCCTTGCTCTTCTTTCTCCGTCCTCTTCTTTTCTCTTCATTTCTCTTCTTTTCCGTTTTCTCTTTCTTTTCTCTTTTTCTTTTCTCTTCTTTTCTCTTCTTTGCACTTTTCTCTTTTCTCTTTTCTCATTTCCCTTTTCTCTTTTTTCTCTTCTTTTCTCTTTTCCCTTCTTTTCTCTTTTCTCTTCGGTTCTCTTCTTTTCTCATTTCTCTTCGGTTCTCTTTTTTTCTCTTCTGTTCTCTTTTCTCGTTTCTCTTCTTTTCTCTTTTCTATTTTCTCTTCTTTTCTCTTCTTTTCTCTTTTCTCTTATTTTCTCTTTTCCCTTTTCTCTTTCCACTTCTTTTCTCTTTTCTCTTCTTTTCTCTTTTCTCTTTTCTCATTTGTCTTCTTTTGTCTCTTCTCTTTTTTCTTCTTTTCTCTTCTCTTTCTCTTCTTCTCTTGTCTTTTCTCTTTTCTCTTCTTTTCTCTTTTCTCTTCGTTTCTCTTCATTCTCATTTCTCGTTTCTCTTCTTTCCCTTTTCTGTTTTCTCTTCGTTTCTCTGTTTTTCTCTTTTTTCTTTTCTCTTCCTTTCTCTTTTCACTTTCTCTTCTTTTCTCTTTTCCTTTACCCTCTTTTCTCCTTTCTCTTCTTTTCTCTTTTCCCTTTTCTCTTCTTTTCTCTTTTCTCTTCTTTTCTCTTTTCCCTTTTCATTTTCTCTTTTCTTTTTCATCTTCTTTACTCTTTTCTCTTTTCACTTTTCTCTTTCCTCTTCTTTTCTCTTTTCTCTTTTGTCTTCTTTCCTCTCTTCTCTTTTCTCTTCTTTTCTCTTCTCTTTCTCTTTTTTATCTTTTCTCTCCTTTTCTCTTTTCTCTTCTTTTCTCTTTTCTCTTCATTTCTCTTGTTTTTTTCTTTTCACTTTTCTCATTTCCCGTTTCTCTTTTTTCTCTTCTTTTCTCTTTTCTCTCCTTTTCTCTCCTTTTCTCTTTTCTCTTTTCTTGGTCTTCTTTTCTCCTTTCTCTTTTCTCTTTTCTCTTCTTCTCCATTTCCTCTTCTTTTCTGTTCTTTTCTCTTTTCTCTTCTTCTCCATTTTCTCTTCTTTTCTGTTCTTTGCTCTTTTCCCTTCTTCTCTTGTCTTTTCTCTTTTCTCTTCTTTTCTCTTTTCTCTTCCTTGCTCTTCTTTCTCCGTTCTTTTCTTTTCTCTTCATTTCTCTTTTTTCCCTTTTCTCTTTCTTTTCTCTTTTTCTTTTCTCTTCTTTTCTCTTCTTTGCACTTTTCTCTTCTTTTCTCTTTTCCCTTTTCTCTTCTTTTCTCTTTCCTCTTCTTTTCTCTTTTCTCTTATTTTCTCTTCTTTTCTCTTTTCTCTTTAATCTTCGTTTCTCTGCATTTTTCTTTTCCCTTTTCTCTTCTTTTCTCTTTTAACTTTTCTCTCCATTCCCTTCATTTCTCTTTATCTTTTCTCTTCTTTTCTCTTTTATCTTCTTTTCTCTTTTCTCTTCTTCTCTTGTCTTTTCTCTTTTCCCTTTTCTCTTCTTTTCTCTTCTCTCTTCATTTCTCTTCGTTTCTAATTTCTCCTTTCTCTTCTTTTGTCTTTTCTGTTTTCTCTTCGTGTTTCTTTTTTCCTCATTTTTCTCTTCCTTTCTCTTTTCCCTTTCTCTTCTTTTCTCTTTTTCTTTTCTCTTCTTTTCTCTTTTGTCTTCTTTTCTCTTTTCACTTTTCTCTTCCTTTCTCTTTACCTTTCTCTTCTTTTCTCTTATCTCGTCTTTTCTCTTTTCTCTCCTTTTCTCTTCTTTTCTCTTCGTTTCTAATTTCTCATTTCTCTTCCTTTCTCTTTTCTGTTTTCTCTTCGTTTCTCTGTTTTTCTCTTTTTTCTTTTCTCTTCCATTCTCTTTTCCCTTTCTCTTCTTTTCTCTTTTTCTTTTCGCTTCTTTTCTCTTTTCTCTTCATTTCTCTTCTTTTCTCTTATCTCTTCTTTTCTCTTTTCTCTTTTCTCTCCTTTTCTGTTTTCTCTTTTTTTTGTCTTCTTTTCTCCTTTCTCTTTTCTCTTTTCTCTTTTGTCTTCTTTTCTCTCTTCTCTTTTCTCTTTTCTCATTTCCCTTTTCTCTTTTTTCTCTTCTTTTCTCTTTTCCCTTCTTTTTTCTTTTCTCTTCGGTTCTCTTCTTTTCGCATTTCTCTTCGGTTCTCTTTTTTTCTCTTCTTTTCTCTTTTCTCGTTTCTCTTCTTTTCTCTTTTCTGTTATCTCCTTTCTCTTATTTTCTCTTTTCCCTTTTCTCTTTCCTCTTCTTTTCTCTTTTCCCTTCTTTTCTCTTTTCTCTTTTGTCATTTGTCTTCTTTTGTCTCTTCTCTTTTTTCTTCTTTTCTCTTCTCTTTCTCTTCTTCTCTTGTCTTTTCTCTTTTCTCTTCTATTCTCTTTTCTCTTCGTTTCTCTTCATTCTCATTTCTCGTTTCTCTTCTTTCCCTTTTCTGTTTTCTCTTCTTTTCTCTCTCCCCTTTTCTCTACTTCTTTCTTTTCTCTTTTCTCTTCTTCTCTTGTCTTTTCTCTTTTCCCTTTTCTCTTCTTTTCTCATTTCTCTTCGGTTCTCTTTTTTTCTCTTCTTTTTTCTTTTCTCGTTTCTCTTCTTTTCTCTTTTCTGTTTTCTCCTTTCTCTTATTTTCTCTTTTCCCTTTTCTCTTTCCTCTTCTTTTCTCTTATCTCTTCTTTTCTCTTTTCTCTCCTTTTCTCTTCTTTTCTCTTTTCTCTTTTTTTGTCTCCTTTTCTCCTTTCTCTTTTCTCTTCTTTTCTCTTCTCTTTTCTCTATTTTCTCTTTTCTCTCCTTTTCTCTTTTCTCTTCATTTCTCTTGTTTTCTCTTTTCTCTTTTCTCATTTCCCTTTTCTCTTCTATTCTCTTCTTTTCTCTTTTCTCTCCTTTTCTCTTCTTCTCTGGTCTTTTCTCTTTTCTCTTCTTTTCTCTCCTTTTCTCTTTTCCCTTCATTTCTCTTGTTTTCTCTTTTCTCTTTTCTCATTTCCCTTTCCTCTTCTATTCTCTTCTTTTCTCTTTTCTCTTCTTTTCTCTTTTCTCTTCGTTTCTCTTCATTCTCATTTCTCGTTTCTCTTCTTTCCCTTTTCTGTTTTCTCTTCGTTTCTCTGTTTTTCTCTTTTCTCTCCTTTTCTCTTCCTTTCTCTTTTCACTTTCTCTTCTTTTCTCTTTTTCTTTCATCCTCTTTTCTCCTTTCTCTTCTTTTCTCTTTTCCCTTTTCTCTTCTTTTCTCTTTTCTCTTCTTTTCTCTTTTCCCTTTTCATTTTCTCTTTTCTTTTTCATCTTCTTTTCTCTTTTCTCTTTTCACTTTTCTCTTTCCTCTTCTTTTCTCTTTTCTCTTTTGTCTTCTTTCCTCTCTTCTCTTTTCTCTTCTCTTTCTCTTTTTTGTCTTTTCTCTCCTTTTCTCTTTTCTCTTCTTTTTTCTTTTCTCTTCATTTCTCTTGTCTTTTCTTTTCACTTTTCTCATTTCCCATTTCTCTTTTTTCTCTTCTTTTCTCTTTTCTCTCCTTTTCTCTCCTTTGCTCTTTTCTCGGTCTTCTTTTCTCCTTTCTCTTTTCTCTTTTCTCTTCTTCTCCATTTTCTCTTCTTTTCTGTTCTTTGCTCTTTTCTCTTCTTCTCTTGTCTTTTCTCTTTTCTCTTCTTTTCTCTTTTCACTTTTCTCTTCTTTTCTCTTTTATCTTCTTTTCTCTTCTTTTCTCTTTTCTCGTTTCTCTTCTTTTCTCTTTTCTGTTTTCTCTTCTTTTCTCTTTTCTCTTATTTTCTCTTTTCCCTTTTCTCTTTCGTCTTCTTTTCTCTTTTCTCTTCTTTTCTCTTTTCTCTTTTCTCATTTGCCTTCTTTTGTCTCTTCTCTTTTTTCTTCTTTTCTCTTCTCTTTCTCTTCTTTTTTCTTTTCTCTTCTTTTCTCTTTTCTCTTCATTTCTGTTGTTTTCTCTTTTCTCATTTCCCTTTTCTCTTCTATTCTCTTCTTTTCTCTTTTCTCTCCTTTTCTCTTCTTTTCTCTCCTTTTCTCTTCTTTTCTCTTTTCTTTTTTCTTGTCTTCTTTTCTCCTTTCTCTTTTCTCTTTTCTCTTATTTTCCCTTCTTTTCCCTTTTCTCTTCTTTTCTCTGCTTTGCTCTTTTCTCTTCTTTTCTCTTTTCCCTTTCTCTTCTTTTCTCTTTTTCTTTTCTCTTCTTTTCTCTTTTGTCTTCTTTTCTCTTTTCACTTTTCTCTTCTTTTCTCTTTTCTCTTCTTTCTCTTTTCCCTTTTCTTTTTCTCTTTTCTTTATCATCTTCATTTCTCTTTTCTCTTTTCTCTTTTCACTTTTCACTATCCTCTTCTTTTCTCTTTTCTCTTCTTTTCTCTTCCTTCCTCTTTCTTCGTTTCTTTTCTTTTCTCTTTTCTGTTTCTCTTCTTTTCTCTCCTTTTCTCTTTTCTCTTCTACTCTTGTCTTTTCTCTTTTCCCTTTTCTCTTCTTTTCTCTTTTCTCTTCTCTCTTTGTTTCTAATTTCTCGTTTCTCTTCCTTTCTCTTTTCTGTTTTCTCTTCGTTTCTCGGTTTTTCTCTTTTTTCTTTTCTCTTCCTTTCTCTTTACCTTTCTCTTCTTTTCTCTTATCTCATCTTTTCTCTTTTCTCTCCTTTTCTCTTCTTTTCTCTTTTCTCTTTTTTTTTGTCTTCTTTTCTCCTTTCTCTTTTCTCTTTTCTCTTTTGTCTTCTTTACTCTCTTCTCTTTTCTCTTCTTTTCTCTTCTCTTTTCTCTATTTTCTCTTTTCTCTCCTTTTCTCTTTTCTCTTCATTTCTCTTGTTTTCTCTTTTCTGTTTTCTCATTTCCCTTTTCTCTTCTATTCTCTTCTTTTCTCTTTTCTCTCCTTTTCTCTTCTTCTCTGGTCTTTTCTCTTTTCTCTTCTTTTCTCTCCTTTTCTCTTTTCTCTTCATTTCTCTTGTTTTCTCTTTTCTCTTTTCTCATTTCCCTTTCCTCTTCTATTCTCATCTTTTCTCTTTTCTCTCCTTTTCTCTTCTTCTCTTGTCTTTTCTCTTTTCTCTTCTTTTCTCTTTTCTCTTCGTTTCTCTTCATTCTCATTTCTCGTTTCTCTTCTTTCCCTTTTCTGTTTTCTCTTCGTTTCTCTGTTTTTTCTCTCCTTTTCTCTTCCTTTCTCTTTTCACTTTCTCTTCTTTTCTCTTTTTCTTTTATCCTCTTTTCTCCTTTCTCTTCTTTTCTCTTTTCCCTTTTCTCTTCTTTTCTCTTTTCTCTTCTTTTCTCTTTTCCCTTTTCATTTTCTCTTTTCTTTTTCATCTTCTTTTCTCTTTTCTCTTTTCACTTTTCTCTTTCCTCTTCTTTTCTCTTTTCTCTTTTGTCTTCTTTCCTCTCTTCTCTTTTCTCTTCTCTTTCTCTTTTTTGTCTTTTCTCTCCTTTTCTCTTTTCTCTTCTTCTCTTGTCTTTTCTCTTTTCCCTTTTCTCTTCTTTTCTCTTTTCTCTTCTCTCTTCATTTCTAATTTCTCGTTTCTCTTCCTTTCTCTTTTCTGTTTTCTCTTCGTTTCTCGGTTTTTCTCTTTTTTCTTTTCTCTTCCTTTCTCTTTACCTTTCTCTTCTTTTCTCTTCTCTTTTCTCTATTTTCTCTTTTCTCTCCTTTTCTCTTTTCTCTTCATTTCTCTTGTTTTCTCTTTTCTCTTTTCTCATTTCCCTTTTCTCTTCTATTCTCTTCTTTTCTCTTTTCTCTCCTTTTCTCTTCTTCTCTTGTCTTTTCTCTTTTCTCTTCTTTTCTCTTTTCTCTTCGTTTCTCTTCATTCTCATTTCTTGTTTCTCTACTTTCCCTTTTCTGTTTTCTCTTCGTTTCTCTGTTTTTCTCTTTTCTCTCCTTTTCTCTTCCTTTCTCTTTTCACTTTCTCTTCTTTTCTCTTTTTCTTTTATCCTCTTTTCTCCTTTCTCTTCTTTTCTCTTTTCCCTTTTCTCTTCTTTTCTCTTTTCTCTTCTTTCTCTTTTCCCTTTTCATTTTCTCTTTTCTTTTTCATCTTCTTTTCTCTTTTCTCTTTTCACTTTTCTCTTTCCTCTTCTTTTCTCTTTTCTCTTTTGTCTTCTTTCCTCTCTTCTCTTTTCTCTTCTCTTTCTCTTTTTTGTCTTTTCTCTCCTTTTCTCTTTTCTCTTCTTTTCTCTTTTCTCTTCATTTCTCGTCTTTTCTTTTCACTTTTCTCATTTCCCATTTCTCTTTTTTCTCCTCTTTTCTCTCCTTTTCTCTCATTTTCTCTTTTCTCGGTCTTCTTTTCTCCTTTCTCTTTTTTCTTTTCTCTTCCTTTCTCTTTTCCCTTTCTCTTCTTTTCTCTTTTTCTTTTCGCTTCTTTTCTCTTTTCTCTTCATTTCTCTTCTTTTCTCTTATCTCTTCTTTTCTCTTTTCTCTTTTCTCTCCTTTTCTCTTTTCTCTTTTTTTTGTCTTCTTTTCTCCTTTCTCTTTTGTCTTTTCTCTTTTGTCTTCTTTTCTCTCTACTCTTTTCTCTTCTTTTCTCTTCTCTTTTCTCTATTTTCTCTTTTCTCTCCTTTTCTCTTTTCTCTTTTCTCATTTCCCTTTTCTCTTCTATTCCCTTCTTTTCTCTTTTCTCTCCTTTTCTCTTCTTCTCTGGTCTTTTATCTTTTCTCTTCTTTTCTCTTTTCTCTTCTTCTCTTGTCTTTTCTCTTTTCTCTTCTTTTCTCTTTTCTCTTCGTTTCTCTTCATTCTCATTTCTCGTTTCTCTTCTTTCCCTTTTCTGATTTCTCTTAGTTTCTCTGTTTTTCTCTTTTTTCTTTTCTCTTCCTTTCTCTTTTCACTTTCTCTTCTTTTCTCTTTTCCTTTATCCTCTTTTCTCCTTTCTCTTCTTTTCTCTTTTCCCTTTTCTCTTCTTTTCTCTTTTCTCTTCTTTTCTCTTTTCCCTTTTCATTTTCTCTTTTCTTTTTCATCTTCTTTTCTCTTTTCTCTTTTCACTTTTCTCTTTCCTCTTGTTTTCACTTTTCTCTTTTGTCTTCTTTCCTCTCTTCTCTTTTCTCTTCTTTTCTCTTCTCTTTCTCTTTTTTGTCTTTTCTCTCCTTTTCTCTTTTCTCTTCTTTTCTCTTTTCTCTTCATTTCTCTTGTTTTTTTCTTTTCACTTTTCTCATTTCCCGTTTCTCTTTTTTCTCTTCTTTTCTCTTTTCTCTCCTTTTCTCTTTTCTCTTTTCTTGGTCTTCTTTTCTCCTTTCTCTTTTCTTTTTTCTCTTCTTCTCCATTTCCTCTTCTTTTCTGTTCTTTTCCCTTTTCTCTTCTTCTCCATTTTCTCTTCTTTTCTGTTCTTTGCTCTTTTCTCTTCTTCTCTTGTCTTTTCTCTTTTCTCTTCCTTGCTCTTCTTTCTCCGTTCTCTTCTTTTCTCTTCATTTCTCTTCTTTTCCCTTTTCTCTTTCTTTTCTCTTTTTCTTTTCTCTTCTTTTCTCTTCTTTGCACTTTTCTCTTCTTTTCTCTTTTCCCTTTTCTCTTCTTTTCTCTTTCCTCTTCTTTTCTCTTTTCTCTTCTTTTCTCTTCTTTTCTCTTTTCTCTTTAATCTTCGTTTCTCTGCTTTTTTCTTTTCCCTTTTCTCTTCTTTTCTCTTTTAACTTTTCTCTCCATTCCCTTCATTTCTCTTTATCTTTTCTCTTCTTTTCTCTTTTATCTTCTTTTCTCTTTTCCCTTTTCTCTTCTTTTCTCTTCTCTCTTCATTTCTCTTCGTTTCTAATTTCTCCTTTCTCTTCTTTTGTCTTTTCTGTTTTCTCTTCGTGTTTCTTTTTTTTCCTCTTTTTTCTCTTCCTTTCTCTTCTTTTCTCTTTTTCTTTTCTCTTCTTTTCTCTTTTGTCTTCTTTTCTCTTTTCACTTTTCTCTTCTTTTCTCGTTTCTCTTCTTTTCTCTTTTCCCTTTTCTTTTTCTCTTTTCTTTTTCATCTTCATTTCTCTTTTATCTTTTCTCTTTTCACTTTTCTCTTTCCTCTTCTTTCCTCTTTCTTCGTTTCTTTTCTCTTCTCTTTTCTGTTTCTCTTCTTTTCTCTCCTTTTCTCTTTTCTCTTTTCTCTTCATTTCTCTTGTTTTCACTTTTCTCTTTTCTCTTTTCTCATTTCCCTTTTCTCTTTTTTCTCTTCTTTTCTCTTTTCCCTTCTTTTCTCTTTTCTCTTCGGTTCTCTTCTTTTCTCATTTCTCTTCGGTTCTTTTTTCTCTCTTCTTTTCTCTTTTCTCGTTTCTCTTCTTTTCTCTTTTCTGTTTTCTCTTCTTTTCTCTTTTCTCTCCTTTTCTCTTTTCTCTTCTATTCTCTTCTTTTCTCTTTTCTCTCCTTTTCTCTTCTTCTCTTATCTTTTCTCTTTTCTCTTCTTTTCTCTTTTCTCTTCCTTGCTCTTCTTTCTCCGTTCTCTTCTTTTCTCTTCATTTCTCTTCTTTTCCCTTTTCTCTTTCTTTTCTCTTTTTCTTTTCTCTTCTTTTCTCTTCTTTGCACTTTTCTCTTCTTTTCTCTTTTCCCTTTTCTCTTCTTTTCTCTTCTCCCTTTTCCATTCTTTTCTCTTTACTCTTTTCTCTTCTTTTCTCTTCTTTTCTCTTTTCTCGTTTCTCTTCTTTTCTCTTTTCTCGTTTCTCTTCTTTTCTCTTTTCTGTTTTCTCTTCTTTTCTCTTTTCTCTTCTCTCTTCGTTTCTCTTCGTTTCTAATTTCTCGTTTCTCTTCCTTTCTCTTTTCTGTTTTCTCTTCGTTTCTCTGTTTTTCTCTTTTTTCTTTTCTCTTCCTTTCTCTTTTCCCTTTCTCTTCTTTTCTCTTTTTCTTTTCGCTTCTTTTCTCTTTTCTCTTCATTTCTCTTCTTTTCTCTTATCTCTTCTTTTCTCTTTTCTCTTTTCTCTCCTTTTCTCTTATCTCTTTTTTTTGTCTTCTATTCTCCTTTCTCTTTTCTCTTTTCTCTTTCGTCTTCTTTTCTCTCTTCTCTTTTCTCTTCTTTTCTCCTCTCTTTTCTCTATTTTCTCTTTTCTCTCCTTTTCTCTTTTCTCTTCTATTCTCTTCTTTTCTCTTTTCTCTCCTTTTCTCTTCTTCTCTGATCTTTTCTCTTTTCTCTTCTTTTCTCTTTTCTCTTCTTCTCTTGTCTTTTCTCTTTTCTCTTCTTCTCCATTTTCTCTTCTTTTCTGTTCTTTGCTCTTTTTGCTTCTTTTCTCTTTCCCCTTTTCTCTTCTTCTCTTGTCTTTTCTCTTTTCTCTTCTTTTCTCTTATTTTCTCTTCGTTTCTCTTCATTCTCATTTCTCGTTTCTCTTCTCTTCCCTTTTATGTTTTCTCTTTGTTTCTCTGTTTTTCTCTTTTTTCTTTTCTCTTCCTTTCTCTTTTCCCTTTCTCTTCTTTACTCTTCTTTCCTCTTCGTTTCTCTTCATTCTCATTTCTTGTTTCTCTTCTCTTCCCTTTTCTGTTTTGTCTTCATTTCTCTGTTTTTCTCTTTTTTCTTTTCTCTTCCTTTCTCTTTTCACTTTCTCTTCTTTTCTCTTTTTCTTTTATCCTGTTTTGACTTTTCTCTTCTTTTCTCTTTTCCCTTTTCTCTTCTTTTCTCTTTTCTCTTCTTTTCTCTTTTCCCTTTTCTTTTTCTCTTTTCTTTTTCATCTTCTTTTCTCTTTCCTCTTTTCTCTTTTCTCTTTCCTCGTCTTTTCTCTTTTCTCTTCATTTCTCTTTTCTCTTTTGTCTTCTTTCCTCTCTTCTCTTTTCTCTTCTTTTCTCTTTCCTCTTCTTTTCTCTTTTCTCTTCTTTTCTCTTCTTTTCTCTTTTCTCTTTTATCTTTTCTCTTTTGTCTTCGTTTCTCTCTTCTCGTTTCTCTTCTTTTCTCTTCTCTTTTCTCTTTTTCTCTCCTTTTCTCTCCTTTTCTCTTTTCTCTTCGGTTCTCTTTTCTCTTCATTTCTCTTGTTTTCTCTTTTCTCTCCTTTTCTCTTCTTTTCTCTTTTCTTTTTTCTTGTCTTCTTTTCTCCTTTCTCCTTTCTCTTTTCTCTTCTTCTCCATTTTCTCTTCTTTTCTGTTCTTTGCTCTTTTTGCTTCTTTTCTCTTTCCCCTTTTCTCTTCTTCTCTTGTCTTTTCTCTTTTCTCTTCTTTTCTCTTATTTTCTCTTCGTTTCTCTTCATTCTCATTTCTCGTTTCTCTTCTCTTCCCTTTTATGTTTTCTCTTTGTTTCTCTGTTTTTCTCTTTTTTCTTTTCTCTTCCTTTCTCTTTTCCCTTTCTCTTCTTTACTCTTCTTTCCTCTTCGTTTCTCTTCATTCTCATTTCTTGTTTCTCTTCTCTTCCCTTTTCTGTTTTGTCTTCGTTTCTCTGTTTTTCTCTTTTTTCTTTTCTCTTCCTTTCTCTTTTCCCTTTCTCTTCTTTTCTCTTTTTCTTTTCGCTTCTTTTCTCTTTTCTCTTCATTTCTCTTCTTTTCTCTTATCTCTTCTTTTCTCTTTTCTCTTTTCTCTCCTTTTCTCTTTTCTCTTTTTTTTGTCTTCTTTTCTCCTTTCTCTTTTGTCTTTTCTCTTTTGTCTTCTTTTCTCTCTACTCTTTTCTCTTCTTTTCTCTTCTCTTTTCTCTATTTTCTCTTTTCTCTCCTTTTCTCTTTTCTCTTTTCTCATTTCCCTTTTCTCTTCTATTCCCTTCTTTTCTCTTTTCTCTCCTTTTCTCTTCTTCTCTGGTCTTTTATCTTTTCTCTTCTTTTCTCTTTTCTCTTCTTCTCTTGTCTTTTCTCTTTTCTCTTCTTTTCTCTTTTTTCTTCGTTTCTCTTCATTCTCATTTCTCGTTTCTCTTCTTTCCCTTTTCTGATTTCTCTTAGTTTCTCTGTTTTTCTCTTTTTTCTTTTCTCTTCCTTTCTCTTTTCACTTTCTCTTCTTTTCTCTTTTCCTTTATCCTCTTTTCTCCTTTCTCTTCTTTTCTCTTTTCCCTTTTCTCTTCTTTTCTCTTTTCTCTTCTTTTCTCTTTTCCCTTTTCATTTTCTCTTTTCTTTTTCATCTTCTTTTCTCTTTTCTCTTTTCACTTTTCTCTTTCCTCTTGTTTTCACTTTTCTCTTTTGTCTTCTTTCCTCTCTTCTCTTTTCTCTTCTTTTCTCTTCTCTTTCTCTTTTTTGTCTTTTCTCTCCTTTTCTCTTTTCTCTTCTTTTCTCTTTTCTCTTCATTTCTCTTGTCTTTTCTTTTCACTTTTCTCATTTCCCGTTTCTCTTTTTTCTCTTCTTTTCTCTTTTCTCTCCTTTTCTCTCCTTTTCTCTTTTCTCTTTTCTTGGTCTTCTTTTCTCCTTTCTCTTTTCTTTTTTCTCTTCTTCTCCATTTCCTCTTCTTTTCTGTTCTTTTCCCTTTTCTCTTCTTCTCCATTTTCTCTTCTTTTCTGTTCTTTGCTCTTTTCTCTTCTTCTCTTGTCTTTTCTCTTTTCTCTTCCTTGCTCTTCTTTCTCCGTTCTCTTCTTTTCTCTTCATTTCTCTTCTTTTCCCTTTTCTCTTTCTTTTCTCTTTTTCTTTTCTCTTCTTTTCTCTTCTTTGCACTTTTCTCTTCTTTTCTCTTTTCCCTTTTCTCTTCTTTTCTCTTTCCTCTTCTTTTCTCTTTTCTCTTCTTTTCTCTTCTTTTCTCTTTTCTCTTTAATCTTCGTTTCTCTGCTTTTTTCTTTTCCCTTTTCTCTTCTTTTCTCTTTTAACTTTTCTCTCCATTCCCTTCATTTCTCTTTATCTTTTCTCTTCTTTTCTCTTTTATCTTCTTTTCTCTTTTCTCTTCTTCTCTTGTCTTTTCTCTTTTCCCTTTTCTCTTCTTTTCTCTTCTCTCTTCATTTCTCTTCGTTTCTAATTTCTCCTTTCTCTTCTTTTGTCTTTTCTGTTTTCTCTTCGTGTTTCTTTTTTTTCCTCTTTTTTCTCTTCCTTTCTCTTCTTTTCTCTTTTTCTTTTCTCTTCTTTTCTCTTTTGTCTTCTGTTCTCTTTTCACTTTTCTCTTCTTTTCTCGTTTCTCTTCTTTTCTCTTTTCTGTTTTCTCTTCTTTTCTCTTCTTTTCTCTTTTCTCTTCTCTCTTCGTTTCTCTTCGTTTCTAATTTCTCGTTTCTCTTCCTTTCTCTTTTCTGTTTTCTCTTCGTTTCTCTGTTTTTCTCTTTTATTCTTTTCTCTTCCTTTCTCTTTTCCCTTTCTCTTCTTTTCTCTTTTTCTTTTCGCTTCTTTTCTCTTTTCTCTTCATTTCTCTTCTTTTCTCTTATCTCTTCTTTTCTCTTTTCTCTTTTCTCTCCTTTTCTCTTATCTCTTTTTTTTGTCTTCTATTCTCCTTTCTCTTTTCTCTTTTCTCTTTCGTCTTCTTTTCTCTCTTCTCTTTTCTCTTCTTTTCTCCTCTCTTTTCTCTATTTTCTCTTTTCTCTCCTTTTCTCTTTTCTCTTCTATTCTCTTCTTTTCTCTTTTCTCTCCTTTTCTCTTCTTCTCTGATCTTTTCTCTTTTCTCTTCTTTTCTCTTTTCTCTTCTTCTCTTGTCTTTTCTCTTTTCTCTTCTTCTCCATTTTCTCTTCTTTTCTGTTCTTTGCTCTTTTTGCATCTTTTCTCTTTCCCCTTTTCTCTTCTTCTCTTGTCTTTTCTCTTTTCTCTTCTTTTCTCTTATTTTCTCTTCGTTTCTCTTCATTCTCATTTCTCGTTTCTCTTCTCTTCCCTTTTATGTTTTCTCTTTGTTTCTCTGTTTTTCTCTTTTTTCTTTTCTCTTCCTTTCTCTTTTCCCTTTCTCTTCTTTACTCTTCTTTCCTCTTCGTTTCTCTTCATTCTCATTTCTTGTTTCTCTACTCTTCCCTTTTCTGTTTTGTCTTCGTTTCTCTGTTTTTCTCTTTTTTCTTTTCTCTTCCTTTCTCTTTTCACTTTCTCTTCTTTTCTCTTTTTCTTTTATCCTGTTTTGACTTTTCTCTTCTTTTCTCTTTTCCCTTTTCTCTTCTTTTCTCTTTTCTCTTCTTTTCTCTTTTCCCTTTTCTTTTTCTCTTTTCTTTTTCATCTTCTTTTCTCTTTCCTCTTTTCTCTTTTCTCTTTCCTCGTCTTTTCTCTTTTCTCTTCATTTCTCTTTTCTCTTTTGTCTTCTTTCCTCTCTTCTCTTTTCTCTTCTTTTCTCTTTCCTCTTCTTTTCACTTTTCTCTTCTTTTCTCTTCTTTTCTCTTTTCTCTTTTATCTTTTCTCTTTTGTCTTCTTTTCTCTCTTCTCGTTTCTCTTCTTTTCTCTTCTCTTTTCTCTTTTTCCCTTTTCTCTCCTTTTCTCTTTTCTCTTCGTTTCTCTTTTCTCTTCATTTCTCTTGTTTTCTCTTTTCTCTCCTTTTCTCTTCTTTTCTCTTTTCTTTTTTCTTGTCTTCTTTTCTCCTTTCTCCTTTCTCTTTTCTCTTCTTCTCCATTTTCTCTTCTTTTCTGTTCTTTGCTCTTTTTGCTTCTTTTCTCTTTCCCCTTTTCTCTTCTTCTCTTGTCTTTTCTCTTTTCTCTTCTTTTCTCTTATTTTCTCTTCGTTTCTCTTCATTCTCATTTCTCGTTTCTCTTCTCTTCCCTTTTATGTTTTCTCTTTGTTTCTCTGTTTTTCTCTTTTTTCTTTTCTCTTCCTTTCTCTTTTCCCTTTCTCTTCTTTACTCTTCTTTCCTCTTCGTTTCTCTTCATTCTCATTTCTTGTTTTTCTTCTCTTCCCTTTTCTGTTTTGTCTTCGTTTCTCTGTTTTTCTCTTTTTTCTTTTCTCTTCCTTTCTCTTTTCACTTTCTCTTCTTTTCTCTTTTTCTTTTATCCTGTTTTGACTTTTCTCTTCTTTTCTCTTTTCCCTTTTCTCTTCTTTTCTCTTTTCTCTTCTTTTCTCTTTTCCCTTTTCTTTTTCTCTTTTCTTTTTCATCTTCTTTTCTCTTTCCTCTTTTCTCTTTTCTCTTTCCTCGTCTTTTCTCTTTTCTCTTCATTTCTCTTTTCTCTTTTGTCTTCTTTCCTCTCTTCTCTTTTCTCTTCTTTTCTCTTTCCTCTTCTTTTCTCTTTTCTCTTCTTTTCTCTTCTTTTCTCTTTTCTCTTTTATCTTTTCTCTTTTGTCTTCGTTTCTCTCTTCTCGTTTCTCTTCTTTTCTCTTCTCTTTTCTCTTTTTCTCTCCTTTTCTCTCCTTTTCTCTTTTCTCTTCGGTTCTCTTTTCTCTTCATTTCTCTTGTTTTCTCTTTTCTCTCCTTTTCTCTTCTTTTCTCTTTTCTTTTTTCTTGTCTTCTTTTCTCCTTTCTCCTTTCTCTTTTCTCTTCTTCTCCATTTTCTCTTCTTTTCTGTTCTTTGCTCTTTTTGCTTCTTTTCTCTTTCCCCTTTTCTCTTCTTCTCTTGTCTTTTCTCTTTTCTCTTCTTTTCTCTTATTTTCTCTTCGTTTCTCTTCATTCTCATTTCTCGTTTCTCTTCTCTTCCCTTTTATGTTTTCTCTTTGTTTCTCTGTTTTTCTCTTTTTTCTTTTCTCTTCCTTTCTCTTTTCCCTTTCTCTTCTTTACTCTTCTTTCCTCTTCGTTTCTCTTCATTCTCATTTCTTGTTTCTCTTCTCTTCCCTTTTCTGTTTTGTCTTCGTTTCTCTGTTTTTCTCTTTTTTCTTTTCTCTTCCTTTCTCTTTTCCCTTTCTCTTCTTTTCTCTTTTTCTTTTCGCTTCTTTTCTCTTTTCTCTTCATTTCTCTTCTTTTCTCTTATCTCTTCTTTTCTCTTTTCTCTTTTCTCTCCTTTTCTCTTTTCTCTTTTTTTTGTCTTCTTTTCTCCTTTCTCTTTTGTCTTTTCTCTTTTGTCTTCTTTTCTCTCTACTCTTTTCTCTTCTTTTCTCTTCTCTTTTCTCTATTTTCTCTTTTCTCTCCTTTTCTCTTTTCTCTTTTCTCATTTCCCTTTTCTCTTCTATTCCCTTCTTTTCTCTTTTCTCTCCTTTTCTCTTCTTCTCTGGTCTTTTATCTTTTCTCTTCTTTTCTCTTTTCTCTTCTTCTCTTGTCTTTTCTCTTTTCTCTTCTTTTCTCTTTTCTCTTCGTTTCTCTTCATTCTCATTTCTCGTTTCTCTTCTTTCCCTTTTCTGATTTCTCTTAGTTTCTCTGTTTTTCTCTTTTTTCTTTTCTCTTCCTTTCTCTTTTCACTTTCTCTTCTTTTCTCTTTTCCTTTATCCTCTTTTCTCCTTTCTCTTCTTTTCTCTTTTCCCTTTTCTCTTCTTTTCTCTTTTCTCTTCTTTTCTCTTTTCCCTTTTCATTTTCTCTTTTCTTTTTCATCTTCTTTTCTCTTTTCTCTTTTCACTTTTCTCTTTCCTCTTGTTTTCACTTTTCTCTTTTGTCTTCTTTCCTCTCTTCTCTTTTCTCTTCTTTTCTCTTCTCTTTCTCTTTTTTGTCTTTTCTCTCCTTTTCTCTTTTCTCTTCTTTTCTCTTTTCTCTTCATTTCTCTTATCTTTTCTTTTCACTTTTCTTATTTCCCGTTTCTCTTTTTTCTCTTCTTTTCTCTTTTCTCTCCTTTTCTCTCCTTTTCTCTTTTCTCTTTTCTTGGTCTTCTTTTCTCCTTTCTCTTTTCTTTTTTCTCTTCTTCTCCATTTCCTCTTCTTTTCTGTTCTTTTCCCTTTTCTCTTCTTCTCCATTTTCTCTTCTTTTCTGTTCTTTGCTCTTTTCTCTTCTTCTCTTGTCTTTTCTCTTTTCTCTTCCTTGCTCTTCTTTCTCCGTTCTCTTCTTTTCTCTTCATTTCTCTTCTTTTCCCTTTTCTCTTTCTTTTCTCTTTTTCTTTTCTCTTCTTTTCTCTTCTTTGCACTTTTCTCTTCTTTTCTCTTTTCCCTTTTCTCTTCTTTTCTCTTTCCTCTTCTTTTCTCTTTTCTCTTCTTTTCTCTTCTTTTCTCTTTTCTCTTTAATCTTCGTTTCTCTGCTTTTTTCTTTTCCCTTTTCTCTTCTTTTCTCTTTTAACTTTTCTCTCCATTCCCTTCATTTCTCTTTATCTTTTCTCTTCTTTTCTCTTTTATCTTCTTTTCTCTTTTCTCTTCTTCTCTTGTCTTTTCTCTTTTCCCTTTTCTCTTCTTTTCTCTTCTCTCTTCATTTCTCTTCGTTTCTAATTTCTCCTTTCTCTTCTTTTGTCTTTTCTGTTTTCTCTTCGTGTTTCTTTTTTTTCCTCTTTTTTCTCTTCCTTTCTCTTCTTTTCTCTTTTTCTTTTCTCTTCTTTTCTCTTTTGTCTTCTTTTCTCTTTTCACTTTTCTCTTCTTTTCTCGTTTCTCTTCTTTTCTCTTTTCCCTTTTCTTTTTCTCTTTTCTTTTTCATCTTCATTTCTCTTTTATCTTTTCTCTTATCAGTTTTCTCTTTCCTCTTCTTTCCTCTTTCTTCGTTTCTTTTCTCTTCTCTTTTCTGTTTCTCTTCTTTTCTCTCCTTTTCTCTTTTCTCTTTTCTCTTCATTTCTCTTGTTTTCACTTTTCTCTTTTCTCTTTTCTCATTTCCCTTTTCTCTTTTTTCTCTTCTTTTCTCTTTTCCCTTCTTTTCTCTTTTCTCTTCGGTTCTCTTCTTTTCTCATTTCTCTTCGGTTCTTTTTTCTCTCTTCTTTTCTCTTTTCTCGTTTCTCTTCTTTTCTCTTTTCTGTTTTCTCTTCTTTTCTCTTTTCTCTCCTTTTCTCTTTTCTCTTCTATTCTCTTCTTTTCTCTTTTCTCTCCTTTTCTCTTCTTCTCTTATCTTTTCTCTTTTCTCTTCTTTTCTCTTTTCTCTTCCTTGCTCTTCTTTCTCCGTTCTCTTCTTTTCTCTTCATTTCTCTTCTTTTCCCTTTTCTCTTTCTTTTCTCTTTTTCTTTTCTCTTCTTTTCTCTTCTTTGCACTTTTCTCTTCTTTTCTCTTTTCCCTTTTCTCTTCTTTTCTCTTCTCCCTTTTCCATTCTTTTCTCTTTACTCTTTTCTCTTCTTTTCTCTTTTCTCGTTTCTCTTCTTTTCTCTTTTCTCGTTTCTCTTCTTTTCTCTTTTCTGTTTTCTCTTCTTTTCTCTTCTTTTCTCTTTTCTCTTCTCTCTTCGTTTCTCTTCGTTTCTAATTTCTCGTTTCTCTTCCTTTCTCTTTTCTGTTTTCTCTTCGTTTCTCTGTTTTTCTCTTTTTTCTTTTCTCTTCCTTTCTCTTTTCCCTTTCTCTTCTTTTCTCTTTTTCTTTTCGCTTCTTTTCTCTTTTCTCTTCATTTCTCTTCTTTTCTCTTATCTCTTCTTTTCTCTTTTCTCTTTTCTCTCCTTTTCTCTTATCTCTTTTTTTTGTCTTCTATTCTCCTTTCTCTTTTCTCTTTTCTCTTTCGTCTTCTTTTCTCTCTTCTCTTTTCTCTTCTTTTCTCCTCTCTTTTCTCTATTTTCTCTTTTCTCTCCTTTTCTCTTTTCTCTTCTATTCTCTTCTTTTCTCTTTTCTCTCCTTTTCTCTTCTTCTCTGATCTTTTCTCTTTTCTCTTCTTTTCTCTTTTCTCTTCTTCTCTTGTCTTTTCTCTTTTCTCTTCTTCTCCATTTTCTCTTCTTTTCTGTTCTTTGCTCTTTTTGCATCTTTTCTCTTTCCCCTTTTCTCTTCTTCTCTTGTCTTTTCTCTTTTCTCTTCTTTTCTCTTATTTTCTCTTCGTTTCTCTTCATTCTCATTTCTCGTTTCTCTTCTCTTCCCTTTTATGTTTTCTCTTTGTTTCTCTGTTTTTCTCTTTTTTCTTTTCTCTTCCTTTCTCTTTTCCCTTTCTCTTCTTTACTCTTCTTTCCTCTTCGTTTCTCTTCATTCTCATTTCTTGTTTCTCTACTCTTCCCTTTTCTGTTTTGTCTTCGTTTCTCTGTTTTTCTCTTTTTTCTTTTCTCTTCCTTTCTCTTTTCACTTTCTCTTCTTTTCTCTTTTTCTTTTATCCTGTTTTGACTTTTCTCTTCTTTTCTCTTTTCCCTTTTCTCTTCTTTTCTCTTTTCTCTTCTTTTCTCTTTTCCCTTTTCTTTTTCTCTTTTCTTTTTCATCTTCTTTTCTCTTTCCTCTTTTCTCTTTTCTCTTTCCTCGTCTTTTCTCTTTTCTCTTCATTTCTCTTTTCTCTTTTGTCTTCTTTCCTCTCTTCTCTTTTCTCTTCTTTTCTCTTTCCTCTTCTTTTCACTTTTCTCTTCTTTTCTCTTCTTTTCTCTTTTCTCTTTTATCTTTTCTCTTTTGTCTTCTTTTCTCTCTTCTCGTTTCTCTTCTTTTCTCTTCTCTTTTCTCTTTTTCCCTTTTCTCTCCTTTTCTCTTTTCTCTTCGTTTCTCTTTTCTCTTCATTTCTCTTGTTTTCTCTTTTCTCTCCTTTTCTCTTCTTTTCTCTTTTCTTTTTTCTTGTCTTCTTTTCTCCTTTCTCCTTTCTCTTTTCTCTTCTTCTCCATTTTCTCTTCTTTTCTGTTCTTTGCTCTTTTTGCTTCTTTTCTCTTTCCCCTTTTCTCTTCTTCTCTTGTCTTTTCTCTTTTCTCTTCTTTTCTCTTATTTTCTCTTCGTTTCTCTTCATTCTCATTTCTCGTTTCTCTTCTCTTCCCTTTTATGTTTTCTCTTTGTTTCTCTGTTTTTCTCTTTTTTCTTTTCTCTTCCTTTCTCTTTTCCCTTTCTCTTCTTTACTCTTCTTTCCTCTTCGTTTCTCTTCATTCTCATTTCTTGTTTTTCTTCTCTTCCCTTTTCTGTTTTGTCTTCGTTTCTCTGTTTTTCTCTTTTTTCTTTTCTCTTCCTTTCTCTTTTCACTTTCTCTTCTTTTCTCTTTTTCTTTTATCCTGTTTTGACTTTTCTCTTCTTTTCTCTTTTCCCTTTTCTCTTCTTTTCTCTTTTCTCTTCTTTTCTCTTTTCCCTTTTCTTTTTCTCTTTTCTTTTTCATCTTCTTTTCTCTTTCCTCTTTTCTCTTTTCTCTTTCCTCGTCTTTTCTCTTTTCTCTTCATTTCTCTTTTCTCTTTTGTCTTCTTTCCTCTCTTCTCTTTTCTCTTCTTTTCTCTTTCCTCTTCTTTTCTCTTTTCTCTTCTTTTCTCTTCTTTTCTCTTTTCTCTTTTATCTTTTCTCTTTTGTCTTCGTTTCTCTCTTCTCGTTTCTCTTCTTTTCTCTTCTCTTTTCTCTTTTTCTCTCCTTTTCTCTCCTTTTCTCTTTTCTCTTCGGTTCTCTTTTCTCTTCATTTCTCTTGTTTTCTCTTTTCTCTCCTTTTCTCTTCTTTTCTCTTTTCTTTTTTCTTGTCTTCTTTTCTCCTTTCTCCTTTCTCTTTTCTCTTCTTCTCCATTTTCTCTTCTTTTCTGTTCTTTGCTCTTTTTGCTTCTTTTCTCTTTCCCCTTTTCTCTTCTTCTCTTGTCTTTTCTCTTTTCTCTTCTTTTCTCTTATTTTCTCTTCGTTTCTCTTCATTCTCATTTCTCGTTTCTCTTCTCTTCCCTTTTATGTTTTCTCTTTGTTTCTCTGTTTTTCTCTTTTTTCTTTTCTCTTCCTTTCTCTTTTCCCTTTCTCTTCTTTACTCTTCTTTCCTCTTCGTTTCTCTTCATTCTCATTTCTTGTTTCTCTTCTCTTCCCTTTTCTGTTTTGTCTTCGTTTCTCTGTTTTTCTCTTTTTTCTTTTCTCTTCCTTTCTCTTTTCCCTTTCTCTTCTTTTCTCTTTTTCTTTTCGCTTCTTTTCTCTTTTCTCTTCATTTCTCTTCTTTTCTCTTATCTCTTCTTTTCTCTTTTCTCTTTTCTCTCCTTTTCTCTTTTCTCTTTTTTTTGTCTTCTTTTCTCCTTTCTCTTTTGTCTTTTCTCTTTTGTCTTCTTTTCTCTCTACTCTTTTCTCTTCTTTTCTCTTCTCTTTTCTCTATTTTCTCTTTTCTCTCCTTTTCTCTTTTCTCTTTTCTCATTTCCCTTTTCTCTTCTATTCCCTTCTTTTCTCTTTTCTCTCCTTTTCTCTTCTTCTCTGGTCTTTTATCTTTTCTCTTCTTTTCTCTTTTCTCTTCTTCTCTTGTCTTTTCTCTTTTCTCTTCTTTTCTCTTTTCTCTTCGTTTCTCTTCATTCTCATTTCTCGTTTCTCTTCTTTCCCTTTTCTGATTTCTCTTAGTTTCTCTGTTTTTCTCTTTTTTCTTTTCTCTTCCTTTCTCTTTTCACTTTCTCTTCTTTTCTCTTTTCCTTTATCCTCTTTTCTCCTTTCTCTTCTTTTCTCTTTTCCCTTTTCTCTTCTTTTCTCTTTTCTCTTCTTTTCTCTTTTCCCTTTTCATTTTCTCTTTTCTTTTTCATCTTCTTTTCTCTTTTCTCTTTTCACTTTTCTCTTTCCTCTTGTTTTCACTTTTCTCTTTTGTCTTCTTTCCTCTCTTCTCTTTTCTCTTCTTTTCTCTTCTCTTTCTCTTTTTTGTCTTTTCTCTCCTTTTCTCTTTTCTCTTCTTTTCTCTTTTCTCTTCATTTCTCTTATCTTTTCTTTTCACTTTTCTTATTTCCCGTTTCTCTTTTTTCTCTTCTTTTCTCTTTTCTCTCCTTTTCTCTCCTTTTCTCTTTTCTCTTTTCTTGGTCTTCTTTTCTCCTTTCTCTTTTCTTTTTTCTCTTCTTCTCCATTTCCTCTTCTTTTCTGTTCTTTTCCCTTTTCTCTTCTTCTCCATTTTCTCTTCTTTTCTGTTCTTTGCTCTTTTCTCTTCTTCTCTTGTCTTTTCTCTTTTCTCTTCCTTGCTCTTCTTTCTCCGTTCTCTTCTTTTCTCTTCATTTCTCTTCTTTTCCCTTTTCTCTTTCTTTTCTCTTTTTCTTTTCTCTTCTTTTCTCTTCTTTGCACTTTTCTCTTCTTTTCTCTTTTCCCTTTTCTCTTCTTTTCTCTTTCCTCTTCTTTTCTCTTTTCTCTTCTTTTCTCTTCTTTTCTCTTTTCTCTTTAATCTTCGTTTCTCTGCTTTTTTCTTTTCCCTTTTCTCTTCTTTTCTCTTTTAACTTTTCTCTCCATTCCCTTCATTTCTCTTTATCTTTTCTCTTCTTTTCTCTTTTATCTTCTTTTCTCTTTTCTCTTCTTCTCTTGTCTTTTCTCTTTTCCCTTTTCTCTTCTTTTCTCTTCTCTCTTCATTTCTCTTCGTTTCTAATTTCTCCTTTCTCTTCTTTTGTCTTTTCTGTTTTCTCTTCGTGTTTCTTTTTTTTCCTCTTTTTTCTCTTCCTTTCTCTTCTTTTCTCTTTTTCTTTTCTCTTCTTTTCTCTTTTGTCTTCTTTTCTCTTTTCACTTTTCTCTTCTTTTCTCGTTTCTCTTCTTTTCTCTTTTCCCTTTTCTTTTTCTCTTTTCTTTTTCATCTTCATTTCTCATTTATCTTTTCTCTTTTCACTTTTCTCTTTCCTCTTCTTTCCTCTTTCTTCGTTTCTTTTCTCTTCGCTTTTCTGTTTCTCTTCTTTTCTCTCCTTTTCTCTTTTCTCTTTTCTCTTCATTTCTCTTGTTTTCACTTTTCTCTTTTCTCTTTTCTCATTTCCCTTTTCTCTTTTTTCTCTTCTTTTCTCTTTTCCCTTCTTTTCTCTTTTCTCTTCGGTTCTCTTCTTTTCTCATTTCTCTTCGGTTCTTTTTTCTCTCTTCTTTTCTCTTTTCTCGTTTCTCTTCTTTTCTCTTTTCTGTTTTCTCTTCTTTTCTCTTTTCTCTCCTTTTCTCTTTTCTCTTCTATTCTCTTCTTTTCTCTTTTCTCTCCTTTTCTCTTCTTCTCTTATCTTTTCTCTTTTCTCTTCTTTTCTCTTTTCTCTTCCTTGCTCTTCTTTCTCCGTTCTCTTCTTTTCTCTTCATTTCTCTTCTTTTCCCTTTTCTCTTTCTTTTCTCTTTTTCTTTTCTCTTCTTTTCTCTTCTTTGCACTTTTCTCTTCTTTTCTCTTTTCCCTTTTCTATTCTTTTCTCTTCTCCCTTTTCCATTCTTTTCTCTTTACTCTTTTCTCTTCTTTTCTCTTCTTTTCTCTTTTCTCGTTTCTCTTCTTTTCTCTTTTCTCGTTTCTCTTCTTTTCTCTTTTCTGTTTTCTCTTCTTTTCTCTTCTTTTCTCTTTTCTCTTCTCTCTTCGTTTCTCTTCGTTTCTAATTTCTCGTTTCTCTTCCTTTCTCTTTTCTGTTTTCTCTTCGTTTCTCTGTATTTCTCTTTTATTCTTTTCTCTTCCTTTCTCTTTTCCCTTTCTCTTCTTTTCTCTTTTTCTTTTCGCTTCTTTTCTCTTTTCTCTTCATTTCTCTTCTTTTCTCTTATCTCTTCTTTTCTCTTTTCTCTTTTCTCTCCTTTTCTCTTATCTCTTTTTTTTGTCTTCTATTCTCCTTTCTCTTTTCTCTTTTCTCTTTCGTCTTCTTTTCTCTCTTCTCTTTTCTCTTCTTTTCTCCTCTCTTTTCTCTATTTTCTCTTTTCTCTCCTTTTCTCTTTTCTCTTCTATTCTCTTCTTTTCTCTTTTCTCTCCTTTTCTCTTCTTCTCTGATCTTTTCTCTTTTCTCTTCTTTTCTCTTTTCTCTTCTTCTCTTGTCTTTTCTCTTTTCTCTTCTTCTCCATTTTCTCTTCTTTTCTGTTCTTTGCTCTTTTTGCATCTTTTCTCTTTCCCCTTTTCTCTTCTTCTCTTGTCTTTTCTCTTTTCTCTTCTTTTCTCTTATTTTCTCTTCGTTTCTCTTCATTCTCATTTCTTGTTTCTCTTCTCTTCCCTTTTCTGTTTTGTCTTCGTTTCTCTGTTTTTCTCTTTTTTCTTTTCTCTTCCTTTCTCTTTTCACTTTCTCTTCTTTTCTCTTTTTCTTTTATCCTGTTTTGACTTTTCTCTTCTTTTCTCTTTTCCCTTTTCTCTTCTTTTCTCTTTTCTCTTCTTTTCTCTTTTCCCTTTTCTTTTTCTCTTTTCTTTTTCATCTTCTTTTCTCTTTCCTCTTTTCTCTTTTCTCTTTCCTCGTCTTTTCTCTTTTCTCTTCATTTCTCTTTTCTCTTTTGTCTTCTTTCCTCTCTTCTCTTTTCTCTTCTTTTCTCTTTCCTCTTCTTTTCTCTTTTCTCTTCTTTTCTCTTCTTTTCTCTTTTCTCTTTTATCTTTTCTCTTTTGTCTTCGTTTCTCTCTTCTCGTTTCTCTTCTTTTCTCTTCTCTTTTCTCTTTTTCTCTCCTTTTCTCTCCTTTTCTCTTTTCTCTTCGGTTCTCTTTTCTCTTCATTTCTCTTGTTTTCTCTTTTCTCTCCTTTTCTCTTCTTTTCTCTTTTCTTTTTTCTTGTCTTCTTTTCTCCTTTCTCCTTTCTCTTTTCTCTTCTTCTCCATTTTCTCTTCTTTTCTGTTCTTTGCTCTTTTTGCTTCTTTTCTCTTTCCCCTTTTCTCTTCTTCTCTTGTCTTTTCTCTTTTCTCTTCTTTTCTCTTATTTTCTCTTCGTTTCTCTTCATTCTCATTTCTCGTTTCTCTTCTCTTCCCTTTTATGTTTTCTCTTTGTTTCTCTGTTTTTCTCTTTTTTCTTTTCTCTTCCTTTCTCTTTTCCCTTTCTCTTCTTTACTCTTCTTTCCTCTTCGTTTCTCTTCATTCTCATTTCTTGTTTCTCTTCTCTTCCCTTTTCTGTTTTGTCTTCGTTTCTCTGTTTTTCTCTTTTTTCTTTTCTCTTCCTTTCTCTTTTCCCTTTCTCTTCTTTTCTCTTTTTCTTTTCGCTTCTTTTCTCTTTTCTCTTCATTTCTCTTCTTTTCTCTTATCTCTTCTTTTCTCTTTTCTCTTTTCTCTCCTTTTCTCTTTTCTCTTTTTTTTGTCTTCTTTTCTCCTTTCTCTTTTGTCTTTTCTCTTTTGTCTTCTTTTCTCTCTACTCTTTTCTCTTCTTTTCTCTTCTCTTTTCTCTATTTTCTCTTTTCTCTCCTTTTCTCTTTTCTCTTTTCTCATTTCCCTTTTCTCTTCTATTCCCTTCTTTTCTCTTTTCTCTCCTTTTCTCTTCTTCTCTGGTCTTTTATCTTTTCTCTTCTTTTCTCTTTTCTCTTCTTCTCTTGTCTTTTCTCTTTTCTCTTCTTTTCTCTTTTCTCTTCGTTTCTCTTCATTCTCATTTCTCGTTTCTCTTCTTTCCCTTTTCTGATTTCTCTTAGTTTCTCTGTTTTTCTCTTTTTTCTTTTCTCTTCCTTTCTCTTTTCACTTTCTCTTCTTTTCTCTTTTCCTTTATCCTCTTTTCTCCTTTCTCTTCTTTTCTCTTTTCCCTTTTCTCTTCTTTTCTCTTTTCTCTTCTTTTCTCTTTTCCCTTTTCATTTTCTCTTTTCTTTTTCATCTTCTTTTCTCTTTTCTCTTTTCACTTTTCTCTTTCCTCTTGTTTTCACTTTTCTCTTTTGTCTTCTTTCCTCTCTTCTCTTTTCTCTTCTTTTCTCTTCTCTTTCTCTTTTTTGTCTTTTCTCTCCTTTTCTCTTTTCTCTTCTTTTCTCTTTTCTCTTCATTTCTCTTATCTTTTCTTTTCACTTTTCTTATTTCCCGTTTCTCTTTTTTCTCTTCTTTTCTCTTTTCTCTCCTTTTCTCTCCTTTTCTCTTTTCTCTTTTCTTGGTCTTCTTTTCTCCTTTCTCTTTTCTTTTTTCTCTTCTTCTCCATTTCCTCTTCTTTTCTGTTCTTTTCCCTTTTCTCTTCTTCTCCATTTTCTCTTCTTTTCTGTTCTTTGCTCTTTTCTCTTCTTCTCTTGTCTTTTCTCTTTTCTCTTCCTTGCTCTTCTTTCTCCGTTCTCTTCTTTTCTCTTCATTTCTCTTCTTTTCCCTTTTCTCTTTCTTTTCTCTTTTTCTTTTCTCTTCTTTTCTCTTCTTTGCACTTTTCTCTTCTTTTCTCTTTTCCCTTTTCTCTTCTTTTCTCTTTCCTCTTCTTTTCTCTTTTCTCTTCTTTTCTCTTCTTTTCTCTTTTCTCTTTAATCTTCGTTTCTCTGCTTTTTTCTTTTCCCTTTTCTCTTCTTTTCTCTTTTAACTTTTCTCTCCATTCCCTTCATTTCTCTTTATCTTTTCTCTTCTTTTCTCTTTTATCTTCTTTTCTCTTTTCTCTTCTTCTCTTGTCTTTTCTCTTTTCCCTTTTCTCTTCTTTTCTCTTCTCTCTTCATTTCTCTTCGTTTCTAATTTCTCCTTTCTCTTCTTTTGTCTTTTCTGTTTTCTCTTCGTGTTTCTTTTTTTTCCTCTTTTTTCTCTTCCTTTCTCTTCTTTTCTCTTTTTCTTTTCTCTTCTTTTCTCTTTTGTCTTCTTTTCTCTTTTCACTTTTCTCTTCTTTTCTCGTTTCTCTTCTTTTCTCTTTTCCCTTTTCTTTTTCTCTTTTCTTTTTCATCTTCATTTCTCATTTATCTTTTCTCTTTTCACTTTTCTCTTTCCTCTTCTTTCCTCTTTCTTCGTTTCTTTTCTCTTCGCTTTTCTGTTTCTCTTCTTTTCTCTCCTTTTCTCTTTTCTCTTTTCTCTTCATTTCTCTTGTTTTCACTTTTCTCTTTTCTCTTTTCTCATTTCCCTTTTCTCTTTTTTCTCTTCTTTTCTCTTTTCCCTTCTTTTCTCTTTTCTCTTCGGTTCTCTTCTTTTCTCATTTCTCTTCGGTTCTTTTTTCTCTCTTCTTTTCTCTTTTCTCGTTTCTCTTCTTTTCTCTTTTCTGTTTTCTCTTCTTTTCTCTTTTCTCTCCTTTTCTCTTTTCTCTTCTATTCTCTTCTTTTCTCTTTTCTCTCCTTTTCTCTTCTTCTCTTATCTTTTCTCTTTTCTCTTCTTTTCTCTTTTCTCTTCCTTGCTCTTCTTTCTCCGTTCTCTTCTTTTCTCTTCATTTCTCTTCTTTTCCCTTTTCTCTTTCTTTTCTCTTTTTCTTTTCTCTTCTTTTCTCTTCTTTGCACTTTTCTCTTCTTTTCTCTTTTCCCTTTTCTCTTCTTTTCTCTTCTCCCTTTTCCATTCTTTTCTCTTTACTCTTTTCTCTTCTTTTCTCTTCTTTTCTCTTTTCTCGTTTCTCTTCTTTTCTCTTTTCTCGTTTCTCTTCTTTTCTCTTTTCTGTTTTCTCTTCTTTTCTCTTCTTTTCTCTTTTCTCTTCTCTCTTCGTTTCTCTTCGTTTCTAATTTCTCGTTTCTCTTCCTTTCTCTTTTCTGTTTTCTCTTCGTTTCTCTGTTTTTCTCTTTTATTCTTTTCTCTTCCTTTCTCTTTTCCCTTTCTCTTCTTTTCTCTTTTTCTTTTCGCTTCTTTTCTCTTTTCTCTTCATTTCTCTTCTTTTCTCTTATCTCTTCTTTTCTCTTTTCTCTTTTCTCTCCTTTTCTCTTATCTCTTTTTTTTGTCTTCTATTCTCCTTTCTCTTTTCTCTTTTCTCTTTCGTCTTCTTTTCTCTCTTCTCTTTTCTCTTCTTTTCTCCTCTCTTTTCTCTATTTTCTCTTTTCTCTCCTTTTCTCTTTTCTCTTCTATTCTCTTCTTTTCTCTTTTCTCTCCTTTTCTCTTCTTCTCTGATCTTTTCTCTTTTCTCTTCTTTTCTCTTTTCTCTTCTTCTCTTGTCTTTTCTCTTTTCTCTTCTTCTCCATTTTCTCTTCTTTTCTGTTCTTTGCTCTTTTTGCTTCTTTTCTCTTTCCCCTTTTCTCTTCTTCTCTTGTCTTTTCTCTTTTCTCTTCTTTTCTCTTATTTTCTCTTCGTTTCTCTTCATTCTCATTTCTTGTTTCTCTTCTCTTCCCTTTTCTGTTTTGTCTTCGTTTCTCTGTTTTTCTCTTTTTTCTTTTCTCTTCCTTTCTCTTTTCACTTTCTCTTCTTTTCTCTTTTTCTTTTATCCTGTTTTGACTTTTCTCTTCTTTTCTCTTTTCCCTTTTCTCTTCTTTTCTCTTTTCTCTTCTTTTCTCTTTTCCCTTTTCTTTTTCTCTTTTCTTTTTCATCTTCTTTTCTCTTTCCTCTTTTCTCTTTTCTCTTTCCTCGTCTTTTCTCTTTTCTCTTCATTTCTCTTTTCTCTTTTGTCTTCTTTCCTCTCTTCTCTTTTCTCTTCTTTTCTCTTTCCTCTTCTTTTCACTTTTCTCTTCTTTTCTCTTCTTTTCTCTTTTCTCTTTTATCTTTTCTCTTTTGTCTTCTTTTCTCTCTTCTCGTTTCTCTTCTTTTCTCTTCTCTTTTCTCTTTTTCTCTTTTCTCTCCTTTTCTCTTTTCTCTTCGTTTCTCTTTTCTCTTCATTTCTCTTGTTTTCTCTTTTCTCTCCTTTTCTCTTCTTTTCTCTTTTCTTTTTTCTTGTCTTCTTTTCTCCTTTCTCCTTTCTCTTTTCTCTTCTTCTCCATTTTCTCTTCTTTTCTGTTCTTTGCTCTTTTTGCTTCTTTTCTCTTTCCCCTTTTCTCTTCTTCTCTTGTCTTTTCTCTTTTCTCTTCTTTTCTCTTATTTTCTCTTCGTTTCTCTTCATTCTCATTTCTCGTTTCTCTTCTCTTCCCTTTTATGTTTTCTCATTGTTTCTCTGTTTTTCTCTTTTTTCTTTTCTCTTCCTTTCTCTTTTCCCTTTCTCTTCTTTACTCTTCTTTCCTCTTCGTTTCTCTTCATTCTCATTTCTTGTTTCTCTTCTCTTCCCTTTTCTGTTTTGTCTTCGTTTCTCTGTTTTTCTCTTTTTTCTTTTCTCTTCCTTTCTCTTTTCACTTTCTCTTCTTTTCTCTTTTTCTTTTATCCTGTTTTGACTTTTCTCTTCTTTTCTCTTTTCCCTTTTCTCTTCTTTTCTCTTTTCTCTTCTTTTCTCTTTTCCCTTTTCTTTTTCTCTTTTCTTTTTCATCTTCTTTTCTCTTTCCTCTTTTCTCTTTTCTCTTTCCTCGTCTTTTCTCTTTTCTCTTCATTTCTCTTTTCTCTTTTGTCTTCTTTCCTCTCTTCTCTTTTCTCTTCTTTTCTCTTTCCTCTTCTTTTCTCTTTTCTCTTCTTTTCTCTTTTCTCTTTTATCTTTTCTCTTTTGTCTTCGTTTCTCTCTTCTCGTTTCTCTTCTTTTCTCTTCTCTTTTCTCTTTTTCTCTCCTTTTCTCTCCTTTTCTCTTTTCTCTTCGGTTCTCTTTTCTCTTCATTTCTCTTGTTTTCTCTTTTCTCTCCTTTTCTCTTCTTTTCTCTTTTCTTTTTTCTTGTCTTCTTTTCTCCTTTCTCTTTTCTCTTCTTCTCCATTTTCTCTTCTTTTCTGTTCTTTGCTCTTTTTGCTTCTTTTCTCTTTCCCCTTTTCTCTTCTTCTCTTGTCTTTTCTCTTTTCTCTTCTTTTCTCTTATTTTCTCTTCGTTTCTCTTCATTCTCATTTCTCGTTTCTCTTCTCTTCCCTTTTATGTTTTCTCTTTGTTTCTCTGTTTTTCTCTTTTTTCTTTTCTCTTCCTTTCTCTTTTCCCTTTCTCTTCTTTACTCTTCTTTCCTCTTCGTTTCTCTTCATTCTCATTTCTTGTTTCTCTTCTCTTCCCTTTTCTGTTTTGTCTTCGTTTCTCTGTTTTTCTCTTTTTTCTTTTCTCTTCCTTTCTCTTTTCACTTTCTCTTCTTTTCTCTTTTTCTTTTATCCTGTTTTGACTTTTCTCTTCTTTTCTCTTTTCCCTTTTCTCTTCTTTTCTCTTTTCCCTTTTCTTTTTCTCTTTTCTTTTTCATCTTCTTTTCTCTTTCCTCTTTTCTCTTTTCTCTTTCCTCGTCTTTTCTCTTTTCTCTTCATTTCTCTTTTCTCTTTTGTCTTCTTTCCTCTCTTCTCTTTTCTCTTCTTTTCTCTTCTCTTTCTCTTTTTTCTCTTTTCCTTTATCCTCTTTTCTCCTTTCTCTTCTTTTCTCTTTTCCCTTTTCTCTTCTTTTCTCTTTTCTCTTCTTTTCTCTTTTCCCTTTTCATTTTCTCTTTTCTTTTTCATCTTCTTTTCTCTTTTCTCTTTTCACTTTTCTCTTTCCTCTTGTTTTCACTTTTCTCTTTTGTCTTCTTTCCTCTCTTCTCTTTTCTCTTCTTTTCTCTTCTCTTTCTCTTTTTTGTCTTTTCTCTCCTTTTCTCTTTTCTCTTCTTTTCTCTTTTCTCTTCATTTCTCTTGTTTTTTTCTTTTCACTTTTCTTATTTCCCGTTTCTCTTTTTTCTCTTCTTTTCTCTTTTCTCTCCTTTTCTCTCCTTTTCTCTTTTCTCTTTTCTTGGTCTTCTTTTCTCCTTTCTCTTTTCTTTTTTCTCTTCTTCTCCATTTCCTCTTCTTTTCTGTTCTTTTCCCTTTTCTCTTCTTCTCCATTTTCTCTTCTTTTCTGTTCTTTGCTCTTTTCTCTTCTTCTCTTGTCTTTTCTCTTTTCTCTTCCTTGCTCTTCTTTCTCCGTTCTCTTCTTTTCTCTTCATTTCTCTTCTTTTCCCTTTTCTCTTTCTTTTCTCTTTTTCTTTTCTCTTCTTTTCTCTTCTTTGCACTTTTCTCTTCTTTTCTCTTTTCCCTTTTCTCTTCTTTTCTCTTTCCTCTTCTTTTCTCTTTTCTCTTCTTTTCTCTTCTTTTCTCTTTTCTCTTTAATCTTCGTTTCTCTGCTTTTTTCTTTTCTCTTTTCTCTTCTTTTCTCTTTTAACTTTTCTCTCCATTCCCTTCATTTCTCTTTATCTTTTCTCTTCTTTTCTCTTTTATCTTCTTTTCTCTTTTCTCTTCTTCTCTTGTCTTTTCTCTTTTCCCTTTTCTCTTCTTTTCTCTTCTCTCTTCATTTCTCTTCGTTTCTAATTTCTCCTTTCTCTTCTTTTGTCTTTTCTGTTTTCTCTTCGTGTTTCTTTTTTTTCCTCTTTTTTCTCTTCCTTTCTCTTCTTTTCTCTTTTTCTTTTCTCTTCTTTTCTCTTTTGTCTTCTTTTCTCTTTTCACTTTTCTCTTCTTTTCTCGTTTCTCTTCTTTTCTCTTTTCCCTTTTCTTTTTCTCTTTTCTTTTTCATCTTCATTTCTCTTTTATCTTTTCTCTTTTCACTTTTCTCTTTCCTCTTCTTTCCTCTTTCTTCGTTTCTTTTCTCTTCTCTTTTCTGTTTCTCTTCTTTTCTCTCCTTTTCTCTTTTCTCTTTTCTCTTCATTTCTCTTGTTTTCACTTTTCTCTTTTCTCTTTTCTCATTTCCCTTTTCTCTTTTTTCTCTTCTTTTCTCTTTTCCCTTCTTTTCTCTTTTCTCTTCGGTTCTCTTCTTTTCTCATTTCTCTTCGGTTCTTTTTTCTCTCTTCTTTTCTCTTTTCTCGTTTCTCTTCTTTTCTCTTTTCTGTTTTCTCTTCTTTTCTCTTTTCTCTCCTTTTCTCTTTTCTCTTCTATTCTCTTCTTTTCTCTTTTCTCTCCTTTTCTCTTCTTCTCTTATCTTTTCTCTTTTCTCTTCTTTTCTCTTTTCTCTTCCTTGCTCTTCTTTCTCCGTTCTCTTCTTTTCTCTTCATTTCTCTTCTTTTCCCTTTTCTCTTTCTTTTCTCTTTTTCTTTTCTCTTCTTTTCTCTTCTTTGCACTTTTCTCTTCTTTTCTCTTTTCTCTTCTTCTCTTGTCTTTTCTCTTTTCTCTTCTTTTCTCTTTTCTCTTCGTTTCTCTTCATTCTCATTTCTCGTTTCTCTTCTTTCCCTTTTCTGATTTCTCTTAGTTTCTCTGTTTTTCTCTTTTTTCTTTTCTCTTCCTTTCTCTTTTCACTTTCTCTTCTTTTCTCTTTTCCTTTATCCTCTTTTCTCCTTTCTCTTCTTTTCTCTTTTCCCTTTTCTCTTCTTTTCTCTTTTCTCTTCTTTTCTCTTTTCCCTTTTCATTTTCTCTTTTCTTTTTCATCTTCTTTTCTCTTTTCTCTTTTCACTTTTCTCTTTCCTCTTGTTTTCACTTTTCTCTTTTGTCTTCTTTCCTCTCTTCTCTTTTCTCTTCTTTTCTCTTCTCTTTCTCTTTTTTGTCTTTTCTCTCCTTTTCTCTTTTCTCTTCTTTTCTCTTTTCTCTTCATTTCTCTTGTCTTTTCTTTTCACTTTTCTCATTTCCCGTTTCTCTTTTTTCTCTTCTTTTCTCTTTTCTCTCCTTTTCTCTCCTTTTCTCTTTTCTCTTTTCTTGGTCTTCTTTTCTCCTTTCTCTTTTCTTTTTTCTCTTCTTCTCCATTTCCTCTTCTTTTCTGTTCTTTTCCCTTTTCTCTTCTTCTCCATTTTCTCTTCTTTTCTGTTCTTTGCTCTTTTCTCTTCTTCTCTTGTCTTTTCTCTTTTCTCTTCCTTGCTCTTCTTTCTCCGTTCTCTTCTTTTCTCTTCATTTCTCTTCTTTTCCCTTTTCTCTTTCTTTTCTCTTTTTCTTTTCTCTTCTTTTCTCTTCTTTGCACTTTTCTCTTCTTTTCTCTTTTCCCTTTTCTCTTCTTTTCTCTTTCCTCTTCTTTTCTCTTTTCTCTTCTTTTCTCTTCTTTTCTCTTTTCTCTTTAATCTTCGTTTCTCTGCTTTTTTCTTTTCCCTTTTCTCTTCTTTTCTCTTTTAACTTTTCTCTCCATTCCCTTCATTTCTCTTTATCTTTTCTCTTCTTTTCTCTTTTATCTTCTTTTCTCTTTTCTCTTCTTCTCTTGTCTTTTCTCTTTTCCCTTTTCTCTTCTTTTCTCTTCTCTCTTCATTTCTCTTCGTTTCTAATTTCTCCTTTCTCTTCTTTTGTCTTTTCTGTTTTCTCTTCGTGTTTCTTTTTTTTCCTCTTTTTTCTCTTCCTTTCTCTTCTTTTCTCTTTTTCTTTTCTCTTCTTTTCTCTTTTGTCTTCTTTTCTCTTTTCACTTTTCTCTTCTTTTCTCGTTTCTCTTCTTTTCTCTTTTCTGTTTTCTCTTCTTTTCTCTTCTTTTCTCTTTTCTCTTCTCTCTTCGTTTCTCTTCGTTTCTAATTTCTCGTTTCTCTTCCTTTCTCTTTTCTGTTTTCTCTTCGTTTCTCTGTTTTTCTCTTTTATTCTTTTCTCTTCCTTTCTCTTTTCCCTTTCTCTTCTTTTCTCTTTTTCTTTTCGCTTCTTTTCTCTTTTCTCTTCATTTCTCTTCTTTTCTCTTATCTCTTCTTTTCTCTTTTCTCTTTTCTCTCCTTTTCTCTTATCTCTTTTTTTTGTCTTCTATTCTCCTTTCTCTTTTCTCTTTTCTCTTTCGTCTTCTTTTCTCTCTTCTCTTTTCTCTTCTTTTCTCCTCTCTTTTCTCTATTTTCTCTTTTCTCTCCTTTTCTCTTTTCTCTTCTATTCTCTTCTTTTCACTTTTCTCTCCTTTTCTCTTCTTCTCTGATCTTTTCTCTTTTCTCTTCTTTTCTCTTTTCTCTTCTTCTCTTGTCTTTTCTCTTTTCTCTTCTTCTCCATTTTCTCTTCTTTTCTGTTCTTTGCTCTTTTTGCTTCTTTTCTCTTTCCCCTTTTCTCTTCTTCTCTTGTCTTTTCTCTTTTCTCTTCTTTTCTCTTATTTTCTCTTCGTTTCTCTTCATTCTCATTTCTCGTTTCTCTTCTCTTCCCTTTTATGTTTTCTCTTTGTTTCTCTGTTTTTCTCTTTTTTCTTTTCTCTTCCTTTCTCTTTTCCCTTTCTCTTCTTTACTCTTCTTTCCTCTTCGTTTCTCTTCATTCTCATTTCTTGTTTCTCTACTCTTCCCTTTTCTGTTTTGTCTTCGTTTCTCTGTTTTTCTCTTTTTTCTTTTCTCTTCCTTTCTCTTTTCACTTTCTCTTCTTTTCTCTTTTTCTTTTATCCTGTTTTGACTTTTCTCTTCTTTTCTCTTTTCCCTTTTCTCTTCTTTTCTCTTTTCTCTTCTTTTCTCTTTTCCCTTTTCTTTTTCTCTTTTCTTTTTCATCTTCTTTTCTCTTTCCTCTTTTCTCTTTTCTCTTTCCTCGTCTTTTCTCTTTTCTCTTCATTTCTCTTTTCTCTTTTGTCTTCTTTCCTCTCTTCTCTTTTCTCTTCTTTTCTCTTTCCTCTTCTTTTCACTTTTCTCTTCTTTTCTCTTCTTTTCTCTTTTCTCTTTTATCTTTTCTCTTTTGTCTTCTTTTCTCTCTTCTCGTTTCTCTTCTTTTCTCTTCTCTTTTCTCTTTTTCCCTTTTCTCTCCTTTTCTCTTTTCTCTTCGTTTCTCTTTTCTCTTCATTTCTCTTGTTTTCTCTTTTCTCTCCTTTTCTCTTCTTTTCTCTTTTCTTTTTTCTTGTCTTCTTTTCTCCTTTCTCCTTTCTCTTTTCTCTTCTTCTCCATTTTCTCTTCTTTTCTGTTCTTTGCTCTTTTTGCTTCTTTTCTCTTTCCCCTTTTCTCTTCTTCTCTTGTCTTTTCTCTTTTCTCTTCTTTTCTCTTATTTTCTCTTCGTTTCTCTTCATTCTCATTTCTCGTTTCTCTTCTCTTCCCTTTTATGTTTTCTCTTTGTTTCTCTGTTTTTCTCTTTTTTCTTTTCTCTTCCTTTCTCTTTTCCCTTTCTCTTCTTTACTCTTCTTTCCTCTTCGTTTCTCTTCATTCTCATTTCTTGTTTCTCTTCTCTTCCCTTTTCTGTTTTGTCTTCGTTTCTCTGTTTTTCTCTTTTTTCTTTTCTCTTCCTTTCTCTTTTCACTTTCTCTTCTTTTCTCTTTTTCTTTTATCCTGTTTTGACTTTTCTCTTCTTTTCTCTTTTCCCTTTTCTCTTCTTTTCTCTTTTCTCTTCTTTTCTCTTTTCCCTTTTCTTTTTCTCTTTTCTTTTTCATCTTCTTTTCTCTTTCCTCTTTTCTCTTTTCTCTTTCCTCGTCTTTTCTCTTTTCTCTTCATTTCTCTTTTCTCTTTTGTCTTCTTTCCTCTCTTCTCTTTTCTCTTCTTTTCTCTTTCCTCTTCTTTTCTCTTTTCTCTTCTTTTCTCTTCTTTTCTCTTTTCTCTTTTATCTTTTCTCTTTTGTCTTCGTTTCTCTCTTCTCGTTTCTCTTCTTTTCTCTTCTCTTTTCTCTTTTTCTCTCCTTTTCTCTCCTTTTCTCTTTTCTCTTCGGTTCTCTTTTCTCTTCATTTCTCTTGTTTTCTCTTTTCTCTCCTTTTCTCTTCTTTTCTCTTTTCTTTTTTCTTGTCTTCTTTTCTCCTTTCTCCTTTCTCTTTTCTCTTCTTCTCCATTTTCTCTTCTTTTCTGTTCTTTGCTCTTTTTGCTTCTTTTCTCTTTCCCCTTTTCTCTTCTTCTCTTGTCTTTTCTCTTTTCTCTTCTTTTCTCTTATTTTCTCTTCGTTTCTCTTCATTCTCATTTCTCGTTTCTCTTCTCTTCCCTTTTATGTTTTCTCTTTGTTTCTCTGTTTTTCTCTTTTTTCTTTTCTCTTCCTTTCTCTTTTCCCTTTCTCTTCTTTACTCTTCTTTCCTCTTCGTTTCTCTTCATTCTCATTTCTTGTTTCTCTTCTCTTCCCTTTTCTGTTTTGTCTTCGTTTCTCTGTTTTTCTCTTTTTTCTTTTCTCTTCCTTTCTCTTTTCCCTTTCTCTTCTTTTCTCTTTTTCTTTTCGCTTCTTTTCTCTTTTCTCTTCATTTCTCTTCTTTTCTCTTATCTCTTCTTTTCTCTTTTCTCTTTTCTCTCCTTTTCTCTTTTCTCTTTTTTTTGTCTTCTTTTCTCCTTTCTCTTTTGTCTTTTCTCTTTTGTCTTCTTTTCTCTCTACTCTTTTCTCTTCTTTTCTCTTCTCTTTTCTCTATTTTCTCTTTTCTCTCCTTTTCTCTTTTCTCTTTTCTCATTTCCCTTTTCTCTTCTATTCCCTTCTTTTCTCTTTTCTCTCCTTTTCTCTTCTTCTCTGGTCTTTTATCTTTTCTCTTCTTTTCTCTTTTCTCTTCTTCTCTTGTCTTTTCTCTTTTCTCTTCTTTTCTCTTTTCTCTTCGTTTCTCTTCATTCTCATTTCTCGTTTCTCTTCTTTCCCTTTTCTGATTTCTCTTAGTTTCTCTGTTTTTCTCTTTTTTCTTTTCTCTTCCTTTCTCTTTTCACTTTCTCTTCTTTTCTCTTTTCCTTTATCCTCTTTTCTCCTTTCTCTTCTTTTCTCTTTTCCCTTTTCTCTTCTTTTCTCTTTTCTCTTCTTTTCTCTTTTCCCTTTTCATTTTCTCTTTTCTTTTTCATCTTCTTTTCTCTTTTCTCTTTTCACTTTTCTCTTTCCTCTTGTTTTCACTTTTCTCTTTTGTCTTCTTTCCTCTCTTCTCTTTTCTCTTCTTTTCTCTTCTCTTTCTCTTTTTTGTCTTTTCTCTCCTTTTCTCTTTTCTCTTCTTTTCTCTTTTCTCTTCATTTCTCTTATCTTTTCTTTTCACTTTTCTTATTTCCCGTTTCTCTTTTTTCTCTTCTTTTCTCTTTTCTCTCCTTTTCTCTCCTTTTCTCTTTTCTCTTTTCTTGGTCTTCTTTTCTCCTTTCTCTTTTCTTTTTTCTCTTCTTCTCCATTTCCTCTTCTTTTCTGTTCTTTTCCCTTTTCTCTTCTTCTCCATTTTCTCTTCTTTTCTGTTCTTTGCTCTTTTCTCTTCTTCTCTTGTCTTTTCTCTTTTCTCTTCCTTGCTCTTCTTTCTCCGTTCTCTTCTTTTCTCTTCATTTCTCTTCTTTTCCCTTTTCTCTTTCTTTTCTCTTTTTCTTTTCTCTTCTTTTCTCTTCTTTGCACTTTTCTCTTCTTTTCTCTTTTCCCTTTTCTCTTCTTTTCTCTTTCCTCTTCTTTTCTCTTTTCTCTTCTTTTCTCTTCTTTTCTCTTTTCTCTTTAATCTTCGTTTCTCTGCTTTTTTCTTTTCCCTTTTCTCTTCTTTTCTCTTTTAACTTTTCTCTCCATTCCCTTCATTTCTCTTTATCTTTTCTCTTCTTTTCTCTTTTATCTTCTTTTCTCTTTTCTCTTCTTCTCTTGTCTTTTCTCTTTTCCCTTTTCTCTTCTTTTCTCTTCTCTCTTCATTTCTCTTCGTTTCTAATTTCTCCTTTCTCTTCTTTTGTCTTTTCTGTTTTCTCTTCGTGTTTCTTTTTTTTCCTCTTTTTTCTCTTCCTTTCTCTTCTTTTCTCTTTTTCTTTTCTCTTCTTTTCTCTTTTGTCTTCTTTTCTCTTTTCACTTTTCTCTTCTTTTCTCGTTTCTCTTCTTTTCTCTTTTCCCTTTTCTTTTTCTCTTTTCTTTTTCATCTTCATTTCTCTTTTATCTTTTCTCTTTTCACTTTTCTCTTTCCTCTTCTTTCCTCTTTCTTCGTTTCTTTTCTCTTCGCTTTTCTGTTTCTCTTCTTTTCTCTCCTTTTCTCTTTTCTCTTTTCTCTTCATTTCTCTTGTTTTCACTTTTCTCTTTTCTCTTTTCTCATTTCCCTTTTCTCTTTTTTCTCTTCTTTTCTCTTTTCCCTTCTTTTCTCTTTTCTCTTCGGTTCTCTTCTTTTCTCATTTCTCTTCGGTTCTTTTTTCTCTCTTCTTTTCTCTTTTCTCGTTTCTCTTCTTTTCTCTTTTCTGTTTTCTCTTCTTTTCTCTTTTCTCTCCTTTTCTCTTTTCTCTTCTATTCTCTTCTTTTCTCTTTTCTCTCCTTTTCTCTTCTTCTCTTATCTTTTCTCTTTTCTCTTCTTTTCTCTTTTCTCTTCCTTGCTCTTCTTTCTCCGTTCTCTTCTTTTCTCTTCATTTCTCTTCTTTTCCCTTTTCTCTTTCTTTTCTCTTTTTCTTTTCTCTTCTTTTCTCTTCTTTGCACTTTTCTCTTCTTTTCTCTTTTCCCTTTTCTATTCTTTTCTCTTCTCCCTTTTCCATTCTTTTCTCTTTACTCTTTTCTCTTCTTTTCTCTTCTTTTCTCTTTTCTCGTTTCTCTTCTTTTCTCTTTTCTCGTTTCTCTTCTTTTCTCTTTTCTGTTTTCTCTTCTTTTCTCTTCTTTTCTCTTTTCTCTTCTCTCTTCGTTTCTCTTCGTTTCTAATTTCTCGTTTCTCTTCCTTTCTCTTTTCTGTTTTCTCTTCGTTTCTCTGTTTTTCTCTTTTATTCTTTTCTCTTCCTTTCTCTTTTCCCTTTCTCTTCTTTTCTCTTTTTCTTTTCGCTTCTTTTCTCTTTTCTCTTCATTTCTCTTCTTTTCTCTTATCTCTTCTTTTCTCTTTTCTCTTTTCTCTCCTTTTCTCTTATCTCTTTTTTTTGTCTTCTATTCTCCTTTCTCTTTTCTCTTTTCTCTTTCGTCTTCTTTTCTCTCTTCTCTTTTCTCTTCTTTTCTCCTCTCTTTTCTCTATTTTCTCTTTTCTCTCCTTTTCTCTTTTCTCTTCTATTCTCTTCTTTTCTCTTTTCTCTCCTTTTCTCTTCTTCTCTGATCTTTTCTCTTTTCTCTTCTTTTCTCTTTTCTCTTCTTCTCTTGTCTTTTCTCTTTTCTCTTCTTCTCCATTTTCTCTTCTTTTCTGTTCTTTGCTCTTTTTGCTTCTTTTCTCTTTCCCCTTTTCTCTTCTTCTCTTGTCTTTTCTCTTTTCTCTTCTTTTCTCTTATTTTCTCTTCGTTTCTCTTCATTCTCATTTCTTGTTTCTCTTCTCTTCCCTTTTCTGTTTTGTCTTCGTTTCTCTGTTTTTCTCTTTTTTCTTTTCTCTTCCTTTCTCTTTTCACTTTCTCTTCTTTTCTCTTTTTCTTTTATCCTGTTTTGACTTTTCTCTTCTTTTCTCTTTTCCCTTTTCTCTTCTTTTCTCTTTTCTCTTCTTTTCTCTTTTCCCTTTTCTTTTTCTCTTTTCTTTTTCATCTTCTTTTCTCTTTCCTCTTTTCTCTTTTCTCTTTCCTCGTCTTTTCTCTTTTCTCTTCATTTCTCTTTTCTCTTTTGTCTTCTTTCCTCTCTTCTCTTTTCTCTTCTTTTCTCTTTCCTCTTCCTTTCACTTTTCTCTTCTTTTCTCTTCTTTTCTCTTTTCTCTTTTATCTTTTCTCTTTTGTCTTCTTTTCTCTCTTCTCGTTTCTCTTCTTTTCTCTTCTCTTTTCTCTTTTTCTCTTTTCTCTCCTTTTCTCTTTTCTCTTCGTTTCTCTTTTCTCTTCATTTCTCTTGTTTTCTCTTTTCTCTCCTTTTCTCTTCTTTTCTCTTTTCTTTTTTCTTGTCTTCTTTTCTCCTTTCTCCTTTCTCTTTTCTCTTCTTCTCCATTTTCTCTTCTTTTCTGTTCTTTGCTCTTTTTGCTTCTTTTCTCTTTCCCCTTTTCTCTTCTTCTCTTGTCTTTTCTCTTTTCTCTTCTTTTCTCTTATTTTCTCCTCGTTTCTCTTCATTCTCATTTCTCGTTTCTCTTCTCTTCCCTTTTATGTTTTCTCTTTGTTTCTCTGTTTTTCTCTTTTTTCTTTTCTCTTCCTTTCTCTTTTCCCTTTCTCTTCTTTACTCTTCTTTCCTCTTCGTTTCTCTTCATTCTCATTTCTTGTTTCTCTTCTCTTCCCTTTTCTGTTTTGTCTTCGTTTCTCTGTTTTTCTCTTTTTTCTTTTCTCTTCCTTTCTCTTTTCACTTTCTCTTCTTTTCTCTTTTTCTTTTATCCTGTTTTGACTTTTCTCTTCTTTTCTCTTTTCCCTTTTCTCTTCTTTTCTCTTTTCTCTTCTTTTCTCTTTTCCCTTTTCTTTTTCTCTTTTCTTTTTCATCTTCTTTTCTCTTTCCTCTTTTCTCTTTTCTCTTTCCTCGTCTTTTCTCTTTTCTCTTCATTTCTCTTTTCTCTTTTGTCTTCTTTCCTCTCTTCTCTTTTCTCTTCTTTTCTCTTTCCTCTTCTTTTCTCTTTTCTCTTCTTTTCTCTTTTCTCTTTTATCTTTTCTCTTTTGTCTTCGTTTCTCTCTTCTCGTTTCTCTTCTTTTCTCTTCTCTTTTCTCTTTTTCTCTCCTTTTCTCTCCTTTTCTCTTTTCTCTTCGGTTCTCTTTTCTCTTCATTTCTCTTGTTTTCTCTTTTCTCTCCTTTTCTCTTCTTTTCTCTTTTCTTTTTTCTTGTCTTCTTTTCTCCTTTCTCTTTTCTCTTCTTCTCCATTTTCTCTTCTTTTCTGTTCTTTGCTCTTTTTGCTTCTTTTCTCTTTCCCCTTTTCTCTTCTTCTCTTGTCTTTTCTCTTTTCTCTTCTTTTCTCTTATTTTCTCTTCGTTTCTCTTCATTCTCATTTCTCGTTTCTCTTCTCTTCCCTTTTATGTTTTCTCTTTGTTTCTCTGTTTTTCTCTTTTTTCTTTTCTCTTCCTTTCTCTTTTCCCTTTCTCTTCTTTACTCTTCTTTCCTCTTCGTTTCTCTTCATTCTCATTTCTTGTTTCTCTTCTCTTCCCTTTTCTGTTTTGTCTTCGTTTCTCTGTTTTTCTCTTTTTTCTTTTCTCTTCCTTTCTCTTTTCACTTTCTCTTCTTTTCTCTTTTTCTTTTATCCTGTTTTGACTTTTCTCTTCTTTTCTCTTTTCCCTTTTCTCTTCTTTTCTCTTTTCCCTTTTCTTTTTCTCTTTTCTTTTTCATCTTCTTTTCTCTTTCCTCTTTTCTCTTTTCTCTTTCCTCGTCTTTTCTCTTTTCTCTTCATTTCTCTTTTCTCTTTTGTCTTCTTTCCTCTCTTCTCTTTTCTCTTCTTTTCTCTTCTCTTTCTCTTTTTTCTCTTTTCCTTTATCCTCTTTTCTCCTTTCTCTTCTTTTCTCTTTTCCCTTTTCTCTTCTTTTCTCTTTTCTCTTCTTTTCTCTTTTCCCTTTTCATTTTCTCTTTTCTTTTTCATCTTCTTTTCTCTTTTCTCTTTTCACTTTTCTCTTTCCTCTTGTTTTCACTTTTCTCTTTTGTCTTCTTTCCTCTCTTCTCTTTTCTCTTCTTTTCTCTTCTCTTTCTCTTTTTTGTCTTTTCTCTCCTTTTCTCTTTTCTCTTCTTTTCTCTTTTCTCTTCATTTCTCTTGTTTTTTTCTTTTCACTTTTCTTATTTCCCGTTTCTCTTTTTTCTCTTCTTTTCTCTTTTCTCTCCTTTTCTCTCCTTTTCTCTTTTCTCTTTTCTTGGTCTTCTTTTCTCCTTTCTCTTTTCTTTTTTCTCTTCTTCTCCATTTCCTCTTCTTTTCTGTTCTTTTCCCTTTTCTCTTCTTCTCCATTTTCTCTTCTTTTCTGTTCTTTGCTCTTTTCTCTTCTTCTCTTGTCTTTTCTCTTTTCTCTTCCTTGCTCTTCTTTCTCCGTTCTCTTCTTTTCTCTTCATTTCTCTTCTTTTCCCTTTTCTCTTTCTTTTCTCTTTTTCTTTTCTCTTCTTTTCTCTTCTTTGCACTTTTCTCTTCTTTTCTCTTTTCCCTTTTCTCTTCTTTTCTCTTTCCTCTTCTTTTCTCTTTTCTCTTCTTTTCTCTTCTTTTCTCTTTTCTCTTTAATCTTCGTTTCTCTGCTTTTTTCTTTTCTCTTTTCTCTTCTTTTCTCTTTTAACTTTTCTCTCCATTCCCTTCATTTCTCTTTATCTTTTCTCTTCTTTTCTCTTTTATCTTCTTTTCTCTTTTCTCTTCTTCTCTTGTCTTTTCTCTTTTCCCTTTTCTCTTCTTTTCTCTTCTCTCTTCATTTCTCTTCGTTTCTAATTTCTCCTTTCTCTTCTTTTGTCTTTTCTGTTTTCTCTTCGTGTTTCTTTTTTTTCCTCTTTTTTCTCTTCCTTTCTCTTCTTTTCTCTTTTTCTTTTCTCTTCTTTTCTCTTTTGTCTTCTTTTCTCTTTTCACTTTTCTCTTCTTTTCTCGTTTCTCTTCTTTTCTCTTTTCCCTTTTCTTTTTCTCTTTTCTTTTTCATCTTCATTTCTCTTTTATCTTTTCTCTTTTCACTTTTCTCTTTCCTCTTCTTTCCTCTTTCTTCGTTTCTTTTCTCTTCTCTTTTCTGTTTCTCTTCTTTTCTCTCCTTTTCTCTTTTCTCTTTTCTCTTCATTTCTCTTGTTTTCACTTTTCTCTTTTCTCTTTTCTCATTTCCCTTTTCTCTTTTTTCTCTTCTTTTCTCTTTTCCCTTCTTTTCTCTTTTCTCTTCGGTTCTCTTCTTTTCTCATTTCTCTTCGGTTCTTTTTTCTCTCTTCTTTTCTCTTTTCTCGTTTCTCTTCTTTTCTCTTTTCTGTTTTCTCTTCTTTTCTCTTTTCTCTCCTTTTCTCTTTTCTCTTCTATTCTCTTCTTTTCTCTTTTCTCTCCTTTTCTCTTCTTCTCTTATCTTTTCTCTTTTCTCTTCTTTTCTCTTTTCTCTTCCTTGCTCTTCTTTCTCCGTTCTCTTCTTTTCTCTTCATTTCTCTTCTTTTCCCTTTTCTCTTTCTTTTCTCTTTTTCTTTTCTCTTCTTTTCTCTTCTTTGCACTTTTCTCTTCTTTTCTCTTTTCCCTTTTCTCTTCTTTTCTCTTCTCCCTTTTCCATTCTTTTCTCTTTACTCTTTTCTCTTCTTTTCTCTTCTTTTCTCTTTTCTCGTTTCTCTTCTTTTCTCTTTTCTCGTTTCTCTTCTTTTCTCTTTTCTGTTTTCTCTTCTTTTCTCTTCTCTCTTCGTTTCTCTTCGTTTCTAATTTCTCGTTTCTCTTCCTTTCTCTTTTCTGTTTTCTCTTCGTTTCTCTGTTTTTCTCTTTTTTCTTTTCTCTTCCTTTCTCTTTTCCCTTTCTCTTCTTTTCTCTTTTTCTTTTCGCTTCTTTTCTCTTTTCTCTTCATTTCTCTTCTTTTCTCTTATCTCTTCTTTTCTCTTTTCTCTTTTCTCTCCTTTTCTCTTATCTCTTTTTTTTGTCTTCTATTCTCCTTTCTCTTTTCTCTTTTCTCTTTCGTCTTCTTTTCTCTCTTCTCTTTTCTCTTCTTTTCTCCTCTCTTTTCTCTATTTTCTCTTTTCTCTCCTTTTCTCTTTTCTCTTCTATTCTCTTCTTTTCTCTTTTCTCTCCTTTTCTCTTCTTCTCTGATCTTTTCTCTTTTCTCTTCTTTTCTCTTTTCTCTTCTTCTCTTGTCTTTTCTCTTTTCTCTTCTTCTCCATTTTCTCTTCTTTTCTGTTCTTTGCTCTTTTTGCTTCTTTTCTCTTTCCCCTTTTCTCTTCTTCTCTTGTCTTTTCTCTTTTCTCTTCTTTTCTCTTATTTTCTCTTCGTTTCTCTTCATTCTCATTTCTCGTTTCTCTTCTCTTCCCTTTTATGTTTTCTCTTTGTTTCTCTGTTTTTCTCTTTTTTCTTTTCTCTTCCTTTCTCTTTTCCCTTTCTCTTCTTTACTCTTCTTTCCTCTTCGTTTCTCTTCATTCTCATTTCTTGTTTCTCTTCTCTTCCCTTTTCTGTTTTGTCTTCGTTTCTCTGTTTTTCTCTTTTTTCTTTTCTCTTCCTTTCTCTTTTCACTTTCTCTTCTTTTCTCTTTTTCTTTTATCCTGTTTTGACTTTTCTCTTCTTTTCTCTTTTCCCTTTTCTCTTCTTTTCTCTTTTCTCTTCTTTTCTCTTTTCCCTTTTCTTTTTCTCTTTTCTCTTTAATCTTCGTTTCTCTGCTTTTTTCTTTTCTCTTTTCTCTTCTTTTCTCTTTTAACTTTTCTCTCCATTCCCTTCATTTCTCTTTATCTTTTCTCTTCTTTTCTCTTTTATCTTCTTTTCTCTTTTCTCTTCTTCTCTTGTCTTTTCTCTTTTCCCTTTTCTCTTCTTTTCTCTTCTCTCTTCATTTCTCTTCGTTTCTAATTTCTCCTTTCTCTTCTTTTGTCTTTTCTGTTTTCTCTTCCTGTTTCTTTTTTTTCCTCTTTTTTCTCTTCCTTTCTCTTCTTTTCTCTTTTTCTTTTCTCTTCTTTTCTCTTTTGTCTTCTTTTCTCTTTTCACTTTTCTCTTCTTTTCTCGTTTCTCTTCTTTTCTCTTTTCCCTTTTCTTTTTCTCTTTTCTTTTTCATCTTCATTTCTCTTTTATCTTTTCTCTTTTCACTTTTCTCTTTCCTCTTCTTTCCTCTTTCTTCGTTTCTTTTCTCTTCTCTTTTCTGTTTCTCTTCTTTTCTCTCCTTTTCTCTTTTCTCTTTTCTCTTCATTTCTCTTGTTTTCACTTTTCTCTTTTCTCTTTTCTCATTTCCCTTTTCTCTTTTTTCTCTTCTTTTCTCTTTTCCCTTCTTTTCTCTTTTCTCTTCGGTTCTCTTCTTTTCTCATTTCTCTTCGGTTCTTTTTTCTCTCTTCTTTTCTCTTTTCTCGTTTCTCTTCTTTTCTCTTTTCTGTTTTCTCTTCTTTTCTCTTTTCTCTCCTTTTCTCTTTTCTCTTCTATTCTCTTCTTTTCTCTTTTCTCTCCTTTTCTCTTCTTCTCTTATCTTTTCTCTTTTCTCTTCTTTTCTCTTTTCTCTTCCTTGCTCTTCTTTCTCCGTTCTCTTCTTTTCTCTTCATTTCTCTTCTTTTCCCTTTTCTCTTTCTTTTCTCTTTTTCTTTTCTCTTCTTTTCTCTTCTTTGCACTTTTCTCTTCTTTTCTCTTTTCCCTTTTCTCTTCTTTTCTCTTCTCCCTTTTCCATTCTTTTCTCTTTACTCTTTTCTCTTCTTTTCTCTTCTTTTCTCTTTTCTCGTTTCTCTTCTTTTCTCTTTTCTCGTTTCTCTTCTTTTCTCTTTTCTGTTTTCTCTTCTTTTCTCTTCTCTCTTCGTTTCTCTTCGTTTCTAATTTCTCGTTTCTCTTCCTTTCTCTTTTCTGTTTTCTCTTCGTTTCTCTGTTTTTCTCTTTTTTCTTTTCTCTTCCTTTCTCTTTTCCCTTTCTCTTCTTTTCTCTTTTTCTTTTCGCTTCTTTTCTCTTTTCTCTTCATTTCTCTTCTTTTCTCTTATCTCTTCTTTTCTCTTTTCTCTTTTCTCTCCTTTTCTCTTATCTCTTTTTTTTGTCTTCTATTCTCCTTTCTCTTTTCTCTTTTCTCTTTCGTCTTCTTTTCTCTCTTCTCTTTTCTCTTCTTTTCTCCTCTCTTTTCTCTATTTTCTCTTTTCTCTCCTTTTCTCTTTTCTCTTCTATTCTCTTCTTTTCTCTTTTCTCTCCTTTTCTCTTCTTCTCTGATCTTTTCTCTTTTCTCTTCTTTTCTCTTTTCTCTTCTTCTCTTGTCTTTTCTCTTTTCTCTTCTTCTCCATTTTCTCTTCTTTTCTGTTCTTTGCTCTTTTTGCTTCTTTTCTCTTTCCCCTTTTCTCTTCTTCTCTTGTCTTTTCTCTTTTCTCTTCTTTTCTCTTATTTTCTCTTCGTTTCTCTTCATTCTCATTTCTCGTTTCTCTTCTCTTCCCTTTTATGTTTTCTCTTTGTTTCTCTGTTTTTCTCTTTTTTCTTTTCTCTTCCTTTCTCTTTTCCCTTTCTCTTCTTTACTCTTCTTTCCTCTTCGTTTCTCTTCATTCTCATTTCTTGTTTCTCTTCTCTTCCCTTTTCTGTTTTGTCTTCGTTTCTCTGTTTTTCTCTTTTTTCTTTTCTCTTCCTTTCTCTTTTCACTTTCTCTTCTTTTCTCTTTTTCTTTTATCCTGTTTTGACTTTTCTCTTCTTTTCTCTTTTCCCTTTTCTCTTCTTTTCTCTTTTCTCTTCTTTTCTCTTTTCCCTTTTCTTTTTCTCTTTTCTCTTTAATCTTCGTTTCTCTGCTTTTTTCTTTTCTCTTTTCTCTTCTTTTCTCTTTTAACTTTTCTCTCCATTCCCTTCATTTCTCTTTATCTTTTCTCTTCTTTTCTCTTTTATCTTCTTTTCTCTTTTCTCTTCTTCTCTTGTCTTTTCTCTTTTCCCTTTTCTCTTCTTTTCTCTTCTCTCTTCATTTCTCTTCGTTTCTAATTTCTCCTTTCTCTTCTTTTGTCTTTTCTGTTTTCTCTTCGTGTTTCTTTTTTTTCCTCTTTTTTCTCTTCCTTTCTCTTCTTTTCTCTTTTTCTTTTCTCTTCTTTTCTCTTTTGTCTTCTTTTCTCTTTTCACTTTTCTCTTCTTTTCTCGTTTCTCTTCTTTTCTCTTTTCCCTTTTCTTTTTCTCTTTTCTTTTTCATCTTCATTTCTCTTTTATCTTTTCTCTTTTCACTTTTCTCTTTCCTCTTCTTTCCTCTTTCTTCGTTTCTTTTCTCTTCTCTTTTCTGTTTCTCTTCTTTTCTCTCCTTTTCTCTTTTCTCTTTTCTCTTCATTTCTCTTGTTTTCACTTTTCTCTTTTCTCTTTTCTCATTTCCCTTTTCTCTTTTTTCTCTTCTTTTCTCTTTTCCCTTCTTTTCTCTTTTCTCTTCGGTTCTCTTCTTTTCTCATTTCTCTTCGGTTCTTTTTTCTCTCTTCTTTTCTCTTTTCTCGTTTCTCTTCTTTTCTCTTTTCTGTTTTCTCTTCTTTTCTCTTTTCTCTCCTTTTCTCTTTTCTCTTCTATTCTCTTCTTTTCTCTTTTCTCTCCTTTTCTCTTCTTCTCTTATCTTTTCTCTTTTCTCTTCTTTTCTCTTTTCTCTTCCTTGCTCTTCTTTCTCCGTTCTCTTCTTTTCTCTTCATTTCTCTTCTTTTCCCTTTTCTCTTTCTTTTCTCTTTTTCTTTTCTCTTCTTTTCTCTTCTTTGCACTTTTCTCTTCTTTTCTCTTTTCCCTTTTCTCTTCTTTTCTCTTCTCCCTTTTCCATTCTTTTCTCTTTACTCTTTTCTCTTCTTTTCTCTTCTTTTCTCTTTTCTCGTTTCTCTTCTTTTCTCTTTTCTCGTTTCTCTTCTTTTCTCTTTTCTGTTTTCTCTTCTTTTCTCTTCTCTCTTCGTTTCTCTTCGTTTCTAATTTCTCGTTTCTCTTCCTTTCTCTTTTCTGTTTTCTCTTCGTTTCTCTGTTTTTCTCTTTTTTCTTTTCTCTTCCTTTCTCTTTTCCCTTTCTCTTCTTTTCTCTTTTTCTTTTCGCTTCTTTTCTCTTTTCTCTTCATTTCTCTTCTTTTCTCTTATCTCTTCTTTTCTCTTTTCTCTTTTCTCTCCTTTTCTCTTATCTCTTTTTTTTGTCTTCTATTCTCCTTTCTCTTTTCTCTTTTCTCTTTCGTCTTCTTTTCTCTCTTCTCTTTTCTCTTCTTTTCTCCTCTCTTTTCTCTATTTTCTCTTTTCTCTCCTTTTCTCTTTTCTCTTCTATTCTCTTCTTTTCTCTTTTCTCTCCTTTTCTCTTCTTCTCTGATCTTTTCTCTTTTCTCTTCTTTTCTCTTTTCTCTTCTTCTCTTGTCTTTTCTCTTTTCTCTTCTTCTCCATTTTCTCTTCTTTTCTGTTCTTTGCTCTTTTTGCTTCTTTTCTCTTTCCCCTTTTCTCTTCTTCTCTTGTCTTTTCTCTTTTCTCTTCTTTTCTCTTATTTTCTCTTCGTTTCTCTTCATTCTCATTTCTCGTTTCTCTTCTCTTCCCTTTTATGTTTTCTCTTTGTTTCTCTGTTTTTCTCTTTTTTCTTTTCTCTTCCTTTCTCTTTTCCCTTTCTCTTCTTTACTCTTCTTTCCTCTTCGTTTCTCTTCATTCTCATTTCTTGTTTCTCTTCTCTTCCCTTTTCTGTTTTGTCTTCGTTTCTCTGTTTTTCTCTTTTTTCTTTTCTCTTCCTTTCTCTTTTCACTTTCTCTTCTTTTCTCTTTTTCTTTTATCCTGTTTTGACTTTTCTCTTCTTTTCTCTTTTCCCTTTTCTCTTCTTTTCTCTTTTCTCTTCTTTTCTCTTTTCCCTTTTCTTTTTCTCTTTTCTCTTTAATCTTCGTTTCTCTGCTTTTTTCTTTTCTCTTTTCTCTTCTTTTCTCTTTTAACTTTTCTCTCCATTCCCTTCATTTCTCTTTATCTTTTCTCTTCTTTTCTCTTTTATCTTCTTTTCTCTTTTCTCTTCTTCTCTTGTCTTTTCTCTTTTCCCTTTTCTCTTCTTTTCTCTTCTCTCTTCATTTCTCTTCGTTTCTAATTTCTCCTTTCTCTTCTTTTGTCTTTTCTGTTTTCTCTTCCTGTTTCTTTTTTTTCCTCTTTTTTCTCTTCCTTTCTCTTCTTTTCTCTTTTTCTTTTCTCTTCTTTTCTCTTTTGTCTTCTTTTCTCTTTTCACTTTTCTCTTCTTTTCTCGTTTCTCTTCTTTTCTCTTTTCCCTTTTCTTTTTCTCTTTTCTTTTTCATCTTCATTTCTCTTTTATCTTTTCTCTTTTCACTTTTCTCTTTCCTCTTCTTTCCTCTTTCTTCGTTTCTTTTCTCTTCTCTTTTCTGTTTCTCTTCTTTTCTCTCCTTTTCTCTTTTCTCTTTTCTCTTCATTTCTCTTGTTTTCACTTTTCTCTTTTCTCTTTTCTCATTTCCCTTTTCTCTTTTTTCTCTTCTTTTCTCTTTTCCCTTCTTTTCTCTTTTCTCTTCGGTTCTCTTCTTTTCTCATTTCTCTTCGGTTCTTTTTTCTCTCTTCTTTTCTCTTTTCTCGTTTCTCTTCTTTTCTCTTTTCTGTTTTCTCTTCTTTTCTCTTTTCTCTCCTTTTCTCTTTTCTCTTCTATTCTCTTCTTTTCTCTTTTCTCTCCTTTTCTCTTCTTCTCTTATCTTTTCTCTTTTCTCTTCTTTTCTCTTTTCTCTTCCTTGCTCTTCTTTCTCCGTTCTCTTCTTTTCTCTTCATTTCTCTTCTTTTCCCTTTTCTCTTTCTTTTCTCTTTTTCTTTTCTCTTCTTTTCTCTTCTTTGCACTTTTCTCTTCTTTTCTCTTTTCCCTTTTCTCTTCTTTTCTCTTCTCCCTTTTCCATTCTTTTCTCTTTACTCTTTTCTCTTCTTTTCTCTTCTTTTCTCTTTTCTCGTTTCTCTTCTTTTCTCTTTTCTCGTTTCTCTTCTTTTCTCTTTTCTGTTTTCTCTTCTTTTCTCTTCTCTCTTCGTTTCTCTTCGTTTCTAATTTCTCGTTTCTCTTCCTTTCTCTTTTCTGTTTTCTCTTCGTTTCTCTGTTTTTCTCTTTTTTCTTTTCTCTTCCTTTCTCTTTTCCCTTTCTCTTCTTTTCTCTTTTTCTTTTCGCTTCTTTTCTCTTTTCTCTTCATTTCTCTTCTTTTCTCTTATCTCTTCTTTTCTCTTTTCTCTTTTCTCTCCTTTTCTCTTATCTCTTTTTTTTGTCTTCTATTCTCCTTTCTCTTTTCTCTTTTCTCTTTCGTCTTCTTTTCTCTCTTCTCTTTTCTCTTCTTTTCTCCTCTCTTTTCTCTATTTTCTCTTTTCTCTCCTTTTCTCTTTTCTCTTCTATTCTCTTCTTTTCTCTTTTCTCTCCTTTTCTCTTCTTCTCTGATCTTTTCTCTTTTCTCTTCTTTTCTCTTTTCTCTTCTTCTCTTGTCTTTTCTCTTTTCTCTTCTTCTCCATTTTCTCTTCTTTTCTGTTCTTTGCTCTTTTTGCTTCTTTTCTCTTTCCCCTTTTCTCTTCTTCTCTTGTCTTTTCTCTTTTCTCTTCTTTTCTCTTATTTTCTCTTCGTTTCTCTTCATTCTCATTTCTCGTTTCTCTTCTCTTCCCTTTTATGTTTTCTCTTTGTTTCTCTGTTTTTCTCTTTTTTCTTTTCTCTTCCTTTCTCTTTTCCCTTTCTCTTCTTTACTCTTCTTTCCTCTTCGTTTCTCTTCATTCTCATTTCTTGTTTCTCTTCTCTTCCCTTTTCTGTTTTGTCTTCGTTTCTCTGTTTTTCTCTTTTTTCTTTTCTCTTCCTTTCTCTTTTCACTTTCTCTTCTTTTCTCTTTTTCTTTTATCCTGTTTTGACTTTTCTCTTCTTTTCTCTTTTCCCTTTTCTCTTCTTTTCTCTTTTCTCTTCTTTTCTCTTTTCCCTTTTCTTTTTCTCTTTTCTCTTTAATCTTCGTTTCTCTGCTTTTTTCTTTTCTCTTTTCTCTTCTTTTCTCTTTTAACTTTTCTCTCCATTCCCTTCATTTCTCTTTATCTTTTCTCTTCTTTTCTCTTTTATCTTCTTTTCTCTTTTCTCTTCTTCTCTTGTCTTTTCTCTTTTCCCTTTTCTCTTCTTTTCTCTTCTCTCTTCATTTCTCTTCGTTTCTAATTTCTCCTTTCTCTTCTTTTGTCTTTTCTGTTTTCTCTTCGTGTTTCTTTTTTTTCCTCTTTTTTCTCTTCCTTTCTCTTCTTTTCTCTTTTTCTTTTCTCTTCTTTTCTCTTTTGTCTTCTTTTCTCTTTTCACTTTTCTCTTCTTTTCTCGTTTCTCTTCTTTTCTCTTTTCCCTTTTCTTTTTCTCTTTTCTTTTTCATCTTCATTTCTCTTTTATCTTTTCTCTTTTCACTTTTCTCTTTCCTCTTCTTTCCTCTTTCTTCGTTTCTTTTCTCTTCTCTTTTCTGTTTCTCTTCTTTTCTCTCCTTTTCTCTTTTCTCTTTTCTCTTCATTTCTCTTGTTTTCACTTTTCTCTTTTCTCTTTTCTCATTTCCCTTTTCTCTTTTTTCTCTTCTTTTCTCTTTTCCCTTCTTTTCTCTTTTCTCTTCGGTTCTCTTCTTTTCTCATTTCTCTTCGGTTCTTTTTTCTCTCTTCTTTTCTCTTTTCTCGTTTCTCTTCTTTTCTCTTTTCTGTTTTCTCTTCTTTTCTCTTTTCTCTCCTTTTCTCTTTTCTCTTCTATTCTCTTCTTTTCTCTTTTCTCTCCTTTTCTCTTCTTCTCTTATCTTTTCTCTTTTCTCTTCTTTTCTCTTTTCTCTTCCTTGCTCTTCTTTCTCCGTTCTCTTCTTTTCTCTTCATTTCTCTTCTTTTCCCTTTTCTCTTTCTTTTCTCTTTTTCTTTTCTCTTCTTTTCTCTTCTTTGCACTTTTCTCTTCTTTTCTCTTTTCCCTTTTCTCTTCTTTTCTCTTCTCCCTTTTCCATTCTTTTCTCTTTACTCTTTTCTCTTCTTTTCTCTTCTTTTCTCTTTTCTCGTTTCTCTTCTTTTCTCTTTTCTCGTTTCTCTTCTTTTCTCTTTTCTGTTTTCTCTTCTTTTCTCTTCTCTCTTCGTTTCTCTTCGTTTCTAATTTCTCGTTTCTCTTCCTTTCTCTTTTCTGTTTTCTCTTCGTTTCTCTGTTTTTCTCTTTTTTCTTTTCTCTTCCTTTCTCTTTTCCCTTTCTCTTCTTTTCTCTTTTTCTTTTCGCTTCTTTTCTCTTTTCTCTTCATTTCTCTTCTTTTCTCTTATCTCTTCTTTTCTCTTTTCTCTTTTCTCTCCTTTTCTCTTATCTCTTTTTTTTGTCTTCTATTCTCCTTTCTCTTTTCTCTTTTCTCTTTCGTCTTCTTTTCTCTCTTCTCTTTTCTCTTCTTTTCTCCTCTCTTTTCTCTATTTTCTCTTTTCTCTCCTTTTCTCTTTTCTCTTCTATTCTCTTCTTTTCTCTTTTCTCTCCTTTTCTCTTCTTCTCTGATCTTTTCTCTTTTCTCTTCTTTTCTCTTTTCTCTTCTTCTCTTGTCTTTTCTCTTTTCTCTTCTTCTCCATTTTCTCTTCTTTTCTGTTCTTTGCTCTTTTTGCTTCTTTTCTCTTTCCCCTTTTCTCTTCTTCTCTTGTCTTTTCTCTTTTCTCTTCTTTTCTCTTATTTTCTCTTCGTTTCTCTTCATTCTCATTTCTCGTTTCTCTTCTCTTCCCTTTTATGTTTTCTCTTTGTTTCTCTGTTTTTCTCTTTTTTCTTTTCTCTTCCTTTCTCTTTTCCCTTTCTCTTCTTTACTCTTCTTTCCTCTTCGTTTCTCTTCATTCTCATTTCTTGTTTCTCTTCTCTTCCCTTTTCTGTTTTGTCTTCGTTTCTCTGTTTTTCTCTTTTTTCTTTTCTCTTCCTTTCTCTTTTCACTTTCTCTTCTTTTCTCTTTTTCTTTTATCCTGTTTTGACTTTTCTCTTCTTTTCTCTTTTCCCTTTTCTCTTCTTTTCTCTTTTCTCTTCTTTTCTCTTTTCCCTTTTCTTTTTCTCTTTTCTCTTTAATCTTCGTTTCTCTGCTTTTTTCTTTTCTCTTTTCTCTTCTTTTCTCTTTTAACTTTTCTCTCCATTCCCTTCATTTCTCTTTATCTTTTCTCTTCTTTTCTCTTTTATCTTCTTTTCTCTTTTCTCTTCTTCTCTTGTCTTTTCTCTTTTCCCTTTTCTCTTCTTTTCTCTTCTCTCTTCATTTCTCTTCGTTTCTAATTTCTCCTTTCTCTTCTTTTGTCTTTTCTGTTTTCTCTTCGTGTTTCTTTTTTTTCCTCTTTTTTCTCTTCCTTTCTCTTCTTTTCTCTTTTTCTTTTCTCTTCTTTTCTCTTTTGTCTTCTTTTCTCTTTTCACTTTTCTCTTCTTTTCTCGTTTCTCTTCTTTTCTCTTTTCCCTTTTCTTTTTCTCTTTTCTTTTTCATCTTCATTTCTCTTTTATCTTTTCTCTTTTCACTTTTCTCTTTCCTCTTCTTTCCTCTTTCTTCGTTTCTTTTCTCTTCTCTTTTCTGTTTCTCTTCTTTTCTCTCCTTTTCTCTTTTCTCTTTTCTCTTCATTTCTCTTGTTTTCACTTTTCTCTTTTCTCTTTTCTCATTTCCCTTTTCTCTTTTTTCTCTTCTTTTCTCTTTTCCCTTCTTTTCTCTTTTCTCTTCGGTTCTCTTCTTTTCTCATTTCTCTTCGGTTCTTTTTTCTCTCTTCTTTTCTCTTTTCTCGTTTCTCTTCTTTTCTCTTTTCTGTTTTCTCTTCTTTTCTCTTTTCTCTCCTTTTCTCTTTTCTCTTCTATTCTCTTCTTTTCTCTTTTCTCTCCTTTTCTCTTCTTCTCTTATCTTTTCTCTTTTCTCTTCTTTTCTCTTTTCTCTTCCTTGCTCTTCTTTCTCCGTTCTCTTCTTTTCTCTTCATTTCTCTTCTTTTCCCTTTTCTCTTTCTTTTCTCTTTTTCTTTTCTCTTCTTTTCTCTTCTTTGCACTTTTCTCTTCTTTTCTCTTTTCCCTTTTCTCTTCTTTTCTCTTCTCCCTTTTCCATTCTTTTCTCTTTACTCTTTTCTCTTCTTTTCTCTTCTTTTCTCTTTTCTCGTTTCTCTTCTTTTCTCTTTTCTCGTTTCTCTTCTTTTCTCTTTTCTGTTTTCTCTTCTTTTCTCTTCTCTCTTCGTTTCTCTTCGTTTCTAATTTCTCGTTTCTCTTCCTTTCTCTTTTCTGTTTTCTCTTCGTTTCTCTGTTTTTCTCTTTTTTCTTTTCTCTTCCTTTCTCTTTTCCCTTTCTCTTCTTTTCTCTTTTTCTTTTCGCTTCTTTTCTCTTTTCTCTTCATTTCTCTTCTTTTCTCTTATCTCTTCTTTTCTCTTTTCTCTTTTCTCTCCTTTTCTCTTATCTCTTTTTTTTGTCTTCTATTCTCCTTTCTCTTTTCTCTTTTCTCTTTCGTCTTCTTTTCTCTCTTCTCTTTTCTCTTCTTTTCTCCTCTCTTTTCTCTATTTTCTCTTTTCTCTCCTTTTCTCTTTTCTCTTCTATTCTCTTCTTTTCTCTTTTCTCTCCTTTTCTCTTCTTCTCTGATCTTTTCTCTTTTCTCTTCTTTTCTCTTTTCTCTTCTTCTCTTGTCTTTTCTCTTTTCTCTTCTTCTCCATTTTCTCTTCTTTTCTGTTCTTTGCTCTTTTTGCTTCTTTTCTCTTTCCCCTTTTCTCTTCTTCTCTTGTCTTTTCTCTTTTCTCTTCTTTTCTCTTATTTTCTCTTCGTTTCTCTTCATTCTCATTTCTCGTTTCTCTTCTCTTCCCTTTTATGTTTTCTCTTTGTTTCTCTGTTTTTCTCTTTTTTCTTTTCTCTTCCTTTCTCTTTTCCCTTTCTCTTCTTTACTCTTCTTTCCTCTTCGTTTCTCTTCATTCTCATTTCTTGTTTCTCTTCTCTTCCCTTTTCTGTTTTGTCTTCGTTTCTCTGTTTTTCTCTTTTTTCTTTTCTCTTCCTTTCTCTTTTCACTTTCTCTTCTTTTCTCTTTTTCTTTTATCCTGTTTTGACTTTTCTCTTCTTTTCTCTTTTCCCTTTTCTCGTCTTTTCTCTTTTCTCTTCTTTTCTCTTTTCCCTTTTCTTTTTCTCTTTTCTCTTTAATCTTCGTTTCTCTGCTTTTTTCTTTTCTCTTTTCTCTTCTTTTCTCTTTTAACTTTTCTCTCCATTCCCTTCATTTCTCTTTATCTTTTCTCTTCTTTTCTCTTTTATCTTCTTTTCTCTTTTCTCTTCTTCTCTTGTCTTTTCTCTTTTCCCTTTTCTCTTCTTTTCTCTTCTCTCTTCATTTCTCTTCGTTTCTAATTTCTCCTTTCTCTTCTTTTGTCTTTTCTGTTTTCTCTTCGTGTTTCTTTTTTTTCCTCTTTTTTCTCTTCCTTTCTCTTCTTTTCTCTTTTTCTTTTCTCTTCTTTTCTCTTTTGTCTTCTTTTCTCTTTTCACTTTTCTCTTCTTTTCTCGTTTCTCTTCTTTTCTCTTTTCCCTTTTCTTTTTCTCTTTTCTTTTTCATCTTCATTTCTCTTTTATCTTTTCTCTTTTCACTTTTCTCTTTCCTCTTCTTTCCTCTTTCTTCGTTTCTTTTCTCTTCTCTTTTCTGTTTCTCTTCTTTTCTCTCCTTTTCTCTTTTCTCTTTTCTCTTCATTTCTCTTGTTTTCACTTTTCTCTTTTCTCTTTTCTCATTTCCCTTTTCTCTTTTTTCTCTTCTTTTCTCTTTTCCCTTCTTTTCTCTTTTCTCTTCGGTTCTCTTCTTTTCTCATTTCTCTTCGGTTCTTTTTTCTCTCTTCTTTTCTCTTTTCTCGTTTCTCTTCTTTTCTCTTTTCTGTTTTCTCTTCTTTTCTCTTTTCTCTCCTTTTCTCTTTTCTCTTCTATTCTCTTCTTTTCTCTTTTCTCTCCTTTTCTCTTCTTCTCTTATCTTTTCTCTTTTCTCTTCTTTTCTCTTTTCTCTTCCTTGCTCTTCTTTCTCCGTTCTCTTCTTTTCTCTTCATTTCTCTTCTTTTCCCTTTTCTCTTTCTTTTCTCTTTTTCTTTTCTCTTCTTTTCTCTTCTTTGCACTTTTCTCTTCTTTTCTCTTTTCCCTTTTCTCTTCTTTTCTCTTCTCCCTTTTCCATTCTTTTCTCTTTACTCTTTTCTCTTCTTTTCTCTTCTTTTCTCTTTTCTCGTTTCTCTTCTTTTCTCTTTTCTCGTTTCTCTTCTTTTCTCTTTTCTGTTTTCTCTTCTTTTCTCTTCTCTCTTCGTTTCTCTTCGTTTCTAATTTCTCGTTTCTCTTCCTTTCTCTTTTCTGTTTTCTCTTCGTTTCTCTGTTTTTCTCTTTTTTCTTTTCTCTTCCTTTCTCTTTTCCCTTTCTCTTCTTTTCTCTTTTTCTTTTCGCTTCTTTTCTCTTTTCTCTTCATTTCTCTTCTTTTCTCTTATCTCTTCTTTTCTCTTTTCTCTTTTCTCTCCTTTTCTCTTATCTCTTTTTTTTGTCTTCTATTCTCCTTTCTCTTTTCTCTTTTCTCTTTCGTCTTCTTTTCTCTCTTCTCTTTTCTCTTCTTTTCTCCTCTCTTTTCTCTATTTTCTCTTTTCTCTCCTTTTCTCTTTTCTCTTCTATTCTCTTCTTTTCTCTTTTCTCTCCTTTTCTCTTCTTCTCTGATCTTTTCTCTTTTCTCTTCTTTTCTCTTTTCTCTTCTTCTCTTGTCTTTTCTCTTTTCTCTTCTTCTCCATTTTCTCTTCTTTTCTGTTCTTTGCTCTTTTTGCTTCTTTTCTCTTTCCCCTTTTCTCTTCTTCTCTTGTCTTTTCTCTTTTCTCTTCTTTTCTCTTATTTTCTCTTCGTTTCTCTTCATTCTCATTTCTCGTTTCTCTTCTCTTCCCTTTTATGTTTTCTCTTTGTTTCTCTGTTTTTCTCTTTTTTCTTTTCTCTTCCTTTCTCTTTTCCCTTTCTCTTCTTTACTCTTCTTTCCTCTTCGTTTCTCTTCATTCTCATTTCTTGTTTCTCTTCTCTTCCCTTTTCTGTTTTGTCTTCGTTTCTCTGTTTTTCTCTTTTTTCTTTTCTCTTCCTTTCTCTTTTCACTTTCTCTTCTTTTCTCTTTTTCTTTTATCCTGTTTTGACTTTTCTCTTCTTTTCTCTTTTCCCTTTTCTCTTCTTTTCTCTTTTCTCTTCTTTTCTCTTTTCCCTTTTCTTTTTCTCTTTTCTTTTTCATCTTCTTTTCTCTTTCCTCTTTTCTCTTTTCTCTTTCCTCGTCTTTTCTCTTTTCTCTTCATTTCTCTTTTCTCTTTTGTCTTCTTTCCTCTCTTCTCTTTTCTCTTCTTTTCTCTTTCCTCTTCTTTTCACTTTTCTCTTCTTTTCTCTTCTTTTCTCTTTTCTCTTTTATCTTTTCTCTTTTGTCTTCTTTTCTCTCTTCTCGTTTCTCTTCTTTTCTCTTCTCTTTTCTCTTTTTCTCTTTTCTCTCCTTTTCTCTTTTCTCTTCGTTTCTCTTTTCTCTTCATTTCTCTTGTTTTCTCTTTTCTCTCCTTTTCTCTTCTTTTCTCTTTTCTTTTTTCTTGTCTTCTTTTCTCCTTTCTCCTTTCTCTTTTCTCTTCTTCTCCATTTTCTCTTCTTTTCTGTTCTTTGCTCTTTTTGCTTCTTTTCTCTTTCCCCTTTTCTCTTCTTCTCTTGTCTTTTCTCTTTTCTCTTCTTTTCTCTTATTTTCTCTTCGTTTCTCTTCATTCTCATTTCTCGTTTCTCTTCTCTTCCCTTTTATGTTTTCTCTTTGTTTCTCTGTTTTTCTCTTTTTTCTTTTCTCTTCCTTTCTCTTTTCCCTTTCTCTTCTTTACTCTTCTTTCCTCTTCGTTTCTCTTCATTCTCATTTCTTGTTTCTCTTCTCTTCCCTTTTCTGTTTTGTCTTCGTTTCTCTGTTTTTCTCTTTTTTCTTTTCTCTTCCTTTCTCTTTTCACTTTCTCTTCTTTTCTCTTTTTCTTTTATCCTGTTTTGACTTTTCTCTTCTTTTCTCTTTTCCCTTTTCTCTTCTTTTCTCTTTTCTCTTCTTTTCTCTTTTCCCTTTTCTTTTTCTCTTTTCTTTTTCATCTTCTTTTCTCTTTCCTCTTTTCTCTTTTCTCTTTCCTCGTCTTTTCTCTTTTCTCTTCATTTCTCTTTTCTCTTTTGTCTTCTTTCCTCTCTTCTCTTTTCTCTTCTTTTCTCTTTCCTCCTCTTTTCTCTTCTTTTCTCTTCTTTTCTCTTTTTCTTTTATCTTTTCTCTTTTGTCTTCGTTTCTCTCTTCTCGTTTCTCTTCTTTTCTCTTCTCTTTTCTCTTTTTCTCTCCTTTTCTCTCCTTTTCTCTTTTCTCTTCGGTTCTCTTTTCTCTTCATTTCTCTTGTTTTCTCTTTTCTCTCCTTTTCTCTTCTTTTCTCTTTTCTTTTTTCTTGTCTTCTTTTCTCCTTTCTCCTTTCTCTTTTCTCTTCTTCTCCATTTTCTCTTCTTTTCTGTTCTTTGCTCTTTTTGCTTCTTTTCTCTTTCCCCTTTTCTCTTCTTCTCTTGTCTTTTCTCTTTTCTCTTCTTTTCTCTTATTTTCTCTTCGTTTCTCTTCATTCTCATTTCTCGTTTCTCTTCTCTTCCCTTTTATGTTTTCTCTTTGTTTCTCTGTTTTTCTCTTTTTTCTTTTCTCTTCCTTTCTCTTTTCCCTTTCTCTTCTTTACTCTTCTTTCCTCTTCGTTTCTCTTCATTCTCATTTCTTGTTTCTCTTCTCTTCCCTTTTCTGTTTTGTCTTCATTTCTCTGTTTTTCTCTTTTTTCTTTTCTCTTCCTTTCTCTTTTCACTTTCTCTTCTTTTCTCTTTTTCTTTTATCCTGTTTTGACTTTTCTCTTCTTTTCTCTTTTCCCTTTTCTCTTCTTTTCTCTTTTCCCTTTTCTTTTTCTCTTTTCTTTTTCATCTTCTTTTCTCTTTCCTCTTTTCTCTTTTCTCTTTCCTCGTCTTTTCTCTTTTCTCTTCATTTCTCTTTTCTCTTTTGTCTTCTTTCCTCTCTTCTCTTTTCTCTTCTTTTCTCTTCTCTTTCTCTTTTTTCTCTTTTCTCTCCTTTTCTCTTTTCTCTTCTTTTCTCTTTTCTCTTCATTTCTCTTGTTTTCTCTTTTCACTTTTCTCATTTCCCGTTTCTCTTTTTTCTCTTCTTTTCTCTTTTCTCTCCTTTTCTCTCCTTTTCTCTTTTCTCTTTTCTCTTTTCTCATTTGCCTTCTTTTGTCTCTTCTCTTTTTTCTTCTTTTCTCTTCTCTTTCTCTTCTTTTTTCTTTTCTCTCATTTTCTCTTTTCTCTTCTTTTCTCTTTTCTCTTCATTTCTGTTGTTTTCTCTTTTCTCATTTCCCTTTTCTCTTCTATTCTCTTCTTTTCTCTTTTCTCTCCTTTTCTCTTCTTTTCTCTCCTTTTCTCTTCTTTTCTCTTTTCTTTTTTCTTGTCTTCTTTTCACCTTTCTCTTTTCTCTTTTCTCTTTTCTCTTCTTCTCTTGTCTTTTCTCTTTTCTGTTTCTCTTCTTTTCTCTCCTTTTCTCTTTTCTCTTCTTCTCTTGTCTTTTCTCTTTTCACTTTTCTCTTCTTTTCTCTTTTCTCTTCTCTCTTCGTTTCTAATTTCTCGTTTCTCTTCCTTTCTCTTTTCTGTTTTCTCTTCGTTTCTCGGTTTTTCTCTTTTTTCTTTTCTCTTCCTTTCTCTTTACCTTTCTCTTCTTTTCTCTTATCTCATCTTTTCTCTTTTCTCTCCTTTTCTCTTCTTTTCTCTTTTCTCTTTTTTTTTGTCTTCGTTTCTCCTTTCTCTTTTCTCTTTTCTCTTATTTTCCCTTCTTTTCCCTTTTCTCTTCTTTTCTCTTCTTTGCTCTTTTCTCTTCTTTTCTCTTTCCCCTTTTCTCTACTTTTCTCTTTTCTCTTTTCTCTTCTTCTCTTGTCTTTTCTCTTTTCCCTCTTCTCTTCTCTCTTCGTTTCTCTTCGTTTCTAATTTCTCGTTTCTCTTCCTTTCTCTTTTCTGTATTCTCTTCGTTTCTCTGTTTTTCTCTTTTTTCTTTTCTCTTCCATTCTCTTTTCCCTTTCTCTTCTTTTCTCTTTTTCTTTTCGCTTCTTTTCTCTTTTCTCTTCATTTCTCTTCTTTTCTCTTATCTCTTCTTTTCTCTTTTCTCTTTTCGCTCCTTTTCTCTTTTCTCTTTTTTTTGTCTTCTTTTCACCTTTCTCTTTTCTCTTTTCTCTTTTGTCTTCTTTTCTCTCTTCTCTTTTCTCTTCTCTTTTCTCTATTTTCTCTTTTCTCTCCTTTTCTGTTTTCTCTTCATTTCTCTTGTTTTCTCTTTTCTCTTTTCTCATTTCCCTTTTCTCTTCTATTCTCTTCTTTTCTCTTTTCTCTCCTTTTCTCTTCTTCTCTGGTCTTTTCTCTTTTCTCTTCTTTTCTCTCCTTTTCTCTTTTCTCTTCATTTCTCTTGTTTTCTCTTTTCTCTTTTCTCATTTCCCTTTTCTCTTCTATTCTCTTCTTTTCTCTTTTCTCTCCTTTTCTGTTTTCACTTTTCTGTTTTCTCGTCTTTTCTCTTCTTTTCTCTTCGTTTCTCTTCGTTTCTAATTTCTCGTTTCTCTTCCTTTCTCTTTTCTGTTTTCTCTTCGTTTCTCTGTTTTTCTCTTTTTTCTGTTCTCTTCCATTCTCTTTTCCCTTTCTCTTCTTTTCTCTTTTTCTTTTCGCTTCTTTTCTCTTTTCTCTTCATTTCTCTTCTTTTCTCTTATCTCTTCTTTTCTCTTTTCTCTTTTCTCTCCTTTTCTCTTTTCTCTTTTTTTTGTCTTCTTTTCACCTTTCTCTTTTCTCTTTTCTCTTTTGTCTTCTTTTCTCTCTTCTCTTTTCTCTTCTCTTTTCTCTATTTTCTCTTTTCTCTCCTTTTCTGTTTTCTCTTCATTTCTCTTGTTTTCTCTTTTCTCTTTTCTCATTTCCCTTTTCTCTTCTATTCTCTTCTTTTCTCTTTTCTCTCCTTTTCTCTTCTTCTCTGGTCTTTTCTCTTCTTTTCTCTTCTTTTCTCTTTTCTCTTCTTTTCTTGTCTTTTCTCTTTTCTCTTCTTTTCTCTTTTCTCTTCGTTTCTCTTCATTCTCATTTCTCGTTTCTCTTCTTTCCCTGTTCTGTTTTCTCTTAGTTTCTCTGTTTTTCTCTTTTTTCTTTTCTCTTCCTTTCTCTTTTCACTTTCTCTTCTTTTCTCTTTTTCTTTTATCCTCTTTTCTCCTTTCTCTTCTTTTCTCTTTTCCCTTTTGTCTTTTCTCTTTTCTCTTTTCTCTTCTTTTCTCTTTTCCCTTTTCTTTTTCTCTTTTCTTTATCATCTTCATTTCTCTTTTCTCTTTTCTCTTTTCACTTTTCACTTTCCTCTTCTTTTCACTTTTCTCTTCTTTTCTCTTTTCTCTTATTTTCTCTTTTCCCTTTTCTTTTTCTCTTTTCTTTTTCATCTTCATTTCTCTTTTCTCTTTTCTCTTTTCACTTTTCTCTTTCCTCTTCTTTCCTCTTTCTTCGTTTCTTTTCTTTTCTCTTTTCTGTTTCTCTTCTTTTCTCTCCTTTTCTCTTTTCTCTTTTCTCTTCATTTCTCTTGTTTTCACTTTTCTCTTTCTCTTTTCTCATTTCCCTTTTCTCTTTTTTCTCTTCTTTTCTCTTTTCCCTTCTTTTCTCTTTTCTCTTCGGTTCTCTTCTTTTCTCATTTCTCTTCGGTTCTCTTTTTTTCTCTTCTATTCTCTTTTCTCGTTTCTCTTTTCACTTTTCTCTTTCCTCTTCTTTCCTCTTTCTTCGTTTCTCTTCTTTTCTCTTTTCTGTTTTCTCTTCTTTTCTCTTCTTTTCTCTTTTCTCTTATTTTCTCTTTTCCCTTTTCTCTTTCCTCTTCTTTTCGCTTTTCTCTTCTTTTCTCTTTTCTCTTTTCTCATTCGTCTTCTTTTGTCTCTTCTCTTTTTTCTTCTTTTCTCTTCTGTTTCTCTTCTTTTTTCTTTTCTCTCATTTTCTCTTTTCTCTTCTTTTCTCTTTTCTCTTCATTTCTGTTGTTTTCTCTTTTCTCATTTCCCTTTTCTCTTCTATTCTCTTCTTTTCTCTTTTCTCTCCTTTTCTCTTCTTTTCTCTCCTTTTCTCTTCTTTTCTCTTTTCTTTTTTCTTGTCTTCTTTTCTCCTTTCTCTTTTCTCCTTTCTCTTATTTTCCCTTCTTTTCCCTTTTCTCTTCTTTTCTCTTCTTTGCTCTTTTCTCTTCTTTTCTCTTTCCCCTTTTCTCTACTTCTCTCTTTTCTCTTTTCTCTTCTTCTCTTGTCTTTTCTCTTTTCCCTTTTCTCTTCTTTTCTCTTTTCACTTCTCTCTTCGTTTCTAATTTCTCGTTTCTCTTCCTTTCTCTTTTCTGTTTTCTCTTCGTTTCTCGGTTTTTCTCTTTTTTCTTTTCTCTTCCTTTCTCTTTACCTTTCTCTTCTTTTCTCTTATCTCTTCTTTTCTCTTTTCTCTCCTTTTCTCTTCTTTTCTCTTTTCTCTTTTTTTTTGTCTTCTTTTCTCCTTTTTCTTTTCTCTTCTTTTCTCTTCTCTTTTCTCTATTTTCTCTTTTCTCTCCTTTTCTCTTTTCTCTTCATTTCTCTTGTTTTCTCTTTTCTCTTTTCTCATTTCCCTTTTCTCTTCTATTCTCTTCTTTTCTCTTTTCTCTTCATTTCTCTTGTTTTCTCTTTTCTCTTTTCTCATTTCCCTTTTCTCTTCTATTCTCTTCTTTTCTCTTTTCTCTCCTTTTCTCTTCTTCTCTGGTCTTTTCTCTTTTCTCTTCTTTTCTCTCCTTTTCTCTTTTCCCTTCATTTCTCTTGTTTTCTCTTTTCTCTTTTCTCATTTCCCTTTCCTCTTCTATTCTCTTCTTTTCTCTTTTCTCTCCTTTTCTCTTCTTCTCTTGTCTTTTCTCTTTTCTCTTCTTTTCTCTTTTCTCTTCGTTTCTCTTCATTCTCATTTCTCGTTTCTCTTCTTTCCCTTTTCTGTTTTCTCTTCGTTTCTCTGTTTTTCTCTTTTCTCTCCTTTTCTCTTCCTTTCTCTTTTCACTTTCTCTTCTTTTCCCTTTTTCTTTCATCCTCTTTTCTCCTTTCTCTTCTTTTCTCTTTTCCCTTTTCTCTTCTTTTCTCTTTTCTCTTCTTTTCTCTTTTCCCTTTTCATTTTCTCTTTTCTTTTTCATCTTCTTTTCTCTTTTCTCTTTTCACTTTTCTCTTTCCTCTTATTTTCTCTTTTCTCTTTTGTCTTCTTTCCTCTCTTCTCTTTTCTCTTCTCTTTCTCTTTTTTGTCTTTTCTCTCCTTTTCTCTTTTCTCTTCTTTTCTCTTTTCTCTTCATTTCTCTTGTCTTTTCTTTTCACTTTTCTCATTTCCCATTTCTCTTTTTTCTCTTCTTTTCTCTTTTCTCTCCTTTTCTCTCCTTTGCTCTTTTCTCGGTCTTCTTTTCTCCTTTCTCTTTTCTCTTTTCTCTTCTTCTCCATTTTCTCTTCTTTTCTGTTCTTTGCTCTTTTCTCTTCTTCTCTTGTCTTTTCTCTTTTCTCTTCTTTTCTTTTTTCACTTTTCTCTTCTTTTCTCTTTTATCTTCTTTTCTCTTCTTTTCTCTTTTCTCGTTTCTCTTCTTTTCTCTTTTCTCTTTTCTCTTCATTTCTCTTGTTTTCTCTTTTCTCTTTTCTCATTTCCCTTTTCTCTTCTATTCTCTTCTTTTCTCTTTTCTCTCCTTTTCTCTTCTTCTCTGGTCTTTTCTCTTTTCTCTTCTTTTCTCTTTTCTCTTCGTTTCTCTTCATTCTCATTTCTCGTTTCTCTTCTTTCCCTTTTCTGTTTTCTCTTCGTTTCTCTGTTTTTCTCTTTTCTCTCCTTTTCTCTTCCTTTCTCTTTTCACTTTCTCTTCTTTTCTCTTTTTCTTTTATCCTCTTTTCTCCTGTCTCTTCTTTTCTCTTTTCCCTTTTCTCTTCTTTTCTCTTTTCCCTTCTTTTCTCTTTTCCCTTTTCATTTTCTCTTTTCTTTTTCATCTTCTTTTCTCTTTTCTCTTTTCACTTTTCTCTTTCCTCTTCTTTTCTCTTTTGTCTTTTGTCTTCTTTCCTCTCTTCTCTTTTCTCTTCTCTTTCTCTTTTTTGTCTTTTCTCTCCTTTTCTCTTTTCTCTTCTTTTCTCTTTTCTCTTCATTTCTCTTGTCTTTTCTTTTCACTTTTCTCATTTCCCATTTCTCTTTTTTCTCTTCTTTTCTCTTTTCTCTCCTTTTCTCTCCTTTGCTCTGTTCTCGGTCTTCTTTTCTCCTTTCTCTTTTCTCTTTTCTCTTCTTCTCCATTTTCTCTTCTTTTCTGTTCTTTGCTCTTTTCTCTTCTTCTCTTGTCTTTTCTCTTTTCTCTTCCTTGCTCTTCTTTCTCCGTCCTCTTCTTTTCTCTTCATTTCTCTTCTTTTCCGTTTTCTCTTTCTTTTCTCTTTTTCTTTTCTCTTCTTTTCTCTTCTTTGCACTTTTCTCTTTTCTCTTTTCTCATTTCCCTTTTCTCTTATTTTCTCTTCTTTTCTCTTTTCCCTTCTTTTCTCTTTTCTCTTCGGTTCTCTTCTTTTCTCATTTCTCTTCGGTTCTCTTTTTTTCTCTTCTTTTCTCTTTTCTCGTTTCTCTTCTTTTCTCTTTTCTGTTTTCTCTTCTTTTCTCTTCTTTTCTCTTTTCTCTTATTTTCTCTTTTCCCTTTTCTCTTTCCTCTTCTTTTCTCTTTTCTCTTCTTTTCTCTTTTCTCTTTTCACTTTTCTCTTTCCTCTTCTTTTCTCTTTTCTCTTTTGTCTTCTTTCCTCTCTACTCTTTTCTCTTCTCTTTCTCTTTTTTGTCTTTTCTCTCCTTTTCTCTTTTCTCTTCTTTTCTCTTTTCTCTTCATTTCTCTTGTCTTTTCTTTTCACTTTTCTCATTTCCCATTTCTCTTTTTTCTCTTCTTTTCTCTTTTCTCTCCTTTTCTCTCCGTTGCTCTGTTCTCGGTCTTCTTTTCTCCTTTCTCTTTTCTCTTTTCTCTTCTTCTCCATTTTCTCTTCTTTTCTGTTCTTTGCTCTTTTTGCTTCTTTTCTCTTTCCCCTTTTCTCTTCTTCTCTTGTCTTTTCTCTTTTCTCTTCTTTTCTCTTATTTTCTCTTCATTTCTCTTCATTCTCATTTCTCGTTTCTCTTCTCTTCCCTTTTATGTTTTCTCTTTGTTTCTCTGTTTTTCTCTTTTTTCTTTTCTCTTCCTTTCTCTTTTCCCTTTCTCTTCTTTACTCTTCTTTCCTCTTCGTTTCTCTTCATTCTCATTTCTTGTTTCTCTTCTCTTCCCTTTTCTGTTTTGTCTTCGTTTCTCTGTTTTTCTCTTTTTTCTTTTCTCTTCCTTTCTCTTTTCACTTTCTCTTCTTTTCTCTTTTTCTTTTATCCTGTTTTGACTTTTCTCTTCTTTTCTCTTTTCCCTTTTCTCTTCTTTTCTCTTTTCTCTTCTTTTCTCTTTTCCCTTTTCTTTTTCTCTTTTCTTTTTCATCTTCTTTTCTCTTTCCTCTTTTCTCTTTTCTCTTTCCTCGTCTTTTCTCTTTTCTCTTCATTTCTCTTTTCTCTTTTGTCTTCTTTCCTCTCTTCTCTTTTCTCTTCTTTTCTCTTTCCTCCTCTTTTCTCTTCTTTTCTCTTCTTTTCTCTTTTCTCTTTTATCTTTTCT